>NC_090939.1:801707988-802013494 GCF_040938575.1 Ambystoma mexicanum | reverse complement strand
GAAGGCAGGGAAGAGTCCAGCAGAGAAAGATTAAAGATCTCAGAGAGATATGGGCAACTGACTGAGACTAAATCTTGGAATATTTGTGGAACAAAAGGGTCAATAGAACCCCAAGATGGGTTGGTGCTGCAATTAATGGGGGTTAAATCAATAGGAAAGGTGTGGGAGAAGTCGTCTAGAGTAGAAGAGGTAGGGAAAGAGGTGATGGACACAAAGGGGGTCCCTGGCAAATGTACACTCTTTTAAAACACATACAGACCTACGAAGTGACAGTCATGTAACACATCCAACCCACCTAAACATACTGCATGCACCAATCTCCTCCTGGTTTTGATAATCTTTTACAGCTGTCCTGTGCATTAAAGCATCCAGAATTTTTCTTTCAAAAATAAAATATGGTGTCATTACTATTAATGTTCTATCTTCTGCCACTTTCCCAACCTGAACTCTTTCCATCTTCTGCCAATTTCCCAAACTAAAACTCTTTCCATCTGTTTTATTTTTGACATTTTTGTACACATTCTTTTTGGTTAGGTTTTCTTCCATTTTGGGAATTGCCTGCCAGGAAGTTACATCTCAAGAGGAGAGGCATTGTAGTATACTGAGCCACTAGTCAGCTAGTCAGATAGTATGCACTATGAAATGTAGAATGCTTTGGTAGGTGGCTCATTGTGGCAGTGCATTGCGTAAACAGTAGTTATCCTTTCAGCTTTGTCTTTTGTGCGAGGGGTTTGTAGAAATTAAGGATTCTAATGCAGAGGTTGGCAGCTGGGGAAGAGTTATTATGAGGGGTTCATATGTCTGAAATGATAAGCTGTCAAGAGTTTATAGGATTTAAGGATTTCATGGATGGTGGTCATTGTGGGAAGATGGTATAGAGGACTGGTCAATATTTCTTTGTTTCGCCAAAGGGAAGTATGTGAGAATGCCAAGCTGTAACCTGCTCTGAAACATCAATGTCACCAGCTAATGATACCATGGGCCTGATTTACAAAACACCTTTTTCAATAGGAAAATTCCATTGGAAAACCGTTTGAAATTAGGCCCAATATGTTTTATTCCTGTTCGTTCTTGCAGTTCGGGCTGGACTGACCCTTTTGGGGTAGGACCAAGCCTGATTTGCATATGGTCTTTCCCCTTTTGTAATGGCTTGGCAGGTGAAAAACGATGGTCTGGAGGGTTGCCCAGAGCAATGCCAGAGGTTGAGATTCATTCTAAATCTTCCAGACATCAAGATTGTTTGCTATAGCCACTTCAATGCAACGTTTTAACAAGTATCCAAATCTTAATATGAGGGTTTGAAATTGAACAATTTTTTGCTGAACCAATATATTTTAGCGGAATTTAAAAATGAATTTGAATTGAACTTCATTCATAATATCTAATAAGGTTTGGTTGTTTTGTATTTTCCAGCCAACCAGTCGCCTTCCAAGAACTGCACGCATGCCTACCTCTCACCATTCCCTTTGAACCGGGAGGACAACAAAACCGCTGCGTATGATTCTGCCATCAGTAAGTGCTTCTTAGGTGAATTTTTGGGGTGCACAGGTATAACTTTATAACAGTGCCTTTTGATTCCTGCACATTAAGAGGGACTGATCACGGGAGCCGACATGCATGACCCTACTCCGACTCCAACCTTATTGCACTGTCTCCAAATTAGAATTGCTGTTGGCATTATATTTGCCCTTGATTGGCCAATATTTTCCCCGTTCCCATGGTACCCCAGAACCTTTTTCTCGCATTTTTGTCCCCGTTGTCTTCTCTGTCGGGGATGACGCTCCAAAGGGAAGAGTCTAAAAGAACATGATGCCAGATGTTTTCATGAAGAGACCACCATGAAAAAGATTTCCTTCTAGAAGACAAACCAACATACATGTCGGCATCAGTGGCCGGCTTGCTCCCTGCCAGCACAGCTAACTGCTCAGAAGTGCTTGCTTCCGTGTGGTGATGTATCGTGCGCATGCACAAATTCATTCATGTGTTGGATCATTGCATATGAAGTAACGTCAAAAGACAGGTGCAGATGTCAGACCTGTGTGACAGATTTGAACCCAGGGCCACTTGCTTCACGATAACCAGCCTTCGGAATATGTTTGGAGAACAGCAAATAGCCCTTCTTTCAAACATGGCTTAATCATTAATATCTAGGGGGTGGGGACATAATATGTCCCAAAAAGCTATAGGGTGTAATAAACTACACAGAATAGCACAATCAGTTGGGAAACTGAACATTATTGCAGTCTTCTAAACGGAAAAATAGCCATGTTTTATTGTAAATACAATGCCTTCATATCTTTGCTCACCATTTGCAGGATGTATGTCATAGTCATGACCAATATATGTTCATAGGAGATTGAGGGAATCGGTAACCCTCCTTCTTTAGGTTGGTTCAAAGTTTCTCAAACGTTTTGGACAATTCTGTTGAAAAAGGTTGAGAGTTCAAGGCAGACAAGGGCCCTACAAAGCAAGGCTACCTGCCACCCCCAGGGCTCGGTATTCTGTTGCCAGTACTACCACCCGCTCAAGCTGGAAAGAGAAAACAGTTTTTCTATTTCTAGCCTGAGCGTGCTCTCTCAAGCTGGAAATAAGAAACAATATTGGGCCTCATTACGAGTACGGCATTGGATAAAAATGGTGGTAATGCAGCCCTAATTCCCTTACCACCATTATACCACTGCATTAGTGCACCGCTGTACTATGAGTTTGGTGGTAAGGTGGAGTATAAATCTCCAGCAAAAAACTGGAGGTAAATCCTCCACTTTACCGCCACAAATCAGCAAAATCAGCAGAATTATCAGCAACGGAATTACAGCAGACTATAATTCCGCCAACATCATTATGGAGTGCTACAGACTGCAAAAATGAGGACTTACCCCAAACTATCACCACTTGCAAACCTGTGGTAAATCTGCTGGACCACGTGGCGGTAACAGTAATTATGTTTGGTGGTATTTCAGCAGATTTACCATCGGAATACCCCCAACCTTGCAATGAGGCCTAATGCATTTAGATGTGTAGCACCAGAGAAATGCTCATGCTAGAAAACGAAAGGTTTTATCATATTCCTAATGCAGACTTGTTATTATATACATTATGGACAGGCGTAGGAAAGGTATTTTTTGTTTTTGTAGTGTAGGGTAACAAGGAGTATAGAAAGCAAACTCGTGTTCAGAGCCAGGGGTGAAGTGGGAACCAAAAGATGCCCTGGAAATGTTTTGCAAAGTGGCCCTATATCACAAAGTGCACGTGATGGGTGACTGGACGAGAGGGTAATTGGTGCAGAAGACCAGGTTGACCACACGAAACAGGCCTATGGAGTGGAGGCCCACCGGGCAATCTCCAGAGTTCCCTGTAGGCCAGTCCACCACAAGTTCAGAGCCCCCACCTAAAATTAAGGGTGGGAAAGGGGTTAGAAGAGAAGGCCACGGTGGTTCGCCATCGCCTCACTGTGTTTGACATCTGCAAATAGTAGCATATCACTGATTATTAGGAGACTGAGCTGTGACCATGTGTGGGACACTGGGGGGATGTTTAATGGCACCTAGACAGAATTCAAACATCCTCCAAGATCGTCCTACCTACCAAACATTTTGGTAACCGTGGATCACATTTGAAGAACCACGAGTGAGCATAGAGATAATTCAGCCTGTTATATGCACAGTCCATACTGTTACAGAGGAAGGGACAGTGTAGTACATTACCCATGCATGAGGTGATCCCCATTTTTGCAGATAGTGATTAGTGTGGTGTGTTCAGATGTACGCATATATAAGGATATACCTGAATGGCCGCTAAAAGCCACATGTTTTAATCTTCGAAGTGGTGACAGTGTTTCAGCCTTCTGATGACAATGAAATCATTATCATTAGGCTGGCTATTGATAGCACCTATTAATGACATCCAGAAAGAATAACAACGTGGACCCTGCCTATAACTGGAACACATCCTTGCACTATATACCTGCAAATGGCTTACATTTCACAAAGCCCCACTTATGAGACCCGAGCCACCTTGCTCACAGGAAGGTAGATTACCCAACTACCCATGTGGGCCCGCAATATAACTTAAATTGTTTAGTCACAACATAGTAGTCTGCATGTAAGGACGTGTAATGACATTTTCAAAGGCCATTAAAGCTAATAAAGTTGTCAAACTATTGTCCACTTTTGTCATTTCACATAATTTCTTCTTTGAAACGAATGTCTCAAAAATGCCTAGAAACAGTTTTATCCCATGTGGCATCTGACATCATCTGCTGGCCCTAGGCTTTTGATTTATGTCAGTCAGTTGGCATCGTGATCCTATATTCAAAATGAATGTTCCTATTATAAATGGAAGACTGCAAGTAGTAGACTTGTAGAGTGATGCGAGGGTGGATTCCAGGATTCGTGTAGTATGTACTTAGAGTATATAACACCAGCCTTGAAGATCCACAAACAAGAAACTGAATTCCAAGAAGGCTTTAGTATTTTTTCAGTGAGTGATGCCCTGACAACTACATCAACCCTGCTTCACAGTCAACAGAGGTTTGCATTCTGGGGCTTATAGTTTTGCTCTTTAACATGCTGCACATATCCTGAAATAAAAAAGTGCAATTGTCTAAATAGCAAAGGCCATCCACTTGGTAGCTCTATGCCTGGTGGTTGCAAAGCAGGGACATATTCCCTCATACCATGCCTGCTGTGAGTGGCTAGCTCAGCCTTTTATGTCTGTTTGCATCCTTGTACCCATACGTTATGCAATTTCCATTGTAAAAAGAAATATGTGAAGAAAAAAGAACATTTGGACTGGATCGTTTGCTTAGATGTGACTTTGAACAACTTAGGCTGCCTGTAAAATGTGTAGGTCAAGGAGCGAGGCACAGTTACAATGACCATGTTTGCAGCAGTTTGGGAGCCCAAGAGATCTAACAACGCCCCATGTCAGCTCTTTGGGGCACATCGCAAGCCATGTATTTCTCAGCATTCTGGTGTTGCTTTTTGATTAGTCTTTTAGCTGCGATAGAACGCAGGTGATGAAAGTGATAGAACGCAAGCCACCTGACAGGGCAACGTGCAATGTCTACAATGCGTACACATTCTCTTCCGCGCTGTATTAGCATGAAGACGTCACCTGCTTCAGCACTGTTTGAAACAGATGTTCAGCTTGTTCTAATGAACCATGCGTGTTCACAGAAATGTGTTTGATATTTACTGGACAAACAACCAGGCTTTGTAACATTTTCATTTTTTTTTGTTTACTCTTTGTTTTTTTGCACACTTTAACTGTAAGCTACGATAGCAATTATACTTTTAAAAAAGAAATGCCCAATCAAGCACCTTTGCTACCCATCTTAACAATTTTCATGAAGGTTTGGGGCTTAACAAATAAAAGTGTCGGTGGAGGGGGGGGAGATAAACGTGTCCTCCAGTCATATGAAATTAATGGCTATCTGCTTGGAAGGCCTCTGCTGATAAAAGAGCTACAGGAAGCTTTGAAGCGGCTGCCCCAAAATCATGACAGCTCCACAGGTTAGCCAATCAAATCACACATAACCTGTTAACTCCTGCTAGGCCTGACAGAACTTCCTAAACCCGATGGGGCTCCACACTGCGAGGGACCGTGGGACCACCCCTCGCCACAGCTACGCCCCTATGCACCATTAGTGTGCTTCTGCCTTATAGCTGGAGACTAATGCTCGAGAAGGAAAAATCGCTGTGTTTTGTTCGACCACCTGGCAGATATTTATCTTACAAACATTCTGCACCGTTTGTAACATGGATACACCCTGTGGTTTAATTTCCTGTTCGTGACTGTGGGACATTTGCATTCAACACTGGCAACTACAAGATACAGATTAATATGTTGTGTTTTTGACTAGCAATTTAACTTAGAGGAACTTACAAAAGCTGTAATCATAAACGTATTTTTTTCAGACACTGCATGGTTCTCAATCGCATAAAACAGGTGCTTTTCCCACCCCTGCTTGCTTCACTGTTCAAAGGCAGTTCCCTCCCTTGTCAAAAAACAAGTGGGCTCCAGCTCCTATGACCTAAACTGACAAGAATGTCACACTCTAAAAGATGGTATGTGGCAAGCAGCTGGCATGGATCCTTAGTACATTGTGAAGTGGTAACCATGCTACACTGCCCTGGGAGAGCCCAGTCAGAGTGACTGATGTTTGTATTTGGATAGCTCATCGTGGAAGAGATTTCGGGACTCGAACATTCCACGCATGGTCACCACATCTTTTCTCTCGACTCAGGTCAAGCGATTATTGCAGGGCTCTCGTCTACTATTGGATGTGTGCTATCTTCCTTTTGATTTGATTTGATTTTTCTTGGGTTATTTAGTGAGCTTGAACGGATCTTTGGTAAACAACAAGGCGCTGTACATCGGAAGTGGTTATAGTCATACGTTAGATTGTTCCGGAAGGGACAGTTTATACGACATAGCGTTTATTATTATTTTTTTAAAAAAATGTTATTTGTATTCGTTCCTACACACTTTTACAAACAATTTACACAATCATATATATACATACAGTAAAACATATCACATCACATAGCGTGTATTAATGGCATATCATTGGGGCAATAGATAAAATGTATAGTTAGTGGTGAACATCTAACAGTGTTAAAAGGTGATGTGGGGAGGAATGTGGGGTGGGCTCAGGGTGGTTGTCAGGAGGCATAATGGGAGCAGGCATGTTATGGGATGTGAGGAAGGTATCCCTTGAAGAGTAGGGGGTTTGTGTATTGTCTGAATGGTACGGGGTGGGGCATGTCTAGTGTGGATAGGTTGGTTATATTCCATGCTTTTTTTTTCCATGCTGTTTGGAATTTATTTGATGCACTTGGCCTGCATTATGATAGTGCTATTATTGGCGTTACCTATGCTGCTTGGTTACCTTTGGGTGCTTAGCCCCTAAACACTGGAACTCCCTTCCACTATCACTTCGCTCTGCCACTTCTCTCCGCATTTTCCAATAAAACCTTAAAACTCATCTTTTATCTTTTCTTGTCTGCTTAATTATACTGCTTTCCCCTCTTTTATTTGTATCCAGGTTTATATTCTATCATGAATGTACTGCTTTTTGATATAGTTTGTTCAGCGCCTTTGGCGAAAGGTTTGTTTGTTTGTTTGTTCATTATTTATAAAGCGCTCCTCACCCGTGAGTATCAGGGTGCATTACAAGAATATGCAGTTTCCTAGTTACAGAGTTCTTAGTTATAAATTAAATAAAATGAAAAATGAATTAAATGAAAATGAAATTTTGAATATGCTGCAAAAGACATGTTAAAGTTAAAAATAGAGCATTACATACGTATGCCTAAAAATGGTTGTGTCACAGGGAGTAGCAAGTAGTAGTTGAAATGTCTTGGGCTTTAAACTTTCAAAGCCTCCTGGATCATAAATTACCAGTTCCTGTGTGTTAGCGCACATCCCGCAGCTTTGCAGATGTGCAGTTCAGTCCAGTTTGCGTCACATCAGGCTGCAGCGTGGGAAGTAGCCATGACGAGGATGTGTTGCTTGTACATTCTGTATTTACACACGCCATAAGGTACAATGTAGGAATGCTTCCGTATCTCCTGCCAGCGCCAGACAGCCACCTCTGGCATATATGCACCCTAGAAATGGACCCTAACATATGATAGGTATGATATGATAGATTATTTATAACATGCTTAATACCCAGAGGTTTCTAAGCGCGGACCCTGGGATAGAACCTGTGGTGCTCCGTGTCGTCTTGCTTCCAAGGCGAGAATGTTGCCCTTGAGCTATCCTCCCGAGACATAGCATAACATAGCATGAAGGATTAATTGGAAAGGAGTGAGGCATCCTGAGAAGACCAACATAAGCAATCAATAAGATGCTTGTTACTTGAAATTTATTTTTTGTGCCTCCTGCCGTTTGTTATGTCATTGAAGCGCTGTAGGTTGAATGGTCCTTTGGTAGACCATTGCCTGAACAGACAAGAGAAAGGAGCCTTGCTTTGCACGCAAAGACTACATTGTAATTAAAGCAACTGTTCAATTTAGCAGAGATACCTCGTAAAGTGACGTTGAAGAAGACGAAGTGTGAGGAGTGTTGAGGCGCTGGGTGGTTTGATGTCAGAGATCTTTAATGGGACTTAGTCATATTCTAAGGGGCACAGTACTACAGGAGGAAAAGGAGCTAGTATAAACCGCTGTATACACCCCAAGGGGAACTGTCTACAGTTGAGGGATCTGCCATAATTTACATGCAGAACACATGCAGAGTTTGTTTGTTTGTTTGTTTTGTTTATTTTATTTATATAGCGCTCCAGACCCGGAGGTAAGAGAGCGCTTAGGTAGGTGGTTACCAAATACATTTTACAAGTTCTACAGCCGGTTCAAGGTACATTTTACAAGTTATACATCACATTTAGAATACATTGCAGGAGAGTCGAGCGGAAGAAGGAAAAGGGGGGATAAGGGAGCGAATTGTTAGTTTTTATTCAGTAGCCATGAGATGACGTGTTTTCTGAATGATTGAAAGGTAGAGATGGATTTGATGTTCAATGGTAAAATGTTCCACAGTTGGGAGGCAAGGACCGAGAAGCTAGTTCCTCCAGATCTTCTTAGAGTGAATCTGGGCACCACTAGGCATACGGTGTTAGTGGATCTTGTGGTTCTCGTTGCAGATTTCAAGGTAAAGTTGTTGGTGAGATAAGGGGGGGGCTTGGTGGTTCAAGGCTTTATATGTGAGGCAGAGAGTTTTTAGGTCCATTTTTTGTTGTATGGAGAGCCAATTGCATGATTTTCTAATGGTGGAGATGTGCTCTCGCCTGGGAATGTTTAATGCCGCTCGTAGAGCGTTATTTTGGAGTACCTGCAGTTTGTTGGTTATGGACTGTTTAGCACCTAGGTAAAGACTGTTGCAATAGTCCAGTTTGGACTGTATAAGGGCCCTAGCCAGTATGAGGCAACTATTGGAGGACAAGAAGGGTCTACACGCTCTGATCAGCTTACCTGTATAAGCAGTAGCTGAGGCAGTCATGTTGATTTGTTTAGCAAGGTTGGTGTTGGCATCAAGGTAGAAACCTAGAGATTTTACACTTTTAACAATGGGAATAGCGTTTCCATCGATGATAATACTAGTGTAATTAGGGCTGAGTTTCAGCAGGTTGTTGGGAGAGCCGACAAGGAGGAGTTTGGTTTTCTCATCGTTCAGGCAGAGGCCGTGTGTGGCCATCCATGCCTGAATGATGGTGAAGATTTTGTTGATACGGGTAACATCGGCATTGTAGTTACCTGATATGGTCAGGAGTATCTGGGTGTCGTCTGCATACTTGGTGAAGGTGACACCCAGATGGTCCAATTTGTCAAAGAGAGGCTTTGTTAATATGTTATACAAAGTGGGTGAAACACAGGAGCCTTGTGGGACACCACATGTGATGGGGATGGGGTCAGCTGCCGCTTCAGGTGAGAAGACCCTCATGGTTCTGTTAGTGAGGAAGGATTGAATCCACGTGACAGCCGAGGAGAAGTGAGCTGCTCATGACAGGTGGTTGCAGAGGATTTCGGTGTCAACCAGGTCGAAGGCTGCTGAGAGGTCTAACAGAAGTAGGATGGAGGCCTTGCCTTTATCTTTAAGTTAATTAATCTGGCTTTTGAGGTCGACAAGGGCCGTTTCGGTTCCATGTTGGGGTCTAAAGCCAGATTGACGAATTCTCAGTACTTGGTTGGTCTCTAGGTAATCTTGAATTTGCAGATAAGCAACTCTATCTAGGATTTTTAGCAGGAATGGGACGGTGATGATGGGTCTGTAGTTAGTGGGTATGGCCGGTCTAATGTTTGTTTTTTTAGAAGTGGGAGAACCCAAGATTGTTTCAGATTGCTAGGGACTGAATTGGTAGAAAAAGATAGGTTTATAAATTTAGTGATGAAAGGGGATAGATCTCTGGCTGCATCTTTTATAATCTGGGCCGGACAACTATCTCCTTTACAGTTGGAAGGTTTCAAAGAGGCTATCATTTTTTGTACTTCAGGTATAGTTACCTTCTTGAATGTGAAGCCTGAATTAGTGTTGGTGGTAGGATGAGTGCTGGGGCCGGTAGCCTTGCTACAATTAAGTTTTGTCATTTGGACTCCTATGATTTTGTTAGCTAGGCCATTCTGGATACTAGTGCACCAGGGTTTGTCCTTCATACAAGTATCTACTGGCGGATTAGGGTTTTCTAATTCCTTTAGAATGTTGAATAATTCTCTGGAGCTGGAACTGGTTTATCCTAACGTTGTAGGCTTCTTTCTTAGCGCGTATTATCTCACTTTTATATAAGGACGTGGTGTTAATGAGATTCATTTTATTTTCGGTGGAAGGAGTCGTTTTCCAGAGTGTTTCTAGTTTGGCTTTCTTTTTCCTCAATAGCTTGAGTTCAGGGGTGTACCGAGAGTTCAAGTGTGCTCTGGGTTTACCTTTGCACATTTTCAGTTGGGCGATATTGTCAATGGCTTTGGCCATGGAGTCATTATAGGTGTTGACCAGTAAATTCAGGTCAGCCATGGCCGGAAGTGCGTTGAGGGAGGGAAGTACCAAAGGTATTAGTTATTCGACAGTAATGTTGCGCTTATTCATGGTAGGAGAGGCTGGTATAATGGGGGATTTTTTTGGTTCTAGATTATTGATATTAATATCTAGTGAGATGAGATAATGATCAGTCCATGCGAGAGGTGGGGCCACCTTACAGGTGACGTTACAATTTAGCACAGCAACCCAGTCGATAATTCGACCTTTCTGATGAGTGGGTTGAGCGCTAAGTTGTATGAAGCCATGCTCAGCTAAGGCGTTGGCTACGGAGGAAGCTGGAAGGTCGTTTGAGTCATTGTACCAAGGTTAAAGTCTCCAAGGATGATGGTTTGTGCTGATGGTTTAGAATTCTCAGCTATTAGAGAAGTGATATCTTCTTCAAAGAAGCCGGAATGACCTGGGGGCCTATATATCAGGTGAATGGAGATTGTACTTTTGGGAAAAGTGTGCAGTTTGATTGTGATGTGTTCACATGAATTTAGCGGGGAGGAGGTGACTGATCTGGGATTTAAGTGAGGATTTAAAGATGATAGCTACGCCTCCTCCACGACCATTGGGTCTGTCAGCTCTGAGGATGGAATAGTTGTCAGGGATAGCTAGGGTTAAATATGGTCCTGCTGCCTCGTGTAGCCAGGTTTCTGTTATGGCTAGGAGGTCAAGGTTGTTAGTCAGGATGATATCAGCGATCTCTGTGGGGTTAGCCACAAGGGGCTGACATTTAGAAGCGCTCCTTTTAATTGGAGTGGATTGGAGTTGTTGGAGGTGGTGCTATTTTTATTGGTCCTAGTAGAGGGTTTGGCTGTTGGATTGCTATTCATATGGAGGAGTCTCGTGCCTAGTCTAATGTTACGGTCTGTGAGGTTCAGGTTGACGGTGACTGTGTTGCCAAGGTGATTAGTTCTAGAAGACTTAGAGATAGGTTTGGGGTGAATGGGAATGGCGCCATCAACCTGGCACAGTAGGCTGGGTCTAGGCTGGTGACATGAGGTATTATCAGTATTAGTAATGAGGTTGGCTAAAGTGTCACCGAGGTGGTCACTGGTAGTGTTACTTTGGTAGTAGCTAGGTGGGAAAGGTGGTGTAGTGGGCAGGAACGGTGTGGGGCAGGGAATGGGGAAGTGTCTTGGGCATGCGGGTTTGGCAAGGCACACATGTAGCCTGGCTAGTACAGTACAGCAACAAGAGGCTATAGGACCAGGCTAGTACAGTGCAGCAACAAAAGACCATTGGGCCAGGCTAATACAGTGCAGCGATAAAAGACCATAGGGACAAACTGGTACACTACAGCAACAAACGACCATAGGGCTAGGCTAGTACAGTGCAGCGTAAATGAAATGCGGTCACATCCAAATAACATGAACACTTATCGTCTGACTGTGTCTGTCTGTGCCCAAACCTGACCTTTAACACATTCCAGATCTCAGATTTGAGAGATACAAAGCTTTGCAGAGACGTTTGGTAGATAAAAAGGTAACACCTGATCTTATTTAAGACGTGTTATAAATCTAAAGACGACAGGTGGAAGAGTGCTCAGCAAGATTTTTTAACGTGCAAAGTTGAAGATTAGTTCAAAATGGACCAAAGCTTATGAGGAGGGGAATAAAGGCAGATGGACAAGGGATGGGTGGCCAGGGAGCATCAGACGTGGGAAAGGAGATTACCGTCTTCAGTGCCTTCCCTTTTCAATGGTGAATCACAATAATACTTGTTGTAATGTGCTACATTTGATAAAGAATGTATGGCTTTACTGAATACATATGAATACTTCTGGGCCACAAATTGGTTTATGTAGCACCGCATTTGGTCTAAATTGTAAGGCTCTACTCATTTTAGCCCCATGTATAAAAGGTACATTTGGTGTTTTTATTTGGTGTTATTGTTTTGCATTCATTTTAACTTCCATATATGGTTTCAATATTGTTTGGTTTCATAACCCGTCTTAATACAATTAATAATTATGATAGTAACAAAACAGAGAGCCGTTACTTCAAAAGTAGAGATAACTGGGTCAGGCGGAATTGAACAAAACTGTATTCAACCTTTCAGCCAGGTGGGCTTCTGTGAGAGCGACCTGACTATGAGCATTAGCCGCAAGAGATTTGCTTTGAAAATACGTCATGGTAATGCACAGCTGAGGCCCGCCCTGCCCACTCCCCAAAGTGGCAGTCGCCGACTCCCGTAGAACGGGGCATGTGCTCACGGGTGGTCGGGATGTCGGTGGCAGCTGGCAGGTTATGCGGGAAATCCCTGGCTAGCCGGGGCGCGGGAGCGGCGCAGAGGGCAGTGCTGTTCCAAGGGCAGCTGTCAGGTGGCACGTTTATAAATAGCGAGTCACCGTGCCCGTAGAGCTAGAACACGAATTTGGGGGTGAGGCATGACCATTCTGCATATTCCTGAAGCACATTTGCTGAATTACAAACACCAGTCCATTGGGATTGCTGGCGTAGAGGGCTAAGCAAAGCAGAGCTCGAGCGATATTCTCATCTGTGCATTTGTGTCTGTCTGCCCCATAGAAGAAAGGCGACGTCACTTCCCATGTATGCGCTGATATGCGCTAGTACTATCCGTTTTCATGAAGGCGTTTTCTGTGCTGCGTTTGCATTGCCTCACTGAGTCTCCCATTCACACGCTTGCCATTCATGAATAAGAGAAGCTTGCAGACGCGCACACATCTAAATGTGATGGCAAACCACTCCTCGGTGTGTAATTGTGTCACTTTTACGTATTTTTATTCATTTGTCACCCTCACTATTTTGCGCATTTAAAAAAAAAAGTAGATTGACTTTTTATTTGGTATCCTGAAAACATTTGGAGAAATGCAGATTGCTATGTTACCTCCAAGCAGTCAAGGTGTTGCTACGCTACGACACCGGGCTTGGCAGCATCTCTTCACAGGATTAAGGCGCTAGACCAATCCTGTTATAGCGCTCTTACTACGCCTTGGCTTCCACTTCCTGGGTTCAGAAACGGAGCGCAGGATGGTCTCGGTCATGGGTTCTACTTCCCCCAGGTGTAGGGTGTAGTTAAGCGTGCATAACCAGCACAATACTACTGTCACTGCCCCTTTATGTAAGCGAACAAAAATACAGGACCACTTATAAGTCGAAACTATGCCTTTAGAGTACAGATAGGGAGAAATGGCATATGAGGAAGGACACAAAACTTGTAGGCGTTGTTTGATATATTTGCCCAACGATTGACTGCCCATGCCCATGCTAATCCCGATGGCCTTTCCCACCTAGTTCCTTCACCTCCCCGCCCAAAACACCTCCTCATGGGAACTCTTTGCGCTTGCTGTGGAAAACCTTACCATCAAACTTTGCACTCAAAGTGCCTGTCAGCGTTTTTTCAAAGCAGCTTTCTAAGAGTTAATGGGCCTCATTACGACCCGGTAAAAATGGCACAACCGCCACCAGGGTTGTTTTTTTTCAGTGCTGGCAATGAGGTATTACCGGGGCATTACTGCCCCGGCGGTCCCGGTAATTCCCCATAGCCAGACGCCGTGAAAATGTACTCCCCGTTCCCATTGAGTCCCTCTCCATTGAGGAATGGGGAGAACAGATGCAGCGGCACTGTGTGCAACAATGCTGGCACATCTGTCAAAGTCTGCGAGCAGGAGCCTTTCCGTCCGTCAGGTTAGAACTGGCCTCGGGAAAGGCACCCGCCTGCAGAACTCAGAGTGTGCCAGTCCGACACCGTTGTTACCGGACTTAAATGGAGCTGTAAACTCGCTACTGGTGTAATAAAAATGTCTTAACCAGGTCTGCCATCAGCCACTCGATTTGTAAGCACCATGTGTGTCCTTCATTGAAGTCCTGTTAAAAACAAGCCTTCACTGAAGTCCTGTTAAAAATATGCACTGCCAAAGCCAACAGTTGCAGCTTGTGAATAAGAATTAGGCATTTTCCAGGCACTGCTATTAGATGCACAGGACCTCCAACCATTTTGCCTTCCACAGGCCTACACAAAAGCCTAACAGTTTGCATTGCCAATGATTGCTTAACTATACCGCACGTATGCTGGTGATGTAACCCTTATGATAGCTGAGATGAAGAAAACAATTGATACTGGGAATTGTAGTGTGTGTGGTGTGTCCCTTCAGTTTAAGAACAATCAATTGTACATATAGGCGAGTACTATGCACCAAGTTGCAAGCTCTCCGAAAAAAAGTATGTGATGTGGCTGTCTGTTTTGTCTCTAATGATGAGTGTGACACGTTGCACTTAAAGGCACACCACTTGCCACACTCACACCACAGCCCATGCAGTCACACCCTGACCTCCACAACTGTGGCAACGACAATCCACTGCTTCTGCCCATACATGTTCTTCACAGTGGAGGCCAGAATCCATTTCATATCTTCTGGTACACAAGATCCCGAGAATGGGAAACAGAGTGAGGTGTGCCATCCTGAAGTATCAGATGCCATCCAGTAATCAGCTGGTGGACCCCACCTTCAGTTTTCAGTATGCATACTGCACTTCCAAATGTCACTAGGTTCTACGTTGAAATACCGAAAATAAAACAACGAGGTCCAAAATACCGAATTTTAATTGGTCGAAATTCGAAAATATTTTTTTCTTTTTTTTGCATTGTTTGCATTTATAAATGCTGGGGCGACCCCCGACAACCCCCGAAATCCCTCCACCTTTTTCTGTTCCCTAACCTAACCCCCCCATCTATTTATTGGTGCAAAAATAGGTCCATATGTTACCTTCCATTCAAGAAAGATGGTAGCACGGGCCTGTCATCCAAAACCAGATCCACATGCAGCCTCACTACTCAGAAATGTTTGTTCAACTTGCTGCACCCACAGTTTAGAGACACCTCTGAGCTCTCTAAATTATCATTCTCACCTCCTGGATATAGGAACAACCCCAAGATGATGAAAAAGGTGATTCTTTTGGCCGCATATTTTGCAAAACTCTGTTTGCTGCATAGTTTGAAAGTGTATAGATATCGTTGTTTAGTGCCACGGTCAAAGAGTCATCACACTTAGATAGCACGCAGAGTAAGTTCTGGTATTTCGATATGTTCCTCTTGGAAAACCTGTATCAGATGCACTGCAGTGATCTTGACTGATCACTTCACCAATTAACTATTGGAGACATCCCTTGTAGATGATGGGAATCTGGCTTGAACCCTTCCTTATTGGTGTAGTGAAGCCTATGGTGGACACAGGTAGGACATTCTGGACTTGGTATTAGTGAAAAATAAAGAAGCGCGGCTTGTATGCATATATAAGACACTTGAATAGCACACACGACCCTAGAGAGCCCATTGTTGCTTTCACCATGAAGTGTGCTTGGGATCACATTCCGGACGTTTCTAGCGTTGTCTCCAAACCTCTTCCACCCTTGGTTGGCAAGATTGAAGTTGTGAATATAGGCACACTTTGGCTAGAGCTGCTAAAAGGTGGATGTGGCCGTTAAGAGGGCCGCTTGTCCATTCAATAGCAATGGTTATCACTCTCACACCAGAGTGCTTCAAGGAGCGTCAAGTGAATGTGCTTGGCACACTTTGTCCAGCCTAGTGGGGGAGCTGGAGCCCGCCATTTACCACACTTATGCAATGATACATGTGCATGAGGAAGAACCTCGCTGCATAGATTGAGAGTAGCAATCAATGCGGCCCAAAACAAAAGCAGACATAGAAGCTAAAAGGAGGATCAGAAGTTCCCAGCGGAAATAAAGTGCCATGTTAACAGGGCTAGGTCACAGAGGTCAAAACAAATTAAAAGAGGAATTGGAATCCTAAACAGGCACTTGTAAATATCCCGACATACCAATATGCTGAGTCGGATGACCAGGAATCACCTGTTCACTTGAGGTCGGCCTATGCAGTTGACCATTCCAATCACACCAACAGGCATTTTGCACGACAGCTGGCACCAAAATCTGACCACAAGACTTCACTCTATAGTCACTGAACCAGCTTTTCTTGACAAATGTGTCAAGAAACTGTGCCCGACAATAAACATATGCATGCGACAACCCAAGAGCAGCAGAAGATGAGCCTGGAACAGATGCTGTGTAGTTGTGTCTGTGTGTGTGTGTGGGTGATGTCTTGCTATGTGACTGCACTAGGCTATAATATCTGTGCCCTGCCCTGTTTTGAAGTGCAGTGCTACACTAAGTTAGGTTTGGTATGCTACACTGTGTCATGGTATGCTATACCATCTCACGTTTTAAGCTGTAGAAACATGTTGTGTAGGCTTGCTCTGCTGGGCTCAATGTAATAATTTCCCAAAGTTGAATGCACGTTAGCAAGAATTAACCTGAGTGCTAAGGAATGTACTCAGTCACTCCTTTTGGTGAGCAGGGAATGATATCCGTTTCCTTTTATACTAGCTGGTTACATCAGGTTATATTGTGTTGAGAATAAAACTCTGAGGAACCCATGTAAAGTTATGGGTTCAATCCCAACCTGAAAATTCTCAGATGTGTGACAGAACGCACGGGTGAGAGGAGATAATGAATTTTCAGGTTGGGATCGAACCCATGACTTTACATGCATGCAAATAGAAAACTCTACAGTCAAGATACACAAATTGGCCCTGATTTCAAAAAGGCGGCGTCATCCGCCGAAACACGTGTCATCAAAAGGGCAACTGTACGGAGAATTAAATACCAATAAACTTTATATGATCACTAACAATTGAGTAGAGTCTCTTTTTTCCATGGTGCATGAAGCTATTAAGAATAACTCAAACAAGTGCTATGTATATTGTGTTGAGGTTTCATTATAATGTTTTGCTTTAAATGTCTAATTATCAAGCACCTTAAAAGCATCCTTAAAACAGCAGGTTGCAACCCCCTAAGCACACAAAAAGCCCAGAAGGTAGACCTGGAAACCTACTGCCTGATTCATGGAATTATTTGCGTGAAAAACGCAGATTTGCGCACCTTTCTGCCCGAAAATCCCTGTTTGAAGTATGGGGATTTTCGGGCAGAAATGCGTGCACATATGCGTTTTTCATGCAAATAATTCCATGAATCAGGCAGCTAATCTGTTATCTAGACCATACATCCCTGTGTTAACTTAACATTCGTATGATGCCCTCTAATACCAGTGCACAGTAACTGCAGGCCAGGGTGATGCGCTAGTGAAAGGCTGAGTTATGTCAATAAGCTCCCATAAGCATCCAGCCTCAGCCTAAGAAGATTCCTGCCTCACACATCAATATATCCCTTACCATTACCTTATAGGCCCTAGCAGGACTTAGAAACCTCCTGAAAGGCCAGGCTGGGCTTCTGCTCCCAAGGAAGCCATGGTCAAAATTCCATCCTCAGTAAAATGTGCCCATATTTTCTTCCAGCGTTCCCACCTTTAGCACATGGCTGCTTGGAGTTTAGGGGAGTAAGTAGAGGGTATTTGCATGCAGTGTTTTCTTGGGCATGGTTTCTGCATGCCTTAGCTCACCATAACACAGTGGATGGTTCAAATGTCTGCCTATGGACAGGCTTTGCGTCCTTGAGCACTTTGCACACAAGCCTAGGGTTTTGGTAACCATGACATGAGTGAGGAAACCAATAAAGGTGAGGTTGTTTACTCAATTTTCATCAAGCTCATGCAAACTTGGCAAATTCGGATTCCTTACGGATAACCTGTCCCAAATGTTGCTAGAGAATTAAGCAGAAGTGCTTTATAGTCTGTGTTTTCTTGGGCATGGCTTCAACATGCCCAGGCTCACTATGCAGCAAGTAAACTCCATACATACTCCTCTGGTTCACAAAAATGTAACTCCAGCTATCTTTCCGCTTGGCGCAGTGCCCCATAGACTACAGTTGAGACCCACAATACATTCTAAGGTATGCATGTTTATTTTTTAAGATTGTGATACAATTCTATTAAATGCAAGTGTTGCCCCGATTTCTGGCCCCAGCCTGGCCAAGGACTGTATAATCCCTGGCCCAGGCCACAGTTAGTCCCCATGCAAAGCTCCCTGATACCCACCCCTGCCCCCAACCGGCCTGCCAAATACAGACGGGCAAAGCACCTGTGAAAAATAAATTGCTGTTAGCAGGAGATGGGCTATGTCCTGAGGACTTATCTTACTACAATGGGACATAGACACCAATGTGGATTTCATAAGCAACCCTGCATGGACCCCTCTTAATTTGTAAAAAAACACAAACCTTTATGAAATAAGCTTTCCTATGCTCTAACTTAGCATTCCCAGCTAAAGTTCTCCTGACAAGCGTTCTTCCTGAAAAGGGGTCTGCTCCGTCAGTCCACATTTCCTTGGAGGGGTCACAGGAAAACCCATCAGGTGGGGCTGACCCAACAGACCTCCTGCTTAATGCTCGGTACCACCCACTGATGCATCAGGACAGGGGATGGCCCCTGTGGGTGGTCCCAACCCTTCAGGCAGGTCTCCACCTTTCTTCCACTACCGCACACCTGGGTCCTTAACCCCTCTAATTCCTTCTATATACTATACACATTACATACACATAACATATAACCTTCATATCATTGATTACTTATCATTTCATCCTCAGTACCTTTTCCCCAAATTACAAACCCCCCATATAACATTCCTATTCTTTACTTATGGGCTCATTATGAGTATGACACAGTGGTAACTCTGTTACTGCTGCATTACTGCACCCCCGTACTACAAGTTAGGTGGTGTAGTGGAGGATTCAGCTCCAGCAACAAGCTGGAGGTGAATCCGCCACTTTACCACTGAAAATCAGCAACATCGGCATAATTACCTTTTGCAGAATTGCCGCTGACAGTAATTCTTCTGAAATCCCCAAGGAGTCCTAAAGACTCCAATAGATGGGTCTAACCTCACCTACCACCATTTGTAATCCATTGATAAATCCTCCGGACCATGTGGTAGTAACGGTAATGCCATGTGACGGATGTACTGCCAGAATACTGCCAAACTTGTAATGAGGCCCTGATCCTAGTTATAAACATGTGTTACATGTAAACATATATACCATGCAGTGTGACATAGCTCTAGGGCAATGTTTAACAACTCTTAGCAGCCTAGTCCTAAAGTCAAGTATTGGGCTCTGAGTAAATTACAACTTTACATCAATCTAGAAATGGTAGTTCCAAAGCCAACAAAGCACTATGCATTTAATTCAACTTTGGACACTTCCATAACTATCCTAAATGACAGGTACTTAAGAGCTGAGATTTTAAATTCGTACATTAGGCTCTAAGGACTTTATTTTGGGATACTTTGGAACTGCTGCTAGGTACAAATCTGCGACATTTAGACTCTATGGCCAATATTGCTAGCCCCCTTGCACTTAGCACTGGTCACTTTACTGTGGAGATCTCCAAATGCAGCCAAGCACTACACAATGTATGTACTTATATCCAGCTTTATGACCACTAAAGTTGTTGCTACAAAACAAGGTAGCAAGCCTTTTTGCGCAAAGCACCAAGCACGGATCTCCAACTGCTGCTAAACACTAATCACTTCATGTGCCCATATCCACTTTAAAATCTTTAATGCTATTGCTACTAAACATGTTGTATAAAATACGATCAACATAAATCAACCAAGCAATGAATGACAGCCCATCCACGTGGACGTGTTATATTAAGATGTAACTGCAGACATACAAATATAAAGGTACACTAACTCCAAACGATAGATAATGTATCATTGTTATTAGCCAGGCCCTCAACACGTTCCAAAATGGCGAGCTCCTTTGACTAGGATTGCATGGGGATAAATTAGGTCATGAACAACGAAGAGGGCAATTTTGTAGATAAAAATGGGTGTTTGCAAAACTTGCTTGTACAATCTGACAAAGCCCGCAAGGGTGAAATGAGTTGTTGTTTGCTGCCTCTGATGTCCACAGCCATTATAATAAAGGAATGTAATGAAGCCCATGGAAGTTTATGCATATTATTCAAGAAATTGGAGCGAGTGCCGCCGCCGCTTGCAGGCAGAGAAAACTTTCTTTTGCCCGCTTTTTGTTCTCTCATATATTACATGGCCACGATAGTGGCCATGTAGTTATGGTTAAATTGCTGTTTCAATAGGAAGAGCACTTTTTGGGCGGCTTATAACTTCGCTCTCCCTGGACGGATCCTCACCAAACTGTGCAAAAAAAGTATTTGGGTCACTCTGAATTCTTTTACAAAGTTTGGTGAGGATTCGTCCGGGGGGGCAAAGTTATAGGGGGGGTCCCAAAACTTTTTTTTTCCCATAGACTGAATGGGAAACATTTTTTGCTCGCGTCTACAGCCCAAACCGCTGGATGGATTTTCACCAAATTTGGACCAGCAGCAGCGGCTTGGTCCCGCAAGCGTGCTTTTGCAAATTTGGTGAAAATCCGTCCAGTAGTTTTTTTAAAATGACCAAAAAGTAGGTAAAAAAAAATTAGTGATATCTGTGTTCGGTCCGCGGACACACTTCCCTGTTCGCTCCGCGGACAGTGTCCTGATTGGCCAATCGGCTTGCGTGATGTTCGCGGACATGCAAAGTGTTCGCTGATTGGACGGCGTGGAGCGTGAAGCGCGTCAGATTTTTGGTAGCACACGCCATCTTGGATTCGCGGTCGTCCGCGGACAGCCTGGTGAAACTTTGTTCAAAACTTGTATTTAGTAGAGTGTGTTGGTGTGTAGGAGCGTTTGGGGAGGGTGGGAGTGTATGAGATAGGATGAAAGTTGTGCTTTTTATGTGTTAGACATTTTTTTTGTGTTCTATTTGTCTGCGGACATCACGGGTGTTCTGAATTGTTCTAAATAAACTGAATGGGGGGTGTTCTGAGGACTCAATATGTGTCCGTTTTGTTCGCAAACAAACTGAAACTGTTCTAAGAACACTCGCAGTGTCCTGAAATGTTTGCAAATAAACAAAATGGGGGTGTCCTGAGGACGCTGTCCGTATTGTTCGTTGTCAAGTTGAATATGTTCTAAGAACACTCGCGGTGTCCTGAAATGTTCACAAATACACAAAATGGGGGTGTTCTGAAGACGTTGTCGAACACTCGCTGTGTCCTGAAATGTTCGCAAATATGAATGGGGGTTGTGGCTGACAAGTTGAATGTGTTCTAAGAACACTCGCGGTGTCCTGAAATGTTCGCAAATAAACAAAATGGGGGTGTCCTGAGGATGCTGTCCGTATTGTTCTCTGTCAAGTTGAATGTGTTCTAAGAAGACTCGCGGTGTCCTGAAATGTTCGCAAATAAACAAGATGGTGGTGTTCTGAAGACGCTTCTAAGAACACTTGCGGTGTCCGGGGAATGTTCTTAGGGGGTGTCCTGAGGACGCTGTCCGTATTGTTCTCTGTCAAGTTGAATGTGTTCTAAGGACACTCGCAGTGTCCTGAAATGTTCGCAAATAAACAAAATGGGGGTGTTCTGAAGACGTTTCTAAGAACATTCCCGGTGTCCTGGAATGTTCGTAGGTTGTGTCCTGAAGGCGTAGTCCGTATTGTTCGCTGGCTAGTTGAATGTGTTCTAAGAATACTCGCAGTGTCCTGAAATGTTCGCAAATAAACAAAATGGGGGTGTCCTGAGGAAGCTGTCCGTATTGTTCTCTGTCAAGTTGAATGTGTTCTAAGAACTCTCGCGTTGTTCTGAAATGTTCGTAGGGGGTGTCCTGAAGATGCTGTTCGTATTGTTCTCTGTCAAGTTGAATGTGTTCTTAGAACACTCATGGTGTCCTGAAATATTCGCAAATAAATGAAATGGGGGTGTTCTGAGGACACTGTCCGTATTGTTCATTGTCAAGTTGAATGTGTTCTAAGAACACTTGCGGTGTCCTGAAATGTTTGCAAATAAACAAGATGGTGGTGTTCTGAAGACGCTTCTAAGAACACTCGCAGTGTCCGGGGAATGTTCGTAGGGGGTGTCCTGAGGACGCTGTCCGTATTGTTCTCTGTCAAGTTGAATGTGTTCTAAGAACACTCGCGGTGTCCTGAAATGTTCGCAAATAAACAAAATGGGGGTGTTCTGAAGACGTTTCTAAGAACACTCGCGGTGTCCTGGAATGTTGGTAGGGGATGTCCTGAAGGCGTAGTCCGTATTGTTCGCTGGCAAGTTGAATGTGTTCTAAGAACACTCGCAGTGTCCTGAAATGTTCGCAAATAAACAAAATGGGGGTGTCCTGAGGACACTGTCCGTATTGTTGGTTGTCAAGTTGAAAGTGTTCTAAGAAAACTCATAATGTCCGTGGACATTAAAAGTTTCCATAGACCATAGTTGAAATGTTTGACTTTATGGATGTGATATGCTGCGGTGGTTGTTGCCAGGGCATAGAGTCTTGGGTGCATGGCCATTTGGCCATGCACCCAAGACTCTATGCCCTGGCAACAACCACCGCAGCATATCACATTCATATTTGCTTATAACTTTGGGTGAAAAACAAATGTATAAGGAACAAAGGTATTAGATACTATTGATGTGATATGCTGCTATGGTTCTCCTTATTATTGTATACTTACTGTTTGGTCTAGTAACCGGAGTACATGTATTTCTTGTTAATTTCTGTGATAAAAGAAAATAGCATGTTAGTATTAGTATTTTGTAATGACTTATTGCATTGTATAATCAATATACTTTTTTTTTGACCCTCATATTTAGTAGATTACAAATCAGAGTACTGTGCAATTTTCTCAGTTTCTGTATTTGTTGCTAAAATCATTGGGTCTGTGGGAGAAAAAGAAAATCCATGTTGGATTAAAAAAAAACCTTTTTCTGTTATGCTACAGTTTATTTGTTTGTTTGTTTTCAGTGTTCACTTGTTGTTTCTGGCTAATGCTTTATACTTTGGCTTGTATTTTTTGGGAGCAGTAACATATTATTTATTTGTTTTGATATTATAACATTTTGGAGCAGTTAGATACCAATTGGCGTATTCTAACTGTCTATTTTTTTGATATATGTTAGTGGTATTGATTTATCTATTTGGATATTGTTACATTTTGGGACAGTTAGATACCAATTGGCATATTCTAACTGTGTATTTTCTGGTCTAATTTAGTGATATTCATTTATCTGATTAGATGTTGTAGAATCTTTGAGCAGTTAGATAGCTTTTGGAGTATTCTAACAGTTTATATTTTTTTAACACAAGTTTACTTAGGGTTTAAATACAGTTTAGTTATCAAATTTTGGTTTTAAGTACATCAAATAAGCGTTTGTAAGATTTCCTGGTAATCTCTGCTTTAGTACTATCATTACATTCAAACCATTCACATTTCTTTTTTATATATGCAGTGTAGTGCCCTGAATTGGTTGTGGCTCCTGCGTGGTAGATTATACCTATTGTTGTGAAGGTTTTCTTACCAAGTGATATTTGACCATGTGTGAATCCAGTCAGCTTCCAGTTGTTTTTGGTACCATCTGCATTGTAACGTAGAAGCATTAGTATTATGCATTTACTATGTGTTTGTATTACTAACGTGGAGCGATTATCTGAATTGCAGGTAGAGCATAATCTACCATGGTTTGCATTTTGTACAAGTCGCTGAAATGGAATTGATTCACAATTTGGTATTGATATATATATGAAGCGTTCATTGGGGATTTCTTCTTGTGTCACATTGTTGCAGAGAGTGCATGTATGTTTCCACATGTATGAAATCTGAAAGATTTCGTTTATAGGTATGTTTTTGTTTTCCAGTACTTGTAGTTAGTAAGTACATTAGAAATTCTTGTGGATCTTCCTGTGAGTTTATAGTGAATTTCACCATTCCAGCACAGTAGCCCAATTGTTGTCTTATTCCATAAACACTATACGTGTTGTCAGGATTGTTTGCTGCATTTCTGTGAAGTACTAACATTTGCAAACACAATGGGTCTGTACTGTGTAAGTAAATGTTGTCAACAATTGGTGGTAATTGAAATGGAATATTCATTGCTACATTTGCGTAGCAACTTACACCAACTATATTTGAGAATTTAAATGGTCCAGGTAGTTCTGTATCTAACTGCTTTTTTTGGAGTTTGTCTTCCTTCTTTAAAGAAGTACCTGGTTTACTTTCCCTAATTGATTCTTTTTTGCTTGTGGTACTTGATGAAGTATTAGTTTCTTTTACTCTCTTTGGAGGATTTGCAGTGACATCCTGTTGCATTTCTGTTTGATTTATTTTTCTTTTATAGCGTTTTACTTTTTGTGGAACAGAATATGTGTTTAGGTGGGGGGTGTATAGTGAGCGAAGTCTATCGTATTCTAAAATGCAAGGAATATCAGCGTTTATTTTACTTGCATCAAAGTTGATTAGAAATAGACCGTCAAGTGTACGTAAGCGTGATAGTGCCACATAGCTCATGCCTTCCTTAAAGACTGTGTTACCAATATCTATCATTGCTTTGTCTAGGGTAAGACCTTGTGATTTATGAATCGTGACTGCGTATGCAAGAGTTAGAGAAAATTGTTCTCTGCGTACATACATATCTTTGAAGAGAAGGAATCTAGTTGTTGAGCATCCTATCCTTTTTACTTCTGAAAGTTTGTCAAAGAGTATATTGAAAAACTGAATTTTGTTGTCACGTGGGTATGTTTGAAAGCCAACAACTGTACCCAGTGCTCCATTAACTAGTCCTTGGTCCACGTCAAGGTTACGTTTAAGCATTACTCTGCAATTTAAGGATAATTCTAATATCTTTTCTAAGCCTGATGTGTTTGAGATTGATTTTTCTAAACTATTTAGTCTTGTTGTGGCTTGGTCACACATGGGTAGTGTCATATACCATGTACATCTATTTTGTCAGTGGCGCTAATTTCCATGATTGGTTGCATTTCTTCACTTAGCATGATTTTATTGAATTTGAAACAGCTTGCAAGAGTTGGCATTAAGGCCATACAATTGACATTTTTGTGGGCTAATTGTTCCATAACATCTGTAGCACATGCATTATCGGCATAAAGTGCATTAATGTGCCGGGTTTTCAATATTGCTTCTGCTTCTTTAGAAAGTATACCAACTCTGATACTTTTTAAAATGTTGGCATAAGTGAGATCTGCAGATTGCCGGATGTTTTCTGTTAATTCTCTGTATTGGAAATGTTACCAAAGGTTGACATTTCCAATGCTGCCAACAGTTTTATGGCAGAGTTTCTGTCCTAATGTTTTAAAAATAGGCTCACCTTTTACTGGTGTTAATTGGAGCAGATCTCCAAAAACAATAATGTGTTTTCCTGGAAAGAGCTCTTCATAGTCTGTTTTGAGTACTTCTTGTAATCTGAGGTGAATCAAAGCTAACATCAGGTTGGAGACCATGCTCACTTCATCTATTAGTAGCATTTTCATTTGTTTCAATACTCTGCTTCATTCCATTGCAGCTTCTGCAGAAAGTTTGTAATAGTCTAATTTGTTCTGGTGTTCTACTGGTAATAGTAGTAATCGGTGTAATGTAACACCACCTATGTTGTAGGCAGCTAAACCTGCGGGGGCAGTGACAACAGCTGACAGTTTGTTGTTTGTCAATTGTTGAAGGAACTTACTAATGATTTTGATTAGGAATGTTTTGCCAGAACCAGCTTCACCACTGACGTACAGTAGTACAGGTTTATAATTATGGCAGGAACATTCTTTATTTTCATGTTTTACACCATGTGCAATTTGTTTTGTTACTTCTTCAAAAATGCTACTTTGCTCATTGTTTAGTTTTGATTGTAGTATAGTTAAGTCTTCCTTATCTTCACACTGACACATAGTGTTTTCTACTTCTATCATAGATAATTCTGCCACATGTATTATTAGTGGTTCTCCCAGTGGTTCTTGGCTTCCTGTTACAGAAGGTTAACTACTGTCAGGAGAGTCCTTATCTAGTTGGGCTTGGAGTTCTTCTTCGTGTTTCTGTTTATTGTGCAACATTGTTTTGTACTGTGTAAAGTTTACGTCAGTTATAGTGCTTTCATTTGCTTTGAAAGCATCCTCATATGAGTCATATTTATCTAGTAGTTGTTCTTCTTTTTTCCATGGTTTGAAGAGTTGTAACAGGGACATGTAATATACTTCTTTATGTTGAGGAGTCTTTAATAACAATTTGATATGATTAATTAAATTTGGTTTAGTGAGTTTAACTAAGCTGCCTTCACAGTTTGTCACTCTATATTTAACTTTTTTTCATTAGGTTTCATATTATTTTTGTATGTGTAGTTTTGGGCTATGTGGTATAGACACATGTTTTCCAAAGTATTACTTCTGTTTGGGTAGTATGTGTCCAATAAATTGTTTTTTAAAATGTGTTGGCTGTTGGGATCATGCTTGGATATTTTTTCTATATCTTCATATGATTTTAGAACTCTTTATCTAGATTTAGCTGGATCAAGACTTAGCCATACTATATTTTCAGATTTACCATACAATGCAGTACCAGTTAAACGATCAGCTGCTTCATATGATCCACATTCTCTATGGGTGAGCATTTTTATGCCCAAGCTGTATAATTTCTGAGATACTGTTTTATCTGATGACAGGTCATTCCAGAGGTCTTGGAGCTCTGTCTTTTCTGCTTTAGTTAAGTATGCTGTGACATATCGTGCAACTGCAGTAGAATTGTCTGCAATGTACTGCACATCTATGTTTGCATTCTATAAGTGGGCAATGATTGCATTATAATCATTGATATATTTTTCTTCTTCTTTTCTTTTTATGTAATATGTATTTTTAGGTGACTTACCTTTAACACTATGTCTAACTGAAGACATGAGGTTGTTCATTTGACCTGTATTTGTAACTGGTCTAGGGAAACCAAATCGGCATTTGGTGTAGTATTTCCCTTTGTTTTTGTATTTGCGACGACAATATTTTCCACATTTGTGTCTTTGAAAGTGTAAAATTTGTGCATGAAGATCACTATTTGTGGCTTCTGATGGAATTTCACAAGTGACATATTTTTCAATAAACTGTAAAACAGTGGCATCACTGTCTTGACCAAATTTAGGAGCATCTTTAATCCATAAAAGCATGTGGATATGTGGTGCTCCTCTGGCTTGGTATTCTTTTCTCCAAAAGAAGTGTTGCACTTCTCCAAGGGGAGGAACAGTTTTATTACAAATAAAATGTAGCACAGCAATGAAGCGATGGTGAAAATATCTTGAAACATTAACAGGATCCAAAGAACAAAGTTCTGCAGGTGTTAGTATATCTATATTTGTTTTGTTTTTATTTGATATGCGTAGGAAATCATGTAAATCTTCCCATGCATATTCTGCACAACTTAATTTAACAAACCAAGTGGGTGGGCCAAGGTTTCTGATCATACAACGTACATCTCCATGACGTCGAAACCAGTACTCTTTAGTACCACGCATATTTGCTAATAGATTTGTAATATTTGATTGTAAAACCTCATCCTTTTGTTGCACGTTTTCTAATAATTGTGTAGCTGTCATATTTTGAAAGTGTGATCCTGATTTTAATATGTGTGCAACTTCGTAACATAAAGTTGCTAGTTCACTTTCAAAGAGTAGGTGGAATATGTATTCCACATTTTGTCTAAATCTCGGATCTTCAGAATACATCCGTAATGAGCGGTATTTTGAAGCTGATATTTGAATAGGTCTATCATCATACCTACCTCCTTTGCCAATAGGAAAGAGTAGAGGAAAAGCACGTGCTTCTATACTTTTTTCCCATATGCTGATTGGCGAACCTTTTGTTTGACGCGTTTGGTAAGTTTCCAGTACATCTTCTACGGTGTCATTACAGTGCAAAGGATGAATTGTATTTCTTGAATTATTTCAGTTGTATCTTTCACGTTTTCTTCAATATTAATCTCTTTGTAATATTCATTATTCTTTTTAAGATCTTGGAAGGCTTGTCTGACTTTATATAAATCTACCAGCTGTTGCCATGTTTTTTTGTCTTTTGTAGGTACTCCATTTACTAAGATAATTAAAGATTGCTGCATTGGACGTTGCACTCCTAGAGTAAGCACATTTTCTTTTAGATCTAATGGTAAATAAACTACTTTTCCATGAATGCCTTTTACCAATTCAGAGGGAGGTAATTTTGCTGTTTTTGGTTGAAGGCGTATTATTGCTTGAAATGGGTGTACTGTTTGAATTATGATGCTCTCATATAAATTAAGTTGTTGTAGGGGTTTTGGTACTGGGTATAATTCCAAATTATTTGTGATAGCACGTGAAGGAGTTTGGTTGTTGTCAAGTTTTGTAGTGCAGTAACTGCAAAGTATTAAGGGCTCAGTTATTTCGTATTTGTTTTCTGCTACAAGGTAGAGAGCTAATTCAAACGGTTACCAGTAAAATGGTCGAAAACATTTGGTCGACAGACAATTTGGTCGACACCATTTGGTCGAATGCCAAATGGTCGAATTTTTTTTTTTTTTTTTTTACCCATTTTTTTTTTTTTGGGGGGGTTCCCCCCGCACCCACCCCCTTTTTTTTCTTTTTTATTTTTTTTCCCCACACGAAAACCCACAAAACACATATATATATAAAAAAAAAAAAAAATTCGACCATTTGGCATTCGATCAAATGGTGTCGACCAAATTGCAGTCGACCAGTTGACTGGACACCAATTCAAACCATTTAGAATCTTCATTGTCTTCTATTTTGCATGATAGGTCTACAGTTTTTGTGTTACTTTTATAAAAAGTTCTACGGCAACATACACATACATGGTTTGGTACTTCAGCTGATGTACTTTTAAATTTTAGTATTACTTTTTTGTATGTGTTTAGCAAAAGGTTGCCATGTGTAGAATTGTTGCTTAATTGGTTTAAAGCTATTCATTCTGTAAATGGCTTTCACTTTCAAAATATTTTTTCTGGATAAAGTGAATTTCCTCAAGTAGGTCTTTTGCTGTACCATGTAGAAGGATGTTATTTAACTTTGCTAGTGCTAAAGCAGGACTTTTAGCATAGTACAGTTTATAGACTAGATTTCTTATAGTTGAATGATGTGTTGATATCATGGAAAGTGGTTTTACAAGTAGGTCCTCTAATGCAGGCCAATGAATGTCCTTGTAGTCCTGTGTACTTGCGCACTGGACAGGTATCCATATTTTGCAGTAATTTAATTTTGATTTTGTCTTTGCTTTTTACATATTTATTGAGGAATTAGCGTAAAGATTTGAAACATTGTTTGGGAATGTTACACATTGACGTGCATGGCCATTTGTACACTAGACGTTCTGATTCATTTGAATGGAGGGGTGATTCTAAGTTTTCAGGGCATATTTTTGTAAGGAATACTTCTTGTTCCATTATGGTATTATTCACTTTTTCATAACCTCGACCACTGCTATGTATGGCAATTGTATTTGTTTGCTTTTGTTTGTACGCTTCTTCATTAAAATATGGTTTTGTGCTCGTAGTGTGATTCCATTCACCTCCGCAGATACTTAAGAAGTTCTTTCTGTTGACATTTCGCTTATTGAGAAGTCTTTTTTGTAATTTAGTTATTAGTTTTGTTAGTGGTTTCATTTTGTTTAACAGTGCACTGGACAGGTATCCATATTTTGCAGTAATTTAATTTTGATTTTGTCTTTGCTTTTTACATATTTATTGAGGAATTAGCGTAAAGATTTGAAACATTGTTTGGGAATGTAACACATTGACGTGCATGGCCATTTGTACACTAGACGTTCTGATTCATTTGAATGGAGGGGTAATTCTAAGTTTTCAGGGCATATTTTTGTAAGGAATACTTCTTGTTCCATTATGGTATTATTCACTTTTTCATAACCTCGACCACTGCTATGTATGGCAATTGTATTTGTTTGCTTTTGTTTGTACGCTTCTTCATTAAAATATGGTTTTGTGCTCGTAGTGTGATTCCATTCACCTCCGCAGATACTTAAGAAGTTCTTTCTGTTGACATTTCGCTTATTGAGAAGTCTTTTTTGTAATTTAGTTATTAGTTTTGTTAGTGGTTTCATTTTGTATAACAGTAAATAAAATAACTTTCTTTTGAGAAGAATTGCACTGTCCATCAACGCTTCTAAGATTAATTTCCTACGATATGTTTTAAGCATTGAACCTAATTTCTCTCCTGTTTTTATAAGATTTTGAAGGACTTTGTGACGGTACATTTTGGCTAAAATACTTTTCTTGGTATGCTTACTTTGCACTATATTAAAATTTGAAGAAGTAGTTTTATCTGTAGTGATAGCTGATTTTCTGTTAATTGTTTTTTGGTTTGTTTTACATTTTGATAGAGGAGGCAAAGTTTTTGTACTTGAAACTTCTTGTGTTTCACTAAATGACTGTATTAGCTGTTTTGTTTCAACTTTTTTTTACAAATTCTGCTAGAGATGGATGCTTATGTTGGACACTTTTATTTTCATTTGCTCTACTTTTGCGTTGCTTTCTACGGACTTGACTTTTGGTAGGCATTCTTTAGGGTCTGTTGAAAAAATAAAGAAGATATGGGTTGGGGTGTTCTTGAATGTATGTGTGCTGTGTGCATGAGTGTTTGAGTAAGATGATAAAAATGTATGTAATGGTGTGTGATTGTGCATTGGGAACTACAACTAGTAGGGATAGGTTTTCTTGAATTTATGTGTTACTAAATTGGGATTCAGATGACAAAAAAAAGTAAGCTAGTGGTGTGGAAAAGTACAAATAGTAAATCTAATGTATACAATTAAAACAGTTGTTTGTTCTATAATATGAAAATTGTAGCAGTTCAGTTGGGTAATTTGTGTGTCCAAAAATAGGAATTTGTGGGCCATTCTGGCTGTAAATCGCTGTTTAAGACATGGAGATTTTTGGACAAAATGGTACACAATCTCTATTTTTAGGCACAGAAATAGCTTGTATTAACGTTATAGTATGTTTGATTAATAATACAAATATTATGGTGATATTCTACTTACTTTTTTTCTTAAATTAACAGGTAACTTCTTAGTTCTTCTTTGTTCTTCGAATTCGGCTGCTTCTTTTCAGGAGACTGGTCTTCACTGCAATTGTAAAAGCTTCAAATTAGTAACTTTGTTTGTATATAGCGCTGTTTTTAATTTAGATATTGATTCTTTTATTGAAATCCTCAGTGCCTTCTTTAAAACCATTAAACTAATTTATTTACATAAGATACATTGCATCAGTTCAGTACATATGATATGTTCTTAATGAACAAATTGTATTGAATGACTAACTGTAGCAAAAAAAAATATCTTTACTATGTCTTGTGAAATTTATAATATAGCAGCGAATACCACTATTTCTGTAACTAAGCTGTTCTAGGTAATAGCGCCTCTAAAATTAAAGTAATTAAGTAAATAAATAAATAAAAAACAAACAATATGAAATTGTATAACTATTTTTTTTAAAGATTTAAACATAGATTGTGCTTGCATGCAATTTTGTTTGAATATATGTAGTCTATATATTTCATTTAAAAAATGTTAGTTTAACATGATTTGAGTGTGTGTGTATAAAGAAAGTAAATAGTATAAAGGTTTATAAGTGATAGTTGATTTTAGGAAATTGAAAAAAATACAGTAAATTCATTTTACAGATTACACAAGCTAAAAGACTGTTTGAAAATGTGTTCGTCTACTGTACAGAAAATATGCATACCTGAAGTTTGTGTTCATGCATATGGATATGCATGGAGCTGCAAGTAGAAATCTTGGAGACTTGTACAGTATTTCTGGTAGATGGTGCTTGCCAATGATATGACACTTGTACTCAGAGAGATTCACAGTACATTTGCAGTGCTGATCTATGATGATGCAGTTAGATGTAGAGGTCTTGAATGTGATTGGTGCATGGTCATGTCACTTCTTAGCTACATCCAATGAGGGAATGGCATAGAGAGTGAAGTGGAAATGGTAGAAGGGCTGTTCATGTTACGATATGTCCGCGGACATGGCGGTAGTTCGCGGACTTCGGGAGTTACATCCGGGGATTTTTGGGTTCAGAAGTCATGCAAATGAGAATGAGTACTAAAAGGGATTGGTCAGGAAAGTTTAGTGGGTGTGTTGTGCCAGAAGAGAGTTTCTCATATACTGTTTTTGCTGAGAGAACAACAGATAGCTATGTCTGTGTATTTTAGAAAAAAGATTGTATGGATTTTGGGAGATTCATGGATATATTGGTTGAAGGTGCATGCAGAAAGCGGTGGAGTAGCTGTAGATCTTGGATTCCCACACGTGGAAGTACACTGGCATGGAGTAAGTGGAATGAAGTGGTTGGACTTGCTACCTCTCTGTGCTACTTTGGAGACAGAGCAACATCCAGACATAATTGTAATTCATTGTGGAGGGAACAGTTTAGCAATTTGCTATGAAAGAAGGACTTGGGAAGGTTATGGACATGTTTCCTAATTCTCAAGTGATATTTTCACGGATTGCGCAGAGACAAATGTGTCTTTGTTCTTCTTCACTTGGTCCACAAATGGAAAAAGCAAGGTGCAATGTTAATAAAGCTGTTTGTGCCTTTCTAAAAGATTTTGACATGTCTTCTTTTCACAATGAAAATATTCTGTTTCATAGTACAAACATTTTTCGCAAAGATGGAGTCCATCTTACTTATGGTGGCAATCAGATTTTTCTGAGAAATGTACAAAATGCATTGCAACCTTTTTTGGAATTACAACATCCATTTTGAACAAAGTTTTTTCACTGAATTTCATAGGTTTTTAGTAGCGCAACTTAACCATAACGTCCCTTTAACAAAGTTTTTTCACTGAATATATATATAAATAATAATAATAATTTGGCATTATATAGCGCTACGAACCCTCGGGTACCTGAGCGCTGCTTATTATTACCCATGGTGTGTGGTGCTCATTTATCGACCTCAGAAGGATGAAAGGCTGAGTTTGGCCCTGCTGGGATTCAAACCTGCTTAGCAGGCTCTGCACGGATGCCAAAGCGAGCCTCTGCTCGCTGTGCCACTTGACCAGCTATATATATGTATGAGTGAACAAAAAGCACCAATCACTTTACCATGGGGATCTCCAACTGCTGCTAAACACTAATCACTTCATGTGCCCATATCTATATATATATATATATATTTATATGAAAAAACACAATCTCTGAGCGTGGTAGCCACTCATTCCTCCACACAACACTGGGATTTAAATATAAGTTACCGCGGGCTGAGTAGTTATGGTTAAGTTGCTCAGCTCATAGAAAGAGCTCATTTTGGATGGCTTTTAATTCTCCCCCCCAGGATGAATCCGCACTAAAATTTGCAAACAAAGTATATGGGCCCCTCAGAATTATTTTGTGAAGTTTGATGTGGTTTCTTCTAGGGGAGCGGGGGCAAAGTTAAAGGGAGGGTCCAAACATTTTTGAGATCCTCATAGCGACAATGGAAAAAAATGTTTACTCGCACCTACAGCCACAACCGCAGCACAGATTTTCACCAAACTTGCGGGAGGAGTGGCGGCTTGGTCCCGAATGCGTGATTATGCAAATGTGGTGTAAATCCATTAAGTAGTTTTAAAAAAAAATGCCGAAACGTAGATTAAACCGAATTTGTGATATCTGGGCTCAGTCCACAGACTAATTTACTGATTCAGAGTCCGCAAACGCCCCTTTGCCAATCAGGGGGCGGCTTGGTGTCCGTGGATGTTAAAGCCGCACGTTGATTGGATGTTCAAAAATGTGAGGTGCATCATCATTTTTGAAACAGTCTCCGTATTGGATCCATTGACAGCTGCCATTGTCCGCAGACAGCGCAGTGAGCAAAAGTCTGGAAAACATTTTTGGGGTTATTTTGTGGCCAAATGAGGGCCTGGAAAGTGTGGGGGAGTCGAAAAAACTTAATAGGAAGCTGTTTATATAGGTGAATAAAAGCAATGCGGTGCCTCAGAGTCCACGGTCATTGTCACTGTCCACGGACTACATTGGGAGTGGGGTGGTTTAGGGTGAGTCTTCTTATTTGAAGGTGTATTTTACATATTTGTTATATAATTTAGTTCTATTGTGGTGGTTGTGGCCATGTAGGTAGAAGGGATGCACCATGTGACGGCGTCCATGGACACTGCAGTAGTCCGTGGACCTGCATGTGCCATCCAGGTCTTTTAAGAATGCCTGGCATGGAAAGAAGACATCGGGGGACAAGCCAATCAGGTTTTGTGGGTCTGCGAGAGAAGTTGAAGTTTACAGGAGTTTTCTTTGTTGTGTGTTGTGAAGTTGGCTATGGCCATGAAGAAGCAGAGTGTGTGGATGGTGGGAAATTCTTGGATCCACTCATTGAAGGTTTATACTGAATCTCGTGGCATCTCTGGTACTGTTGACCTGATTGCCCCTCAGGGCGTGATTCCCTGCCCGTCCCCCTCGACCCATAGGTAGGGCTGTGTGGGGTGGGCACAGAATCAGAAGTCTTGTGTTATGATGAGAGGTGCCTCAGGGGTTCGGTCTAGTGCTTTTGACAGTTCCCTGAGTTCTGCACCCCTTGTCATACTTGACAAAAATACAGCCAGAAAATATTGTGTAGTTTGTTGTGATTCAAAGAGACCTTATTATGAAGCATTACTCAAGAAATATGAAGCTGACACTTGAAGGTAGCAAGTCAATATATTTATTATCACTTCTGTTCTTTATCAGCTTTGATGATAATTATGCCTGCTAGAATGATAGCAATTAGAACATAGCATGCTATCATATACATGGAAAACATTATTGCATAAACTAAAAACATAATTGGTGTCTAACAAAGATTAAGTACAATTCATCAGTTTTAACACACCCGCTTGAGCAATCATGGGGTTCATGTTATGTTGTCTGAGCTATGCTATGGTATGATCAGGAGTGGAGTGACATAATAAAGCACGCCGTCAGTCTAACATATGCAAAAAAGTTCAACCAACACACTTAAAACTCACGATTTCCAGGCCTTGCTGTTCTGCATGCAAAGTGACCACAGGGGCCTGCTGCTCTGAGCTGCTATCAAATGCTCTTCCCAGCCCGATCTCGTGGTCTGCTCTAGGCTGCCTACTGCAGAATCCCTCTAGCCTTAGTCTGTTGTGCTTTTTATATTAATACGCGTGACTTAGTCTACACATACTTAGTGTGTAATTTCCTTGGCCTGGACAGAACGTCTACAGTCTGACCATGCTCTTGAGCTTAGCTTTGCATTGCACCCATGATTTACCTATGAGAAAACTCAAGTGACGGTTACTGTCTTTGCTTCTTGATTATTTCCATTAGAATACATGGGCTTCCGCTTGACAACCAAGCAAAGCGCTGTGTTCTCTTCTGGCATATTTCAAATGCCAATATATTGGATGTATTTTCTGAAGGGGTTTAAATGCAACAATAGATTTGGACACTTTAACCGCATATCATGCTTCCTGTTCAAAGCTGCTTATCAGTGCAGAAGCATCTCTTGACCCTGCTACGAGCTCATCTACAACAGCAGGCTGTCACTTGTGGTTGGCTTATGTGCACCTGTGTACTTCTATTTTGGCATGGTGTTCCCTGCCTTTGGCCTCTTATCTGATGTGCCAGGTGCGAAACTTAGCAGTTGAAGACAAGAAGCTGCTATCCTGTGGTTAGAAAGAGGAAATGATCAAATCATGTTCATCGCGTTTGTTTGGAGCCTAGGGACAGATTATGCACTTACTCTTTGCTGACTACACTTCAGTGTGTGGTCAATGGAGCTTCTGCTCTTTAGAGCATGTGCCGATGCCTGTTCCTTGAAAATGGCTCCTGTATTAGAAGTGAACGTGTGTTTAATACTCTCCTCACACTTGTAGTCTCTTGCTTAAATTCGCCTGGTCTGAGCCAACTTGTCTTAATCCGACCATTAATATGACTATTAATCCATGAAACCCCCCTCAAGGCAATGTGGCACAGATCAACGGATTTGTAGCTCTGTGAAGTCCTTAATACCCTTACTGGGAGCTGTGTTTACATAAAGATTGCCTATATTGGTGGCATAAGGAAACATCATGTACACATCATATTTCAGCACAAGGCTGTTGAATGCAATAAGTAAACTAAGCCGTGTGATATATTTGCAAAGCACCTATGGGCCTGTAATGTATGCTATAAACAAAAATAAAACATCAACAGCTGCATCAAATTTATCAAGGGTTAGCACTACTTGCTAAAATGAGCATTGATGAATACAAATATCCAACATTGAGGTATTCAGCATGAGTCCATTATATTGTCACTGGACCTAGCTAATAATGCATGTATTCACAAGGAGGTATTTAGGTTGATTGCAAAATCATTACTGGCAATGGCTTCTGTCCTGGTTTTTTGATCCAATGAGCTGTCAAGCTTGTGATCTTGAGCACATTGTCACATGCATAAACAGTTAATAGTCTAAATCGGTGTCCTTGTAAATAAACCAGTATATGAGTGTCTCGGTCACTCACAGCGATCAGCACATGGAGGTCATCCAGTTCATATGTTTGCTTTGCATTCATACTTGCATCTAGAGGTAGAATGTGATAATTCTTCAGTTCCATGCTGTCTGACTGAGCAGCTTGCTTAGAAACCTGTGTAGAACGTCAGGTGTTCTGAACACTGAATTAAAAGCAAGTCTCTTTCTGAGGTAGGTTAAGAAGCATTGCAGACAAGAGAACAGAATGCTCATGTCATCACTGCACACTGTGTTTAATCATTTTTCCCTTCTAACATGTATTCTTGGAACCAGAGGAATCCGTCATTTACATTGTTGGCTTCCCCAGATCCCTTGTGGTCTGGGTTTGAGAGCATGCATCGATCATTCTGTGGCTTACTTGGGTTTGGCTGTGATGCAGAGGGACCAGGTGATTCCTTGGTAATGCCGTTGGGAGTGCTGGATACATTGGGCAATAATCGCTTTCATCCTCTGCGCAATTTCTCTTGCTCTGGCATGACCCCATTATCAGGCATGGTGTCAGAGGGACTCTCAATGAACTCAGAGTAGAATACTTTTGGGAAGTACCTCTGAATCCCACAAATGTCTCTATGCACAGCCAATGTCCTGGAGATTCTATTGCCCCACAGTGGCAGTCTAGAAGGTGACGCTGTCACTCCCACGTTCTTTGCAAGCAATGGTTCTTGGTGACAGACTCAGCACTTAGCACTGGCTGATACAGTAGATTTCTTCCTGGTTAATTGTTATTGTTATTGTTATTTTGCATTTATATAGCGCCTTATATACCAATGGTATGGTCTGAAGGCGCTCGTAGGTTGAACGCCCTTGGGAACCGAAGTTCAGGTCAGTAGAGGGAGTTCAAAGGTGCGTGTGCGCACCAGGTATGTGTGCAGCTGGTGCAGAATTCATGTGGTAGCTGCTTCTTAGCGGTAGGTGTGGTGGTTGAGAGATCAGGAGTATGTGTTTGCTCTGGCAGGATTTATCCAGACCGAGTGTGGCTGCGTTAGGCCTGAGGAGAACGCCTGGCTGGGGGGTGTGAAACCAGCAGTGTTTACTTAGAGTGATGGGGAGTGAGCGGTAGATGTTGATATGAGAACAGTTATACCGAATGGTGTCATACTATCTCTGTGTTCTAGTTGAGTGGTGGTGTAAAGAAGAGAGTAAGCATGGGGTGTGGTATGATATATGCCCTTTCAAATGTTCCCTGCATTCCAAAGCATATTATGTACGTCACGCAATTCTATGCAATCAGGTCCGTTCTATGCATTTTATTCACTTCAGGTGTTCAGGAAGTCCTACACATTCATGTCTGCTCGACACACTCACGCACTCTAGTCTGCCTTGCGTGCTCTAGTCTATCCCTCATTCTCCAGTGTGCCTTACGCATGCTCTCATGTATTTCATACGCATGCACTCCTGTCTTCTCCGCGCATGCACTCCGGTCTACCCCGCGCATGTACTCCTGTCTGCCTATGCACTCATCCACTCTATATACTCATCCGCTCTGTATACTCATCCGTTCTGTATGCTCATCTGCACTGTGTGCTCATCCGTTCTGTACGCTCATCCGTACTACACACTCATCCGGTCCACATATTCATCTGCTCAAAATGCTGCTCGTCCACTCTTCGTACTACTCAACCGCTCTATGTACTACTCATCCGCTCTACATACTACTCATCCGCTCCACACACTCATCCTTTCCATACATTCATCTGCTCCACACATTCGTCTGCTCTACGTACTTGTCTTCACTACGTACTCGTCCGTTCCACACACTTATCCGCTCAATGTATTTATCCGCTCCACATACTCATCCGCACCACTCACTTGTCTGCTCTACGTACTCATCCGCTCTACGTACTCATCCGCTCTACGTACTTGTCGGCTCTACGTACTTGTCCACTCTACGTACTCATCCGCTCTACGTATTTATCCGCTCCACATACTTATCCGTTCCCCACACTCATCCGCTCCCCACAGTCATCCGCTGTCCACTGCCATCCGCTCTCCACACTTATCCGCTCCCTACGCTCATCCGTTCTCCATACTCATCCACTCTCCACACTCATCTGTTCCCCCCACTCAGCCGCTGTCCACAATCCAGCTGCTCTCCACAACTCAGTCGCTCTCCACACTCAGTCGCTCTCCACACTCAGTCACTCTCTACACTCAGTTGCTCTCCACACTCAGCTGTTCCCCACACTCACCCGCTCTCCACACATCATACTTATCCGCTCCCTAACACTCATACGCTCCCTACACTCATCCGCTCCCCACAGTCATCCGCTCCCCACAGCCATCCGCTCTCCACACTTATCCACTCCCTACGCTCATCCACTCTCTACACTCATCCGCTCCCCCATTCATGCGTTCCCCCATTCAGCCGCTCTCCACACTCAGTCGTTCTCCACACTCAGCTGCTCCCCGCACTCAGCTGCTCCCCGCACTCACCCACTCTCCACACTCTACACTTATCTGCTCCCTACGCTCATCCGCTCCCTACGCTCATCTGCTCCCTACGCTCATCCACTCTCCATGCTCATCTGCTCCCCACCCTCATCCGCTCCCCACCCTCATCCGTTCCCTTCACTTAGCCATTCTCCACACACAGCCGCTCTCCACACACAGCCGCTCTCCACACTCAGCCGCTCTCCACACTCAGCCGCTCTCCACATTCAGCCGCTCTCCACACTCAGCTGCTCCCCATACCCACCCACTCTTCGTGCTCAGTCACTCCACACACTCATCCGCTTTCGGCAGTCATCTGTTCTCCACCTACATCCGCTCTCCGCACTGGTGTGCTCCCACACTCATCCGCTCCCCACACTCATCCACTCTCCACACTCATCCGCTCTCCAGACTCATCCGCTCTTCACACTCATCCGATCTCCACACCCATCTGCTCTCCACACCCATCTGCTCTCCACACCCATCCGCTCTCCATACTCATCTGCTCTCCACACTCATCAGCTCTCCACACTCATCTGCTCTCCACACTCATCCGCTCACCACACTCATCTGCTCTCCACACTCATCCGCTCTCCACACTCGTCCGCTCTCCACACTCGTCCGCACTCCACACTCATCCACTCTCCACACTCATCCGCTCTCCACACTCGTCCGCTCTCCACACTCATCCGCTCTCCACACTCATCCGCTCTCCACACTGATCCGCTCTCCACATTCACCCGCTCTCCACATTCATCCGCTCTCCACATTCATCCGCTCTCCACACTCATCTGCTCTCCACGCTCATCCTCTCAACTTGCTTGTTCGCTCTTACATGTTCATCCGGTCTAAGCGTTCATCCAGTCTATACATTTGTCCGTTCAGTATAGTCATCAGTTCTACACCCTCCTGCGATTTATTCGCTACTCTGTATTTACGTACTCATCAACTCTACACGCTCGTCCGCACTACACACCCAACCATTCTAAACACTCATTGGCTTTAGTATGTTAATCTATTCCATCGGATCTCCATACTTACTTGATCTTTTTAGTCGTCTGTTCTTCCACCCCTGCACTTCATCTATGTCATTCACTACGTTCTCTCCTCATTCATTATGTCCATTTCATCAGTTTAGATCTCCTTACTTTCCCAATGATTTATTCCTATTATCCACTTCACTGTTTTGATCTACATTACTCGTTTAGTTCTGTTTGTCTTTCTAGTTTACGTTCAAGTTTAATAGCTGTCAATTTTCGCTTCAGGTAGTTTGTTGGGACGGTGTTACTGTGATGATGTTAGTTTGGAAAACCGGTTGGTTTTAGGGGAAGAGCCAGGTTTTCAGTAGTTTGCGGAAGGACGTTAAGTCCTCAGTTAGGCGGATGTGGGGTGGGAGCGAATTCCACAGGGTTGGGGCCAGGGCTGAGATTGACGATCCTCCTAACCTGACTGAGTTTGTCTTAGGAATTACTAGGAGGCTGGCTGAGCTTGATTTTAGGGTGCGAGTGGGATGATAAGGTATTAGTTTGTCTTGAAGATATTGAGGTTCAGTTTTATGCAGTGCTCGTTGGGTGAGGCATAAGGTTTTGAAAGCCACCCTACGGGCTACTGGGAGCCAGTGGAGTGTCTTAAGAGCTGGGGATACGTGGTCTCTTGGACCGAGCGCAAGTAGCAATTTGGCCACCGCGTTTTGTGCCCTTTGGAGTTTATTCAGTTGGTAGGCATGGATTCCGAGGTATAGGGGGTTTGCGTAGTCCAGTCTTGATATGGACCGTGGAGAGTCTGTTGGGAAATGAGAGATATGGAAAGATGCGTCTAAGGGTTTTAAGGTGGTGGTGGCAGGACCTTGAGACATTGTTGACTTGGCGCGAGAGTGTTAGGTCAGAGTCCAGGGTGCATCCAAGATTTTTCACTGTGTTGGAGGGTGTCGGTGAGTTGCCCAGGGCGGGTGGCCAGGGAAGTGGGTGCGGAAGAAGATCGGAGTTGCCACAAACCATGATTTCTGTTTTGGAGGGGTTTAACAAGAGGTGGCTTTGGGTCATCCAGAGTTCTATGTTAAGGAGGCAGGATGTCAGGTCAGGTCGGGAGTTGGGTTTCGAGTTCAGGAATTTTATAATTAGTTGAGTTTCGTCGGCGTAGTTGTAACACAGGATGTTGTGTGAACGAATTATTGCTGGGAGGGTGATCAGGTAGAGATTGAACAGGAGGGCGGATAGACATGCTCCTTGTGGGACTCCTGTGTCGACTGGTCGGGCTTGGGAGGTAAAGCTGGAGAGTGTTGTTATTTGGTGCCTGTCTTTGAGGAATTAAGCTATCCATTGAAGAGCGGTTCCACAAATTCCTAGGGAGTGGAGGTGGTCTAGGAGGATTGAGTGATTGATCGTTTCAAAAAGCAGCCGATAGGTCGAGAAGGATTAGTGCGGCGCATCCCGCGGCGTCTGCTGTCATTTTAAGGTCATCCCAGATCGTGGTAAGGGTGGTTTCGGTTCCGTGACTTGATCTGAAACCTGATTGGGCGGGGTCTAGAAGATTGTTGGCTTCGACAAAGGCATTTAGTTGAGAGTAGGCGGTTCGGTCAATGAGTTTGGCAAGGAACCTGGTGTTTGAGATGGGGCGGTAGTTTTTGGGCTCGAGAGGGTCGAGTGAAGGTTATTTGATTAGAGGTTTGACGTGCAACATTTTGAATGCGTCGGGAAAGATACCGGAGGAAAGGGAGGCATTTATGATAGATCTTGCATGTTCTCCTGCGCAGGTTGAAGCAAACATTTCTTTAAGGGTTGTGGCTGGGCAAGGGTCCAGTGGTCATCCAGAAGGTTTGCGGGCAGATAGAAGTTAGAGAAATTGTTCTGGTGATATTGGACTAAAGGATTCGAACGTTGGTTGCGTAGAGGTCGCAGCTGATGGGCTGGCCGGTACGGGCGGAGGATTGCGTGGTGGCTGTAAGAGAGCCAGTTTGGTGGTTAGAGTTTTTGTCTTTCGATAGCCGTGGTGTAAAAGTGGAGGGAGAGTGAGTCGCATAGTGATTGTGACGGAGTCGGGACGGTTGTGTTACAAGCCGGATTGGTGAATTCGGAGATGATTTTGTGGAGTTCTTTGCTTGGGTTTTTGCAGTTTAGGATTCGGGTGTTGTAGTGGGCTTTTTTTGCTTTCTGGATTTTAGCCTTGTACTGGTACAGGTGTCGGGCTAAGGTGGTCCTGCTTTCGTGGGCTTTCTTTTTCTGCCATTTGCGTTCTAGGTATTTGTATTGTCGTTTAGTGGTCTTCAACTCAGGAGTGAACCATTTGGGGAAACGGCCACGGCGGGTTGATGGTTTGCAAGGGGGGGGTGAGCGGCATCAGAGATGCGTTGAGCCATGAATCAAAGGCCTCAGGGGTTAGTTGGTTGTTGAGACGGCAGGTAGGTGGTGGAGACTGGAGGAGTGCCTCGGCTAGGTCCGGGGTGATTATTAGTTTTTTCCAGCATTTGCATAGATTCGGAGGTTCAGATACGAGTATGGGAAGGGGGTCGGGTGAGTGGATGGCGAACGAGAGGATGAAGTGATCAGACCAGATGATAGGGGTGGGGGGCTTTAAATGAATCAGGGTGTTGGAGCTAAAGATGGCATCAAGAGTGTGTCCTTTGTAGTGAGTCGGGCCGTTTGGAGATTAATTGCATCTAAGCCGTCAACCAGGGCGTGTGTCATAGGGTTGGTGGGGATGTCGAGCCATATGTTGAAGTCTCCAAGAAGGGTGAGGTTGGGATGGTTTAGTTGGAGGGTGGCGATAGAATAGCAAAGGTTGTTTACAAATTTTCTATCGTAGCCAGGGGGCCTGTAGATTATTAGGAAGCTGTGTGAGAGCGACGGGGAGAGGGATAGTTTAACGAGGAGAGATTTGCAGGCTGGAATGGAGGGTTGGTTGTCGATGATTGAGGCGCAGAGGAGAGATTTGAAGACGAATGCTACCCCCCCTCCTCTGGACGGACGGTTCAGTGGGATGAGGGAGTAGTCAGGGGGAAAGGCTTCATTGGCCATTGGGCCGAAGTCGTCTGAGAACCAGGTTTCAGTGATGAAAACTAGGTCTGGTTTGACAGAACGGGCGTTAAATAGGATACAGTTCACATCGACAGGCAAGGTTGGTTTCGGTGCTGGAGCGGGATGGGGTGGTGGCGGAGAGAGTGGAGAGAGAGGGGTAGGGTGGTTGATGCTGGACAAAATAAAATGCTTTTGAAACAGTTAACACTTCTCATATCCCATACGTCTGCACAGCTCTGTTCTGTACCGGAGACGGGTTGTTTCCAGGGTGGTCATTCTGTGGCTTGTCATAATTTTCAGTGTCTACAGCAAAATATGAGAAAAAGTCCAGGTATTATCACCAGCCAACTGTACCAAGCACTCGACGAAGTCAATGTTCTAATGACTGTATCCAAGGCAATCATTCCTTTAAGTAGGAGTTTCAAAGCTACTGTAGTGATTGCAGACAAGCCAGTATTGGCCCCATTAAACTGTGAGCTATCAATCAGAGATTTCAAGGCTTCCTGTCTTGTGTGTTCGGAGCCTAGCAGAGATGCAATCTGTTTGACCACAGTGGAATGTGCTTGCAGATACGTATCTTCAGTACTTCACACTTCTAACCGCATTTTCAACGGCTTTGCTATGTATAAACTCAATTTCGGGTACTCAGTTTTGGTAAATTGCCACCAGGCCAGACTAATGATTTCAATTGAAATGAGCTAGGTGAATCCAAATTGAACCCACAGAAATTTACTTGTGTTCCTATGGTGATCAGCGTTGGTATTCCTATTGGGACATGACAGCAAGATTGGTTGAAATGCACCAAATATGAACCGTTTTGCAATCTATGTGCTTTACAGTAGAATGAGACAATTGGTGGAACATGCAGTGTGCATTTCGAGTTACTGTCACAGGAATTCATAGGCTCAGCATGTTCACACATTATTCTAGTAGAACCTTTGCAATCACGTAATGAGTACAGTATCAGGTCAGGCCTAGCTGATGACACACATGCATGTGAATATGGTATTACGTAATCTTCTCTGATCCACGTATAATTCACCCAATGTACATTACCCCAAGAGTGTAATTCTTGACATATGATAGAGGGTGCTGTTTGAATGGGAATGCCTAGACCCCATGCACTATCCAATTTATCACTACACTCTTTGCTAACACACTAAGCAATAAGAAAGTGGAGCCGGACATTGCATGGCGTGTTGCCACTTTGGACAAGTTAAGTGTCTGTATTTGTTCAGGCCATGAAATCACATTCCAATCTGCTGAGAGTGTCCAGAAAATCAGTTACTACAGAAAGACTCACTGAGGACTCTTGGTCATTTCTAATAGATAGATAAGTCATTTTGAATCAAACCCACAACATCTGTTATGGCATCTCCTAGCGCATAGAAGCCTTGTTGAAGTGCTTGATCATTAGCTTCTGAAACATGAACTCCTCGCTGTACTGCCTCACTTTCAGTTTGCAGGATTTGCATTATTGCTAGTGACCAAGTGTACGTTTTTCCTGTTATGGATGCTTGTCCCACCTCACAAGATACACCAGGGTCTGAGGTGGTGCAAGTAGCTGCTCTCCTGTCACACCTACCTGACTGCATGATAGCTGTCCAATTCTCTTCTTTTATGAGGTTATCTAGAAATTATATCACCTCACTCAGGTGATATTGTGAAAGCATTCCTTGGCACAGCTTACCTAGTTCCCAGCCCTATATGGGCCCACACTGATTCCTGCTTTTCTTTTATTGCATTCATTGGCTTGAACTGCCCATAACACAGGTCCCCCTGATGCATAAGTAATATGCTTGGTGCCATTGCATTCTTTTGCTTCTCTATAGGACGCACTCCAGAACTCACCTTCTGTTTTCTCCCATTCAGGGTAGAAACTCAGGTTCCTATTGCTGCAAGTGGTCTGGAACTGCGTATAATTTAAGAAATACATTACATGTGGGAACCTACAAGCCATACCTAATGTGTGAATACCTTTAATCTGCCACATCTGTTGACCCCAAGTAACCATAGAGGGACAGTTCCCTGCCATGTTTGTTCAGTCATGTTTGCAAAGTATTCTCTGTCAAAGATGACTGAATCTGCAACATACATATGTTGTGCATCATGTGGCTCAGGAGACAATTTGTACTGATTTTCAAATATGTAATCCCCTACTTGATATGGTCTCAGTGAAATATATGGGAACTGTGTTTGAATTCAGGACTATCAGTTTGGAAAGGCACTGCACAGTGTTCCCAGAATGTGTATTTAGGCCACAGAATTGGCTCATGTGTGACAAGTAAAAAGGCATTGTAATATCGCACATAACACACATGATGAGGCCCCATTTCATGGAGGTCCTCCACATCATCAAACACATCAAATAATGCATTTTGTGCAAATGTCTGAAGCTTTGTTCTTAACAGTTCTCTGTATGTTCTAGACACTGGATTACTGGGTGCATACAGTCTGAATTCATCAATCACAGAAAAGGTGTGGACTTGTAGCTGTTTTGCTCTATCTCACCACATTTCTCTCACTGCTAAATCCTGTCGCTTTCACCTCAGCAATAACTTTATTAAAGGCCGATAACCTCTAACACACAATAAACCCTCTCTAGCTTGGTCAGAGGGAGACCTAACATATATGTATATAAGAGCAGAAAGGGAGTTCCTACCTGGTTCTATGTATACTAAATTTGCTGATGTATACTATACTGGGTTAGCGAGATGTAATGTTTGGGTCTAAAACATTTTATGAAAATAATTTCTTAATGAGTAACTTTCTATTAAATACTGTTTTATAAAAATCTTTTTGGTAACATTGGACCCACACTGAGTCTATTTTTTCAAAAACTAGGGCCCTCATTAAAAGTCAGGCGTTGGACCATGGTGCTATTAGCACCATGGTCCATGCCGGGTTCCGCCATGGTGGATGGCGGAATTACCGCCCCATTGCAAGGTGAGTGGGGCGGTAATTCCCCATTCACCATTTGCCCTTCCCCATTCCCATTTTTGCCCCATAGGGCATAATGGGGATGGGGAAGGCGCTAATTACGCACCAAGGTCGCTTAGCGCCTTGGACTTTAACGCCTTCAAAAAGCAGGCGTTAAAGTGTGAATCAGGCGTTAAGGGTTAACGGTGCCGACGGCGCCATTAAACCCTTAACGCCTGACTTGTAATGAGGGCCTATCAGTTTAAAGAGTCCTTTCTCTCGCTAACCTAGTGCAGTATACATCAGCAAATTTAGTATACATAGAACCAGATAGGAACTCCCTTTCTGCTTTCACCTCTACAACATTTGTAAAATCCGACCCCTCCTTACCTTCCACACCACTAAACTCTTATTTACCTCCCTCATCTTCTCCAGGCTCTTCTACTGTTCCTCCCTTCTCTTCGGACTCCCCTCCTCTCATCTCTCCCCTCTTAAATCCATCTACCACTCTGCCATCCACTCCCTATGCCTTCTCTCACCTCTTTATTCTATCTCCCCCTCCCTCACCTCTCTAGGCTGGCTCTCTTTTCACTCCCAGCTCAAGTTCAAGTTCCTATGTCTTGTTTTCAAATCACTCTATGGTCTTGCCCCCCCCTACCTCTCCTCCCTTCTTTCTTTCTACACCCCTTCTCGCTCTCTCCGCTCTGCTAATCTTTTCCTACTCTCTCTTCCTCCTCCACCCTGCACCCCCTCCCGCTTCTGCTCCTTCCAACTCCTTGCTCACTTCCACTGGAACCGCCTCCCCCTTCACATCTGCTCTTCTCTCTCCTATCCTTCCTTTCGCTCTTCCCTAAAATCTTATCTCTTCCACTCTCCTCCCTAACATCCATGTTCCTTTCCTCCTCCCTTCCCCACTACTCTCACCTCTTACTACTGCTCTTCCTTACCCTTTCCATCTAAACTATCTCCTTCCTCCCTTCCCCCTGCTCGCATTCAGCCTCTCCTTTTCCTCTCTTCTTCCTTCACATTCCTGCATTCCCTCTTTGCCCCGTCCTTACCTCCTCTAACATCTACTACTCCCTTGCACACCTCTCCCATCCCTTCACCCTCCTCACCCCTGAAATTTTGTAAGTTGTTCTTTATACTGTTTTCAGGTTATGGTTCAATTGTCATCTCATGCTTTCTGTATTGTTTACTTGTTCTCATGTAAAGCACTTTGGAGTAAAGGGCTATATAAATTCAATAAAATACAAATACAAATTATAGGTTTTGAATGATGGCATCCACACGTGACCCATAGTTAGAGGAAACATCTGTATTGAGACGGGCGTTCCTGACTCTGGGAGCTCTCTTTTCTCTAACATGTGTGAAAAACTTAAAGGCTTTAGAACAACTTCTTTGCTTAGAGGTGGAGTGGAAACATTGCTCAGAAAATGCCCAGAAGTCAGTGAGATGAAGAATAAAATGAGGCTGAACCATATTAGGAGGAAATACACTGCCAGCAATTTAGAACACCGATTTAGGAAGTCTGTCCAAAAGAATTCTTTCATCACTTTTGCAACTTGGAAGGCTTTCTGTTTCCAAATTGGCAGACTTGCAGTACTTTCCTGAATAGTGGACATGTAATCAAGATTGGAATATTCTTCCCCATCTTGCACACCTATCATCATCATTTGCCAGATCTCCATTTTTTCATCTTCCGTGGGCTCCTCACTTGGAAGAGGGAGGGTCTGTGGAAACATTTCGGAAACCATCTGGCACAGGTTTTAAGTGGTCCACAGAAACTTGCCTAGTACCTCTCTTAGGTGGTATTGCGGTTGGGATGGCAATTCTGGAACCTTTCACTCTGATTACTTGAACTGCTGGTCTGTAAAATGGGCCAAATGGAGTCTTGTCATGGATCTTTTCCAGGACCCAATCACCTGCTTTGAGAGTGTTCTCAGGACTGGCCTCATCAGCTTTCACCTGGAGGGATTCCCTCAGCAGCGTTGTTGCCAGCAGTTGCTCGTTCCTGGGTTTGGGGCTGGGAAGAGCATGCATATCAGGCACATACATCTTTCTCCCAAACAAGAGTTCAAATGGGGTCTTACCGTTGCATAGAGACTGGCGTGGTAAATAATTCACACTCCTGATCACTAATGGTACATGGTCTAGCCAGTTCCCCACAATGATAGAATGCTTTTAGTCAAGGCCATTTTACAGACTGGTTTGCACTCTCCACAATTCTGTTCGATTTCGCCGAGAATGGGTGCAAGAAATGCATCTCTGTTCCCCAGGCCTCTAATGCCTTCTTCAGGGCCCATCCCGAAAAAGCTGGACTATTGTCAGCATGGAACGTTTGAGTTGCTCTCATTGCTACTACAGTCCTAAGTGTCTGCATGACTGATTTGCAGTCTGCTGTCTTTTGAGGAATCATCCAGGTAAACATAGTGCAAGAATATACTATTACTAGAATGTACTTGTATTTGTTTACTGCTGGTAGTGGGCCTATATGATCCATATATTGGATCTCAAAGGGCGTGGCTGCCTTTCTCAAACAAACCTCCTTAGGTTTTTTGCTGTGGTCCACAGTTGTCTGTAAACATGTGGCACCATTTGCAATATATATTTACACCTTCTGTCGAAGCCCTGGCCACCAGAAGTGATCAAGGAGCAGCTGTGCAGTTGAACTCACCCCAAAATGGGAAGATTCAAGTCCAGCATGTGTGGCTGCAATCAGCTTTTCCCTGTCTGCTCTATTTGGTATTAATCTTTGTATAGGATCCCCTTTTTTCATAGGGATTGAGACTACTGCTCTATTATTTTCAATGTCATACATATAATTACAATACCTAAACAAGCTTCTTTTATTTCCTCATCCATTGCAGTCGCTGAGCGAGTCATGGCTGCTATTGCTTCTCTCACTGTGTGCTCTTTGGCATATTTATCTGCTAATGCATTCCCAGTGGTATGAATGTGCCCTTTGGTATGTGCTCTTGTGCATAGTAAAGGGCAAGTCTGTTTCAGATCCCAAACCTGCTTGCAGAGCAGCCTGGAAGCAATGGTTTTATGCCTAACGTCTTTGAAGTCTTTTTGCTTCTACCAATGCAAGTCAGTGTTATAAGCCCTGACAATGTCATCTGAATCTGAGACTACTAGAGTGGGCTTCCCTGAATCTGCTTGGTGCAATGCAAGTAGTAGCCCATGCAATTCAGCAGTCTGGGTAAGACATGTCTCCAGGTGCATGGTTGTAATATCAGTATATGTAAACTCTTCTTCATGTGTGAAGTATCCTACGATTGCTGTGCCAGCGTACTTAGACCGTGTCCCCACTGCTGGGATAGCTGACCCATCTGAGTAAATCACCTGGAAACAATGGTATGTCAGGCCGTTAGATGTCTGGCTCTGTGTCCATTGCCCAACTCAATCCACTCAGTCTTTGCAATTCTGCCTTATAATGGTACTTTACATCTGGAGCATGTTAAGATGCTGACCATTGAATCCATCTAGTGTGTAATGCTTTTTAATTTGGGACGCTAGCTTTTGTGGCAGCTTCTAGTTGAGCTAAAGGTGTGTTTATGTGTATGGTTATATTTGCTGCCAGAGGTCTCTCTTTCTGAATAATCATCTGAACTGAAGCCAGAATTTTCTCCTCAAGTGTAAATTTTAACTCAGGTGTGGAATATACATGTAACTTATATGCAATTGGTTTAGTCTCCCCTAGATTTCACACTGTGTATGTGAAAGCATTGTCTCCCATCACAAGGTTTATCTCTAAGTCTTTATATGCATTCCTGTCCTGCAAAGGACCGGTGTGAGTCATTAATGACTATACCTGGTGCAGAATCCGAGTGTGTTCTGGTGGCCAGTGAGCTGCTTGAAGTTTGGGTTTTTTCAAAGCATACATGGTTTCACTAGTTCAGCAAAATTAGAAACATACGATCTGCCAAAATTTAACAGCCCTAGAATGTCCTGTAACTGCCTAAGCACATGGGCGGTCTCATATTGGCTCACTTCTCAAGAAAATCTGCTGAAAACCCTCTGCCCTCATCTGAAAGAGTGAATCCCAGAAAGGTAACCTCACGATGAGCTATTCTTGATTTATTTAAATTAATCAGGTATCCTTTTGCAGCCAATGTGCTTGTGACTCTGTCTACTTCTTGCCAGTGTTCACTGAGATTCTCATGGGTGATGTAAATGTCATCTACATACTGCCAACAATTAGGACTGTCTGCAAGTAAGCTCTGTATTCTGCTTGAGAATGTGCTAGGTGAATTTTTATACCCCTGCATTATTCTAGTGAACTGGAAACGAGTTCCCTTAAAAGTGAATGCAGTGTATTTCTTGCTTTCTACACTTAAAGGTTGTGTGAAATACCCATTGCATAGATCAAGGTTTGTTTTATATTTGCATCTGTGTAAGTTGGATAGCAATCGAGAACTATGTTGGTTCTGGACGGCCTCTGTCTTACAATGTGCATTCAAAATTCTAAAATCTACAACAAAACGGTAGGTACAATCAGGTTTTAAAACTGGGAGCACAGGACTGTATGTGGGCTAGCTTGCTTTATGATTACTCCCTGGTCCATAAGCTGGTCTACTATGGTTTGCATGTGGGCAACTGCCTGTGGTTTAACTGGATATTGCCTTTGTGACGGGGTGGTTTCAGCACTGGAATCACATGTGCTAGACATTCTATATTGTGCCCTACATTATTTTTAAACAGCTGCACTGATGCCAGCGCTGACCAATCTTCTTGCATATTTTTGCATTAGTTCCCCACTCACCTCTTTTGAAAAGGCAGGCATTACCACTTCTTCTCCCCTTGGTGCTTGCCTTACATATAAAGGTGGCCAGTCTTGAAATGCTAATAGCCCTTTATATTGAATGTGTAGCTGTGGCCAAAATAGTACTTCAATCTTTTTGGGGTGTTCGCCTTCCAGCTGAATTAATAATAATAATAATAATAATAATAATAATATTTCATAATATTTCATTATGAGCCAATGTCTGCCCAGTGGGAGTAGTGAACTGTGCATTCCTGTGTGCCCTGGTGTGCTCCAATAATGCCTTGTGGCTGCATTCAAATATGGAAATGTCAGACCCAGAGTTTAGTAGGACCTCAATCGTCTTGGGGACGATGCGATGAGTGCGTGGACTCTGCATTCTGTAAAACCTGTAGTGTCGCTGTGTGTTTCTTTTCGACCTTCACTTCCTTCTCCTCAGCCTTAGAACGATCTGCTGTTTGTGCCTGCTGGGAGGGAGACAAAGTCTCATCAGTGCCATACTTCTGGGGACTTTTCATGTGTTTCCTGTCTCTAAAATGATAGTCAGTAGGTCTAAAATGGGACTGGCCCCGGGTCTTACCCCAGGACCCCTGTGGTTAACCTTGCCACTGCTGGCTCTGCCTATCTCCTCAGATTTCTCATTTGTATGCCCAGGCTCTGGATATTTTTCTTCCTCTGTGAGTGACAATTGCTGCCTATGTGGCTTATTGCCCCTTTTACCCTGGAATGAGCTCCGTACTTTTGAGGATCTCCCTTCATCGTGTGTGTCCTTATCTGGCCTAAGATCCTTGTTACCCTTTTTATGTGTGTCTGCTGGTCTTCTGCCCAAGTGATCCCTGCCCAATGATTGATAGGTGGATGTCACTATGTCTCCAAATTGCTCCCTTTTTTCCTGCTCATTTAATTGGGACAATTTTCTATGGACTTCTAACATTGCAGGCTCTCCTTTTAATAAGGGTAGAATTATGCTCTCAACCATTTGATAATGGTTAGATGCTATAGAAAGGCCTAGATTCATGGCTGCGGCCGCGCCGTTGTTCCCCTGATGTCAGCTAGTATCAGTGCTAGTGATGTGATGGCCGGCGTGCCTATCAGCTGTAAATAAAGCCATCTATAGATTGAGATCCAGCTGTCACAGCTCGCTAGAGGCGGTGTGCAGCCAGATGGAAGAAACATAGCTAGGGCCCTGTGTCTCTGCTGGGGAGTTACTTGTGGATAAGCAGCTTGCAATTGTCCTAATTTTTCTGAATACCACTTGGGAATGTTTTCATTCTTGGATGGACAGGAGCCCAATATTATTCTCAATGTCTCTAGTTGTACCCCACCTGCATCCATCTGTCCTTGAGGTTGCTGCGCAGGCACTATACCCTGCTGAGCTGCATATTGCAGCACAGTATTTTGCAATGTATCAAAATACCAATCATATAGAGCCATTCTATGCACTCTAACCTCTAATTTGTTTTTTTTTTTTAAAAAAAAGCTTTTTAGAGGAAAAAAATAATCTGTCCTGTCCTTCTCCAGTGACCGGGATATGAGGTTATTTAAATAGTAGTAATGCTCTGGTCATCTTTAAGACATTACATCATTTTGTTGTGCCATCTGACCTGATTGCCCCTTGGGGCATGATTCCTTGCCCACCCCCCTCAACCCCTAGGTAGGGCTGTGTGGGGTGGGCACAGAATCACAAGTCTTGTGTTATGATGAGAGGTGCCTCAGGGGTTTGGCCTAGCACTTTTGACAGTTCTCTGAGTTCTGCGCCCCTTGTCATACTTGACAGAAACACAGCCAGAAAATATTGTGTAGTTTGTTGTGGCTCAAAGAGACCTTATTATGAAGCATTACTCAAAAAATATGAAGCTGACACTTGAAGGTAGCAAGTCAATATATTTATTATCACTTCTGTTCTCTACCAGCTTTGATCATCATTATGCCTGGTACAATGGTATCAATAATAACATAGCATACTCTCATATATGGAAAGCGTTATTGCATAAGCTAAAAACATAATTGGCGTATAACAAAGATTAAGTACAATTCATCAGTTTTAACACACTTGCTTGAGCAATCATGGGGTTCATGTTTTGTTGCCTGAGCTATGCTATGGTATAATCAGGAGTGGAGTGACATAATAAAGTATGCCGTCAGTCTAACATATGCAAAAAATTTCAACTAACACACTTAAAACTCACAATTTCCAGGCCTTGCTGTTCTGCATGCAAAGTGACCACGGGGGTCTGCTGCTCTGACCCGCTATCGAATTGTCTTCCCATCCCACATGATCTCATGGTCTGCTCTTGGTTACCTGCTGCGGAATCCCTCTAGCCTTAGTCTGTTGTGCTTTTTATGGGTTACCAGTCATTTGGTTGAAAAAAATTGGTCGACTGGACAAATGGTCAAACCAATTTGGTCGAAAACCAAATGGTTGAATTTTTTATTTTTTTTATTTTCACCCCTTTGTTTTTTTTTGTTGGGGGGGTCTGCCCCAACCCCCTTTTTTTTCTAAAAAACCCTTTTTTTAAAAAAGGAAAACCCAAAAAATAAATATATAATTTAAAAAAAAATTCGACCATTTGGTTTTCGACCAAATTGCGTCGACCAAATGTCATCCGACCAGTTTTCAGTCGACCAAATGTCTGGACACCCTTTTTATGTAAATACGCGTGACTTAGTCTACACATACTATGTGCGCCATTTCCTTGGCCTGGACAGAACATCTACAGTCTGTCCATGCTCTTGAGCTTAGCTTTGCATTGCACCCATGATTTACCTATGTGAAAACTCAAAACTCAAATGATGGGTACTGTCTTTGCTTCTTGATTATTTCCATTAGAATGCATGTGCTTCCGGTTGACGACCAAGAAAAGCGCTGTGTTCTCTTCTGGCCTATTTCAAATGCATATTGAATGCATTTTCTGAAGGGGTTTAAGCGTGACAATAGATTTGGACACTTTAACCGCATATCATGCTTCCTGTTCAAAGCTGCTTATCAGTGCAGACACATCTCTTGACCCTGCTACAAGCTCATCTACAACAGGAAGCTGTCACTTGTGGTTGGCTTATGTGCACCTGTGTACTTCTACTTTGGTATGGTGTTCCCTGCCTTTGGCCTCTTATCTGATGTGCCAGCGGCGAATCTTAGCCGTTGAAGACAAGAAGCTGCTATCCTGTGGTTAGAAAGAGGAAATGATCAAACCATGTTCATAGCATTTGTTTAGAACCAAGAGACAGATTATGCACTTACTCTTTGCTGACTACGCTTCAGTGTGTGGTCAATGGAGCTTCTGCTCTTTAGAGCATGTGTCTATGCGTGTTCCTTGAAAACGGCTCCTGTATTAGAAGTGAACTTTTGTTTAATACTCTCCTCACACTTTTAGTCTCTTGCTTAAATTTGCCTGGTCTGAGCCAACTTGTCTTAATACGACCATTAATATGATCATTAATCCATGACACTGTTGGATTGGAAGAAGTGGAAGTTTCATGGTATGCAGTTTGTGGGTTAAACTGGGCGACCTAATTACCATTCTGTGAGAGTATGACTCAATTTAAACGTGCAGATATTATAATTGTGCGTTGTGGAGGCAACAGTTTGCGCTATGTGACTGCAGAATATTTGTAGTTTGTCAGGAAGGATATATTGAACAGCCTAATGGAACTGTTTCCAGCTGGAAAGATTATTTTTTCTGAAATCAATCAAAGACAAATGTGGAGACGTCCAAACTTGTTTTGTACTCAAATGAAAGAAGCTAGACAGCATGTCAATAAAGCTGTATCTGTTTTTTTTATATGCTTTAGGAATGGCATTTTTGACAATGAAAATATCAAGTTGGATGGCGTAAATACCTTTCGGAGCGATGGAGTGCATTTGAGTGATGTTGGCAATCAGATTTTTCTTTTGAATGTTCAAAATGCATTGAAGAGGTTTATTTGAACAGATGAAATATGTAATGAAGTATTTTTTTGTAGTTGTAAATAAAGGGTAAAAACAGAAAATAAAATTAGAAGCAGTTTTTGTGAAAGGTAGAAAAAATAATTAAGTTCAGTAGAACATGTGTTAGTTCAATATATAGAACCCCCACACATTAAAAAAAAGGTTTCTTTAAGAGCAACCATTTGTTAATTAGTTTTAATTCCACATCCCACGCTTGGAATTTTCCAGGTGTCCGCAGACCTTTATACTGTTCGTGGACTATGCTAACTGCAAAAGGTGCTGTGATTTTTTTTGTTCTATTTTTTAACTGGCAAAAGTGGCTCCAAAAGACACCTTTCTTTTTGTCATCCTGGCTTTTACATTTTTTGGGGATTTCGTTTTTTTTGTAGGAGAGGCAAGGAGGTAAGGTGGGGGAGGGAAGGGAGGCAGGGGGCACCAAGCACAGATATGGAGGGGCAAGTGGTCAAGCAAAGATGTTGGACGGGCCTTAAATCTAAGGTAGGAGTCAGTGCTATTTGTGCTCCTTGACCCTGGCCTCAAAAGCACTCCAAAACTGCTCCCCACCCCCAGAGCAGTGTGTCGCAGTAAATAGAGATGACTGTGGCCCTCGAAAAGTATGGATAAACAGCCTCCTGTATCGCCCGCGAGGCAGCCAGCAGGATTCTCTGTCCTACAGGAGTACCCTATGTGGTGACAGGAGCAGTTGAGGAAGATAGGGTAGAGGGCATTAACCTACTTCTCCCTGAGAAAGGAACAGCCTTTCTCAGAGCACCCGGGTGGTTGGATCTGGTGTGGTGGCACATGGAGGTGGCCCTGAATGGGTAATGTCCAGTTTGTCCGTGGCTGAGAATGACCCTACACTCAATGCATTTCACCTGGTCAGCCCAAGCCTTTGTTACACCCTCAATTGTGGCAGAAAACCGTAACACCCATGACTCTCTCCGGGTGCTGAAGGTAGGAACTTCCTCTACCTCTTTTTCCTGCTCCACATTATCCTCCTCTACATCACTGCGCCTGCTCCTCTGTCCAGGCCCTTCAGGTGGTGGTGTTGGTGGTGGTGGCTCCTGGGAAGGAGGTATGGCCATGACAGACGCCATTCAAGCAGGTTCTTAAAGTTCTGCAAAGCATGTCTTCACTTTGTGCGCTCTCCTGGATAGCTAGATTGAGAATGACTAAATTAAATAGGTGGGTCCCTTCAGAGGAACCGTCTACGAACCGTGCGACTGTCCCCAGACTATCGAGTCGGAAATAGGCCTTGAAAAGTTGTAAAACGTTGACCGATCAAATAGGAATGGGTGTAGGAGCTCTGGAAGGGTAAACTTTTAACTTGAAACTTGAAACATCCTAGATTGGACAAAAATGCAGTTTCATACTATCCAAGGAGCACAGATGCCATCCACGGACACGGCATCATGCTGAACGGGTGCAGTGACATGATGACGTCCGGGTATGTCCATGGCAGCGGCAGGTGTCTATAGACCCATTCAAGCTGGAGATGCAGGGTGCACGCGCATGTCCGCAATATGGCACTTTGTCTGTGGACTAATTTAAAGTGCATCATGTTTGACTGAACATGTCTGCACACGACCCGATGACCGCAGACATCATCCATTGCGCAAAGGGAGACTGAACAGTTGTATAACCTGTGCACTACTAATTGTTTCTTTTTTAAAAGGAAATTTATGACAGAATAATGTACAACATATTTATAGTATAAAATTAAATGTATTTATCAAAGTGATGGGTTATCAGAATGAGAAACATAAATGGAAGAATTTGGAATTTGTTTAAAGTCATCATTGTGGGAGGGATGCTGAGAAGTTTCATGAATCTGTCTTTAATTTATATTTTGTGAATTTGGTTGAGGTGATTGCTGGGAGCAATGGGGACAGGTACAAGTAGGACAGTGATAATGAACATTTCAAATAACATGATTTTGACATCATTTAGAAGTTGTTTAAAGTCATTTGTAAATTAATCCAATTTTGAAGACAAGATCATGATTTCATTGTGTATAGGTGGTGATTTGGATTGTCTTTTTGATTGTTGGGATTCTCCATAATTAATCTGAAGTGTAGTTTCTTCATGTAAAGTATGTACTATAAGAAAGGAAGAAATGATTATCACAATGAATTCTGCATACATTATATCATTTATTTATATTGAAATATGTATTTTTTATCATTAAAGATTTCATAATCAATAATTTCTTCTTTGGGAAAGTTCTTCTAGCCACTCAAGTATGTTTGTCATTTCTGTCAAAATAAAAAATGGTGAACTTTGCTTATGAGAAATGTTCATATAATGAATGGTAATAGGATCATTAGTTAAGCTGCTCAACTTAATGAAAGAGTACTATTTTGGCAGCTTATAACTTTGGTGCTGTTCAAAGAATGGTAACCAAACGTTGGAGAGAGGCGCACACTGATAGGATGTTTGAATACATGAGGTGCATCATAGTTTTTTTAATGGTCACCATATTGGATGGGCAGATCACTGCCTTTTTCCACGGACAGCGCAGGAAAAGAAGTCTAGAAAAAATGTTTGGGGTTATTTTGTGGACGAAAGAGGGCCTGGAAAGGGTAGGGGAGTGGTGGAAAACAGTTTATATAGAGCTATTTTTATAGGTGAAAAGAAGCTGTGCAGGTGCTGTCATGTCTTTCAGAATTTTTCTGTATTTGAAGGTGTATTGTACAAACTGTATGTTTTAATTCTATTGTGGAGTTTGTGGACACTGGCCACATACACTATAGTAATAGTATAGTAATATGTGTATAGTCATTATAGGTAGTGCAGGAGGAGTATATCGTATTTGTAATATGGTGGAATAATATAATTGAACTGTATATGGTATTTATGATTGTAGTACAAATGAGGATAGTGCTCCTCGATCTCTCCTCCGTCTTTGACACAGTCAACCAGTCGACCATTCTATCCTCATTAAATGGCTCCATGAGAACTTCGGCATCATGGACCGGGAATTGGACTGGCTGACCTCTTTTCTTACTAACCAGCCTTTCAAGCTGCAACTGGGCCATTTCTCTTCCACCACCTCACTCTCTACCTGCAGCGTCCCCCAGGGTTCTAGCCTATTGTCGTGGCTCTTCAATGTCTATCTCGCTCCTCTGGCTCACCTGATCTCCTCCTTTTCTCCTAATTTCCAGTGTTATGTAGATGACGCATAGCTTTCCTTCAAACTTCCCTCTACTACTTTCTCCTCCCCCTCTCTTACCCTCGATTGTCTGACTGCCATCCAAGCATGGTTTGCTGCTAACCATCTCTGTCTCAATGCAAGTAAGATGGAGATCCTTCCTATTGAGACACCTGTGCCCTGTTTCCCTCCTACTCTCTGGCCGCCCTTCTCGAGCCTCTATCCTGGTCCCTCATGAACCTCAAAGGTTCCAGGCCCCATACCTTGTCAACACCAGTACGCCCTACACTCCTTCAGCACTGCCCTTGCAGGCCCACCGCCCTGCTGCTATGCACCCCATCGTTGGGACTCCTTCGCCTCAGCACTTAGCCAGTCTCCTTCCACCTTGGCACCCCTTGCAACTTCCCTTCCGGGGTCCCATCAGCACTTGCGCATCCCTACTCCCCCTTCCATTCATGCACTTCTCTCACGGCACAATGTATATGTGCATTTTTAGCAGCCCTGTGTATAATTCTTTGTCATGATGCCTATCCCCGGGCATCCGGATCAAGCCCATCAGCCCCGGGAGCAGGCATCCAGAAATTTAGAAAAACCCCAGCAGGCCCAGCTAGGGTCTGTCTGGGTTCAGTCCTGGCGCCGTAGGCACCAGGTTCATAAAAAAATCGGTCCTGGCGCCATATGCGCCAGGCTCATAGACTTTACTTACCTCATGCAGACCATGCTGCAAATAAATCCAAGCCAACGTGAGGCCTGGATGGGACTATTTTACTACAGGGACTATTTTTTACTCGGGTGTGGTCCTGGGGAACTTCTTTCCTGAGACTACTTTGGAGGCTATTTAAACCATGCCCGAACAGCAGCACATGCTTTCTGTTATTCTGCATCCAGCAGCGTGACTCTCACCGTGCCTGCAGCCAGCATCCAGTCTTCTGCCACGCCCGCGTGCCTGCAGCCAGCATCCAGTCTTCTGCCACGCCCGCCTCGAATCCGGAGATCCTAGAATAAAGAGGAAGAAAAGGACAAGGTTAGAAAACAAACTTATTTCAAATTCCTCACCTGATTCCGGATCCATTTCATCTCCCGACCTGGAAAGTACATCAGTCCTGCACGCGTCGCTTCGCCAGTTCCAGCACGGCGCCATACTCACCAGTTCTCACAGCATCTTTTGATCCGGCACTGTCTCCATCATTTCTTCGGCGTACTCCGGCACCTAGGGGCACAAGAATAACAAGGTGAGCCAAGGGAATCAACAAATACCTCTTACCACCATAGACTTACCTGATTTACCACCGGTGGTATTATTCTCCATATCTTCATATGCCGCATCTGTAAAGAGGGAGAAAAACAACACGTTAACGCATGCAATAGTTACCGGACAGTGTTGGGTAACACAGACTCTTACCTGAACGCCAGCAGGTGCTACGAGACTTTCTTCTCACGAACTCAGTTGCAACTTAAGGAAGGAAGGGGACAAGAGTGAACATTGGGCACATTGAACTCTTTGAACTTGATACTTACCAATCCCGCCTGGGACTTCAGAGTCAATGCTTACCGGAACTCTCCCAACGCCTTCAAACCAATGAAGTAACTGGTATCTACGTGCCCCTGCAAGACACACAGGATGGAGAGCTCATCTTTTACAAACATAAGGAAAATACTTCTTCGGGTCCAACAGACAAGACTAGGTGGGCCAGTCTAGACAGTCATCTCTGCACTACGCATCACGTTGACGGAGACCGCAGCTGTCCGTGTCCGATCGACACCCCTGTGGGGTCCAGGTGAGCGTAACATTCTTTTGTATAAGTAAGGGAAATGCAGATGCAAAATATTTCTAGAACACAATTAATTAACAGTTGGTGTGCGGAAGTTTAATATTTTGATAGAGTTACATGTAGAGTTTTTGGAAGTGATTGTTGGATGGATGTGTGACTATTCGAAAGCAGGCAATGAGGAAGGGTTACAAACATAAAAGTAAAAAGGGGCTGTCATGTGCAATGGTGTGCACTTGCCATCTGGGTCTTTTAGTGATGACTGGCCTGGAAAGGGGACTGTGGAGACTGCGGAGAGTCATGAAGGTCCGTGGAATATGGTCCCTATGGTATGCTAGAGACAAGTATTTGTGTCAGCAAATTGTTTCTGTCCTTTTTTCTTTTTCTCCAGTATACAATTTTCCATTATTCCCATTACCATAGTACAAAATGCTAATGGTAATGTTGGAGAATCTTATTGAGTCTAGCTACTTTATTGAAAAAGGCAAAACACATGTAGTCTATGAGATTTTTTTGTTATATTTCTTAACTGTGAAAGGTGGCTCAGAAAAGAACCATTTGTTTGGTGTTTTTTTTATTTTTTATTTTTTTATTTTTTATTTTTGAGAGGCAAGGAATTGAGGTGGAGGAGGAAAATGATGGAATGGCCACCAACCACAGATACGGAGGGGCAGGTCGACAGGGGATGATGTTGGGCATACCTTAAATCTAAGGGCGTGTTTCTCATGCTCCTTGACCGCAGCCTCGAAAGCACTTTGAAACTGCTTCCCTCTGCAGAGTTGTGTGTCGAAGTATGTACAGAATACTGTTGTCTTGGAAATATATATTATATCTTGTGTGGCATAAGCCTGTGGAGTATCCTTTGTGGTGGCAGGAGCAGTTGAGGAAGATGAGGAAGAGGAAGACAGCCTATTACTCCCTGAGAAAGGAACAGCCTTTCTTAGAGCACCCTGGTGGTTTGAGTGGGTATGGCCCAGGCATGGAGGTGGTACCAAAAGAGTACTGCCCATGTTGTCCGCAACTGCATATGATTCCACACCTCAATGCATTCAACATGGGCAGCCCGAGCCTTTGATACCCCTCGTACGGGGTTAAAGAACCGCCACACCCATGATTCTCTCTGGGTGCTGGAGGTAGGCATTTACTCTATCTCACCCTCCTGGTCCTCTTGATTCTCCTCTGCATCATTGCACCAGTTCCCCTGTTCAGGCCCTCCAGCTGGTGGTGGTGGCACCTGTGGAGGAGGGATGGCCATGGCTGATGCCATTTATGAAATTATATAGCAGGTATGCAAATACACTTCCGAGCAGGAGCTTTGTCCTGAACTGCAGATTGAGAATGAATAAGAACGGGTCTAGGAACCGTGGAAGGGTAAACGTTCAACTTGAAACTTCTGAGATTGACTGAAAATGCACTTTCAAAATGTCTTCAAAACATGGAACAGTTCGTGAACACGTCATCACACCACATGGGCAGGCCACGTGATGCTGTCTGGGGCATCCGCAATGTCATCAGACGTTTGTGAATGTCGGTGAACAGGACACTGCGTTACAAGTTGTAGAAAGTTGAATGTTGCTAGGAGTTGGGGAATTGCGCTTACTTCACTTGAAATTTCCTATATTGGCCAAAAATGCAGTTTCTAAATGTCCACGAAGCATGGATTCCAATTGCGGACACATCATCACGCTCCACAGGTGCGGTCATGTGATGACTTCCATGATGGGGTGATGATGCCCTCGGACCGCGGCAGCAGGACACACCAGGTGCATGCGCAGGTGTGTCTACGATAGGAGGTATTGTCTATGTTTTTTATTGAAAGGGATGTGGTATCAGAATGGGAAACATAAATGGGAGAATATGACATTTCTATAAAGTCATAATTGGGGGTGGGAGGAGGAGAAGTTTCATCAAATGGTCTTTAATTTGTTTAGTGAATTTGATTGGGGTGATTGTTGGGGGAAGGTGGATAGGTACAAGTAGGACATTGATTATCAACATATCTGATAACATAATTTGTAAGATAATATAGAAGTCCCTTAAAGCTGCATTAATAAAAACCTATGAAATTCAATTAAAAAACGTTATTAAAGGGACTTTATGGTTAAATTGCACTAATAAAAACCTATGAAATTCAGTGAAAAAACATTGTTAAAGGGACATTATAGTTACAAGTAAAATTGAAAAACCTCAGATATTCGCCAGCTTTGGTAAGCTAAGCAACGGGCTGCTAGTGCGCTTTACAAATCTAAAAAATGTGCTAAATTTGGAAAAAAATACCATTTTGCAAAGCAGTTGGAAATGCATATATGAATAAAACAAAAAAAAACAGGATCCCGAGTGGGCATAACATGCTTGCAGCACCATGATAAGCATGAAACAAATCACTTAAACATCAGATTAATAAAGAAAATCCAATATGAGTGTACTGTCACAGGTAAATACAGAATCGGATGTTAAAAATAGAATGGTCAAAAAATCTGCCGGCATATTGTGTCAGATAGATGAAAATCAACAATGCTAAGAAAGAAACATCACTTTTATCACATAAGCAATACCTTGTGATGCTATTTATGCTATTTATATCTGTGACAGAGGACAGTTTTATGAATTTGCCACTCTAGGTCCACACATGAATGAATATTGATTTTAAAGCATCCGTGCCGCTGCTTCTTGTTGTGACAGTACACATACCCGCCAAATTGTCAAGTAATGATAGAGGTTGTATTTTATGAACCATATACAGACGAGCACTATTTGAACATGTCAGCATAGTATATAGTGTAGTGTTTTACATTATGCCAATGTAACCCCTTGCGGGGGAAATGATAAAAAAGAAAAGAAAACTAAGGAATGCTCCTTGTGATGTTGAGTGGGTATCCTTTGTTCAAAAAAAGAAGAAACAGTTTCTGTCTTGCTAAGATTAGCTGCACTTAAGAAACAAAAGCTACTTGAAATGTCAAACAATTTTATACACTTCATAACATGTCTAACACATGAAATATATACAGGAGATTTTTTTTATATTTGCATCATAAAAAACATAAATTGTTCCAATTAATGTTCCACTTCCATGGAATTGAAGTAGACAAAAAGAATAAGTCCAACCGACACGTGTTTCAATGCAAGGCAGATGATGGTAGTTCTAGTCACATGTGTCACGGAATTCCCCCCTTCTCACCTGAGATCGCTCCTTGCAGGATTTCTTGGAGGAAGTCTTCTCGCGCAAGGATCGGGTTTTGTACAAGCCCGCGCGAGTCTCCTCTGACTCCAGCGTGCGTTCAGCGTTCCAGGATACTCGGATGCTCAGGACGTCCAGGAAGCGAGGAAGTGTACGCGAAGGAGGTACACGAAATCTGGGAAACAAGGTAAAGAGATGAGGGAGGAATGAATTGGGAAATTAGAGGGTCCGGGAACCAAGGATAGGAGAATAGTTCAGCGAACTACGGAGCACACGTCTAGTCACTGCCAGCGATAGCGTTGAGACGCGCGGGACCGTGGGGGCATGGTCTATTTGTAGAATGTGCTACGTCCGACGTGGAAGCTGGCGCAAGGCGTACCACGTTAGACGTCCGTGTTGGGAGTATCAAATAGTGCAAGCCCCGTTGTGACAAGGACCAGGAAGTCCAAAAGGGACCCGTTCTGTGGATCATGACATGTCCCACATTCAACAAACTTGCAATTGTAAATGACAGTATAATTACAAATAGTATTTCTGTTCTCTAACATCCATCCCTCCCACATCTTCCTCAGGGTTGTGAAGTCTCATGGGGAACTCCATCTGTTATGAGTCAGCTTCAAACTCCAAGTGTTGATGCTTGTGCCTGTAGAGATCACGTTATGAAGAATGTCTCAAACTGTCTCCCTATAATACGTGTATGGTCGTAGAGTGCAGTTGCTTCACTGCACATTTGTAGTTATTAACCACTGAACTGCAGGAGTGGGCAGAGCCTACAATGATTTCCTTTGGGAATTCAGGATGAACATACATACATCCTAACCTTTGCCTTTCCAGCCCATTTCAACTTCTCAGAGAGAAGCACCAGAGTGTTATTGAGCTTAGGTAAACTCGGTTGGAGGCAGGGAAGGGCAGGGTCAAGTGTTCAAATATAGTGTCATAAAAAATATATATTGCTGCACCAGCCTACACCTATCCCCCAATCAATGTGGTAAAACCATACCCGCTACATTTTTTGGAGGCATTGCTAAATTGGGCTATGCCCTTGAGGGCCCGGTGCTACACTTACAGTGACACCTCCAAGCATCTCTGTGAGTGGCATTCCTAAAGTCAGGTATTTCCCAAAGGGGGTTAGTAATCTAATCCATGGCCCACAAAGGGCCCGGCTAGAGTGGACTACATACGTGTCCCTTAAGGAAAATCTAGGAAGAAAGACACCAGGGTTGAATAAAGTATTTCATTTTATGTAGTTTGTATTTTATTTATGTGTGTGTTTGTATCCATTGGACTAGTCCATCCCGATCACAATGAGGCTGGATGTAATTTTGCGAAGAACAAAGAAAGAAAAGGAAACAGGGGAGAAAAGAATCAAAGAGTTTTTGAAAAAGAAAACCATTAGAGAACGACTGGGAGAGAAAAAAGAAGAGGAAGAAATAGGGGAAGGCGAGATAAAAGAAACAACTCCTTGGAGGGGCGGCCTTGAACAGCCCCCCAGGGCCTACAGACATTTTCCATGCCTGGGGCCAGATCTGACAGACCCATATGTAGAAAAGGGCCCACCGAGCTTGTGCAGTGCTCATCGGGCCAAAGATGTGATAAGCTGCCCAATCCGGGGGGCATAGGACAGAGGCTCAAACCGAGCAACCTGGCTGTTTGCGCTGGGGTGGGAATTTGGCCCATCCCAAGGCCAGTTCAGGTGGGCCCAGTGAAGAAAATTAAGTGGCAGCGGGCCAGGGAGGTGAAGAGTGAGGTGGTTGACGTCCACAATGCCTTCTGTGGAAGGGGAAGTGAAGGAAGCCGTAGACCACCGGAGCAGCCCAGGTGAATGGGAAGGTGTGGCCAGATAAGTCCTAGGCTGCTCCACCAGGCAGCCCAGGTGAAGAAAAGTCCTGGGCTGCCACGGTGGAGCAGCCCAGATGAAGTCGGGAGCTCCAGCATGCTGGACACAGTACCAGAAAGAAGTGTGGCCCACCCCCTGCGTCTCTGCAATGCAATTCAGAAGGGACGGGTCCACTAAACTGGAAACAGTGCTGTGGGTGCGTCGGTTAAGATGGTAGTGGCCCCACAGCAAAAGGAATGCTGCCTGAAGACAACACACTGCTACAGGGTGTATCAGGGACACCAGCAACTGCCCAGGGGAACAGGCTGCCCAGAAGATTGGAAACTGGCCATAGCTTTTGGTGGTGACAAACCACAGGAGCTGTGAAGAAGATCTGGTGTGCTTTGGGGCCATGACATTGAAATTGGGTGGACCCCCAACTGGACAGGGGGCATCCCGGGACTGTTCAAGGCACGGCCCATGCATGCAGAACATTTGGGTGGCGGATGGGGCCATCCAGAAGACAGAACAGTGGGGCATGCAGCATGGGGCACAGCAATGCCCCACCAATATCAAGGCCCCCCTCTCTACAAGCCATGGAGAGACAGAACCATGAAAGTACTGTGAGACACTTAATATATATTCTGCATGTTATGCTTGTTACTTGTCTATATGGGTATACATTAAAGGGCCTGCGGTAGCGGCCCTGTAGTTATGGTTAAGTTGCTCAACCCATAGAAAGAGCACTTTTTTGGCAGCTTCTAACTTTGCCCTTCTGGACGAATTCTTACCAAACTTTGCAACAAAAAAAGTATATTGATTCTGTGAAGTTTATTAAGGTTTCATCAAAGGGGGGCAAAGTTATAAGGGGGTCCCAAAATTTCTGTTTTTTCCATAGACGCAATGGAAATACATGATATGATATGATATGATAGTTTATTTATATAGCGTGTTTCAAAGCGCTTCAAGGCAAGGGAGGGAACAAGGGGAAAAAACAATGACATTCTTACAGGCCATGAACAGTAAGGATGTGAAATTAACTATCATACTCGGCCTGACGACATTTCAGATAGTGCAAGAGCTAAAACATAGATAAGGAAGGGAGGGGGAGAGTGGGAAGGAAATGGAAACAGACAGGCGACTACCGTACTAGGCCTGACGACATTTCTGGTAGAGCCGGAAAAAAAACAAGAGGTGAGGGAGAGGGGTGCAGAAAGGGAGGGGAGGAACAAAACAAGCGACTATCATATTAGGCCTGATGACATTTCAGATAGTGCTGGAGGGGGGTTGGGGAGGAAAAAACCAGTAAGGGGAGGGAGGAGGAGACAGACGAGGTTGCTATCATACTAGGCCCTGGGACAATTCTGATAGAGTAAGTGCATAGAAGAAAGTAAGGAGAGGAGATAGGAAAAGGGAGAAGGGAAAGGAGGAGAGAACAGAGAGTTAGCAGTCAAAAGAGTGGAGATGCAATAGGGGAGAGTGAATACAATTGCAGAAGTCAGTAGTAACACATAATGTTGCAAGCCAGGATACAAGATGAAGATGGGAACAGCATGATTCAGGGCCACCATGAGTACAAGATGCAAAAGAAGTTCAGCATGAGAGTTGAGAAAGGGTGATGCACCATGAATGAATGAAGTCCATAAAAGTCAAATCCAGCATTGTCCACAAGACAGTGATGGTGAAACCAGAATGTATCAGGACAGACTCCTGCAGAAATAGGCTTGAGTGGGGCGAGGGGGGAGCAGGGTAGAAGAATCAAGCAAAACAGGCAACACCTGTGTGCAAGAATGGGGGGCACAAGGGAACATCACGAGGGGACCAGAGGAAGTAACACATGTTGGTGCATGCCTACCTGCTGTCTGAGCAGGGGGTTGGGCCCTGGGTCCTCCTGGTCCGAACAGGTCCAAACAGGAATTCCCCTTTTCTTCGTCTGCCCTTTGCTTAGGACGCCTGGGCGAGACACGCCCTTGATCTAATAGTTAGGAGCAGGAAGGAAGAGGCAGGAATAAGAAGGTGGGTGGTGCTTGCTAAGTGGTGAAAAAGAGCGGCAAACAGGAAGACACCAGGTGGGCATGGCTTGCTAAGTGGTGAAAAAGAGCAGCAAACAGAAAGGCATCAGGTGGGCGGGGCTTAGGCCAGGTGACCTAGATCCACTTGCACCTGCTCCCCATCTGCAAAGGAAAAGAGGCTGGAGGGCTCCTTAAGTAGGGAAAAAGAGCGGCATACAGGAAGGCACCAGGTGGGCGGGGCTTGCTAAGTGGTGAAAAAGAGAGGCAGGCAGGAAGGCACCAGGTGGGCGGGGCTTAGGCCAGGTGACCTAGATCCACTTGCACCAGATCCCCATCTGCAAGGAAAAGAGGCTGGAGGGCTCCTTAAGTAGGGAAAAAGAGCGGCAAACAGGAAGGCACCAGGTGGACGGGCTTGCTAAGTGGTGAAAAAGAGCGGCAAACAGGAAGGCACCAGGTGAGCGGGCTTGCTAAGTGGTGAAAAAGAGCGGCAAACAGGAAGGCACGAGGTGTGCGGGGCTTAGGCCAGGTGACCTAGATCCACTAGCACCTGCTCCCCATTTGCAAAGGAAAAGAGGCTGGGGGGCTCCTTAAGTAGGGAAAAGGAGCGGCAAACAGGAAGGCACCAGGTGGGCAGGGCTTGCTAAGTGGTGAAAAAGAGCGGCAAACAAGAAGGTACCAGGTGGGCGGGGCTTGCTAAGTGGTAAAAAAGAGCAGCAAACAGGAAGGCACCAGGTTGGCGGGGCTTGTTAAGTGGTGAAAAAGAGCGGCAAACAGGAAGGCACCAGGTGGGCGGGGCTTAGGCCAGGTGACCTAGATCCACTTGCACCTGCTCCCCATCTGCAAAGGAAAAGAGGCTGGAGGGCTCTTTAAGTAGGGAAAAAGAGCGGCAAAGAGGAAGGCACCAGGTGGGCGGGGCTTGCTAAGTGGTGAAAAAGAGCAGCAACAGGAAGGCACCAGGTGGGCGGGGCTTGCTAAGTGGTGAAAAAGAGCGGCAAACAGGAAGGGACCAGGTGGCCGGGGCTTAGGCCAGGTGACCTAGATCCACTTGCACCTGCTCCCCATCTGCAAAGGAAAAGAGGCTGGAGGGCTCCTTAAGTAGGGAACAAGAGAGGCAAACAGGAAGGCACAAGGTGGGCGGGGCCTGCTAAGTGGTGAAAAAGAGCGGCAGGCAGGAAGGCACCAGGTGGGCGGGGCTTAGGCCAGGTGACCTAGATCCACTTGCACCTGCTCCCCATCTGCCCTCTTTGCTCACGTCTGCAGCCCAAACTGCTGGATGTATTTTCACCAAATTTGCGACAGGAGCAGTTGCTTGGTCCCGAGAGTGTGCTTTTCTATGTAAATCCATCGAGTACTTTTTTTTAAAAACGGCCCAAAACTAAGTTCCAAGAAATGTGTGATATCTGGGTTCGGTCCGCTGACTCGCTTCCCCATCTGATTGGCCTAGAGGACGACGTGATGTCAGCGGTCATCAGACGTGCCCACTGATTGAATGGAGAGGAGTGTGAAGTGCATCAGATTTTTGTAAACGCCCACCATGTTGGATTCACGGACAGCCGCAGTTGTCTGCGAACATCGCTGTAAAAACATTACAAAGAACACAACATTGCACTTGTCAAAACAAACAATCTCTGGGGAGGCGAGGGGTGATGAGAATGGGATGGGATATGGCCGTAAGAAGCCAAAAAACAGGTGTTTTTCATCCTCGAAGACTACAAACAGTCCGGATGTTCGGGTACAGTCCTGTGATGTTCACGTACACTTCAGATGTTCGGGGACATCTATGCCTATTTCTGCATTAGGGAGTTGGTGAAAAGCAGTTTTTGAATGGCTTATAACCTTGGCGCCACTGAATGAACCTGCATGAAATTTTGGAATTTTATTTTAGATCTGATTCTGGTGTCAAGAGGGAATAACATTAAAGGGGGGTTCCAAGATATTGTAAAGGCTTATAAATATGGTGCAATTTGACAAATCTGCTTTGGTGGGATTTTAAAAGGGGGCTAAATTAGAAGGGGGGTCCCAACATTTTTAGATGGCTTATAACTTTGTTGCCATATGACAAATGTGGACAAAAGTTATCAGAAAGATTATAGACCCAACCTCGAATGTTTGTGTAAAGTCTGAATGGCTTTTGTCAAATGGGGGCTAAGTTATGACTACATTTTGACACTTTTGAAAAAAAACATAAAAAATAAAACATGGCCGGATTTCCAGCAAACTAACGTAAATATCATTGGCTAGGACCTTAAAGCATGACTTTGCAAATCTGACCATGTTTTATTTTTTGACAAGTTTCATAATGTAGGTATACAAAATAGTGATTTACCTTTGGTGACTGAGGTCATGCTATGCTATGGTATGGTAATTCTTATTCGAAAAGTGCCTATACACAAGGCAAGTGTTTCAAAGCACTCAAGGAGGGAGGGAACAAGGGGAAAAACAACAGTTATTCAGAGCCCTTGAATTTCTGAACGATATAAGTCTGCGCAGGCAGAGAAAGTGCATATAATACAATTGACAGTGTAGATAACAGCAAATAGGTCTGACGACGATTCTGCAGTTTATTTTTGCAGTGCCCCGTCCTAGGAATGGAAATCCTTGCATGGTGGTGTTGAGGCGCCACCATGCAAGGAGGGGAGACAAGGGAAGATAGGTAGACGAGCTTCAAGGCAAGGTACGTTCCGATTGTGTAAATGCACAGACGGTGCAGGGTAGGGTGGGGAGGGGTTGGAGGACAAGTGCAGGGGGGTTCCAAGCGTACCCAGTCAGTCAGAATTCTGGGGTAAGTGCTGAGATAAGCCACTCTCATGGGCCATTGACCAAGTGCAGTAACAATGAGGCAATTCCAGGCCCAAAGGCAAGTGCCCATGGCATAAGGTCCTGACCCGGACAATCTGGCTACTGGCCATGACCACGTGGGACGACAAATGGGGTTGAAGTGAAAGTGGGATAGGTTTGAAAGGCGAAAATATGTGCTTGTGTTAATATGGTCATAGGATTCTCTCTTCGCCCTCTATAGGCTGTCATGGAAAGGGAAGAGGGGCTCTGTACTGAGCCCCGTATTCCCTTTGCATGGTGGCCATCTTGGAAAAGGATTTTCATTCCTGCAGCGGGACACCTTGCTGGCGCCTCAGTGTAGGAAGAAAAATCCTTTTTTAGCACCCTGGGCTCCCCCTTTGGGAACCCGGTGTGTTAATGGCCTTCCTCCCCCATTGCAGGGGCTGGAACAGGCTTGGCTCGATAACTTGGGCAGCCAGGCTGTTATCCCTTTTCCATTCCCTGGAACGGGGGATCAACGCCACATTATTATCGTTAGCATAAAACAAAATGCCAATGGAAATGTTGGAAAATCTTATTGAGTCTATGTACTTTTAGTTCTTTTTTTTAACTGTGAAAGGTGATTCCTAAATAAACCTTTCTTTAGTTGTTTATTGAAGTTAGTTCCCTTTGGTAGCGTTAGCATTTGGTACATTCCCCACAGTGGTAAAGAACTGCCACACCCCTGATTCTCTGTGGGTGCTAGAGGTAGGCACTTCTTCTACCTCATCTTCTTGGTCCTCTTCATTGTCTTTGGAAGTAATGTGTTTTTTTTGTTGTGTAGGTCCTCCAGCTAGTAGTGGTGGTGGCTTTTGGGGAGTAGGGATGGCAACAGCTAATGCCATGTTTAAGATAAATAGCAGTTTAGCTAATATTCCTCTAAGTATGTGCTTTGTAAAAGATTGTTAATGGTAATGAGTAAGAATAGGTGTAGGAGCTGTGCAAGGGTTATGGTTGCTTAGCTTATATTAACTGGTGAATTTATGAGGTTTTTTTTTCGGTTTTACTTTTAACCATAACGTCCCTTTAACCAAGTTTTGTCATTGTATTTCATAGGTTTTTATTAGTGAAATTTAACCATAACATCCCTTTAACAAAGTTTTTTCAGATTATTGGATTTGTAGAAAGCTAACTAATGTATATGCAAATTGAGCTACCAGGATTACAAGGAATTGGTGGGCGCTCCTTATTACAATTTGCATCAGGGCTAACCATAATAAACATATCGGCCCTCATTACGACGTCGGCGGTAGCCATGCTGCTATTGGTGGCATGGCTCCCGCTGAAATCGCGTCCGGGTCCACAGAATGAGGAATTACCGGGCCATTCCAAGTTCGGAAGGCCTGGCAATTCCTCCCTCCAAGGACCCATACCCGGTCCTTCCCCATTCCCATTTCAACACTCATAGGGCTGAATGGGAATGGGAGAGGAAGCAAACAATGGGCCATTACGAGTTGGCCCGTTGTTTGCTCCCTCTTCCCCTCGCGGGACCCGGTAAGCATGCCTGGTTTGACCAGGTGTTACTTCCTGGGTCCCGCAAGGGTCCTCATAATAAGGCGGTACGGGGTAAACGGCGCCGGCACCTTTTACGGCACCGTTAACCCTGTACCGCCAGGGTCGTAATGAGGCCCATCATGTTACTACTTCACTGCTCTGCCAAAGAGCGTTCTTCTTCCAACTGCATTATCTGCAGTGAATCGTAAAAAAAACGGAAGCTGGAAAGACAGCATTTTCTCCAACAAGACTTTGCTTAACCTTGAAAACCTAGAGCTCATTTGAGCAGATAATGTTTTCAATGTTTGCAAACAATCTATAAGTTATCAAGATAATTTACTAATTACTAGTGTTTGTGCCCTCCCCGTCTTATACGTGCAAAAGAATAAAACAAACACTCCCCGGACAGGGAATAAGGCAAAGAGAGCAGGCTGCGAGAGTTCAAGGAAAAGTTTATCTAGATCTCTGAGAGCGCTCTGACAAATTATCGTTACATTACATTTTTATACAGTGGTATGACGCAATTAACATAGGCTACTATATCGATCCCGGATTGGTCAGTTGAACGCTGTCTCAGGTGTGGGTGGCATCTCTTCCTCCGGGTTGGTTGCTTGGTTGGCGGGAGGATTGACGTCAGACATCTGTGCTCCGGATGGGTGAAGGTCAGGTCACTGTGAAACACGGTGGTCACTATCTAAGCTAATATAATTCATTCTCTATAATGCATGCACTAAATATTAGTGGTTCAAAAAGACTGTCAGTAGTTTATTATGTCTTCTATAAAAGTCATTCAGGCGCCTATATTATCTATGGTATTTAGATTACACAAGTCATAGGTTAAGGGCCTTGACCACTATAATACAATGACCAGAGTGTATCTTATACATGCAAAATGTCAGGTATGTGACATTTGTTAGTACTGGGCACGATATACTGCAGCAGGGGTCTAATGTTAGTTAAAGGTTTGCCACGCGGGCATCACGGCATGGTCAGTGGTCTGGCACATGAAAGGAATATTTTACAGGGACACAGGGTTAGAATGGCAATAAGTTTCCACTGGCGAGGGTAAGAGGGCAAGGACACTTTTGTGGGGATGGACGAGCTATGTGCTTAGCTCATGTTGGTTCACATGCAGGATAGTGATCTTAGAGGAAAAGAGATGTGTTACATTTATTATTTGTTGCAAGCACCTCCGGCTTCAGCGTGAGAATGGAGCTGCAGAGTTTTCCAGTCAGAGTGGGAACAAGGGTGGGGGCCATGTGCTCCGAGCTGCTGCTGCGAGGAAAGTGAGAGAAGCATTTTGTACTATCGCAGTGAGGCCTGGTCACCAAGATGGAGTCGAAAGGGGGTACAAAATGGATGCCCTGTGTCCTGCTCAGTGGTCCCATCTACGCGAATGTCACCCAAAGTTAACATCGCATAAGGGCGAGGGGCGTACCCACTACTGGAGGTACTTGGTCCGAGTTTTGTACTGAGAAGTGAAGGCTGCCAGGGGCCTACTGGCCCCTCGCTCCCACACATTCCCCCCTTTCATTACATCTAAAGTAACAAATATTTATCTTTTATTCTTTTCATTCTCCCTTCGGTAGTACTCAGCATCTGCAACTGCTTTGTCCCATGCTGGGGTACCTTTTATTGGCATCCATGCCCTGCATACGCTTCTTAGGCTATTCCCTCTTCTTGCATATTCATCTGGTGTACATGTCATGTATATTCCACCATCTCCATCCAAATCCACCCATACCTCTCTGTACCATTGTAGCTCTCTTGGTTCTTTTATTGTTGTGTGGTGCAAATTATCAACCCCATCTCCGTATTGCCTGTAAATGGCTGTCATCCGGTATTGTGGTGTAGTGTATTCCCCAGTTTGCATTTGTGCATATATCATAGTGGCTACCGTTGTCGGTCGGCCCATTGTTACCATCATCATAGTTGAGGTAGGCATACTCTTTTCACAGCACCGGAGTCCCAGTTGGCACACACAGAATAGGAGCACAAAGACAATGATGGGGACGAGTATTTTCATTGCCACGTTTACCCATGATGGTATCCAGCTGAACAGATTGTCGAACCATCTGCTTTCCTCTGCACCTCCTTCTGTTCTCATCCTCTCTCCTAGATTGTGCACTGGTGTTATCACATGTGAGAGTGTCCCGTTATCAGCATCCTCAGTTGGCACGAATGTGCAACAGCCCCCCCCGATTTTTCGGCAAACACCACCGTCCATCGCCGTGAGGAGATCTAAGACATATCTGTTCTGCATTGTCAACAGGCGTATTGCGTGGAGCTCTATTTTTATAACATTGAACCCTTCTTCAGTGTCGTTGGCCAGTTGGATGAGCTCCCAGCGCACTATCTGCAACCATTTGGCGTTTGCTCATGCTTGGAGTCCTGGAGCAAGGAGTGATGTGAAAAATGTCTCTGCAGACGAAAAGAGCTTGTACTTCTGCGGGATCTCAGCAAGGAGTTTTGAGGATTCTGATGAGATGTAATTGGAGGACCTCTTACTTCGTGTTAGTTTTTTCTTCAGTTCATATTCTGAGAATAGTTCATACGCTGGAGCTTCTGTTATCATTAGTTGGGGCGCTGTCGATGGTTCAGCCGATTGCCCTGCTGCCGATATGCCAGCCGATTTTCCTGCTGCTCCTTGGATATGACTTTCTGGTATTAACATCAGGGCTGTATGAAGGGTGGCTAAGGTACATGTACCTTTCCATGCTGCTGGGAGGTGTAGATAGGCTTGTTTGCCGCAAATCCAGTACATTTCCATGAGTGCAGCGGTGCCTTTCTTCATGTCAGGTATGATTAGCGTCTTGTTGCATTTCCTCGTTTCCCCCATGTTCACCCTTCCTTCTCCATGGAAGCACAGTTCGTGTGGCACCTCTTTCTGTATTTTGATAGGTTTCTCCAGCGCTGCAACCCATGTTAGCTTTGTGACATGTTGCGACCAGATGGGGGCACATACTTCTTTTATCCATTGGAAGGTGTTGTTGGATAGCCCTCGAAGTGCCTCTGCTTTACCTTCGATAATTTCCTCGTGCCATTTATTTTCTGCATACCTTGTTTCCCTGATAACAAGAAACGGTTCCTTAAGGTAAACAACTCCTTGGCGCTTGCTGGTGCACGTTCTCTCATTTTCCAGTTTTTCCATTGTGACGGTGAGCCCTTGGAAGGTGCTTTTATTCTGCACAGAACTAGATGAATTAAACATTGGGCCTCCGACAATGGCACTTCCTCGGGTATTAACATTTTGGTGTTCCTGATGCATGATGAGTGAACAGAAGTAGCAGCTTTCATTTGTTGCTTACTTCGCCCTGGCACTCATGTCCAAATACCATTTATTTGATTGATCAGGGTGGCGGGGATCTTCTATTTCGTCTAGCCCCAGGTCATGATAAATGTCGTATCTTTTCTCTCCCGCCCCCCCTTTTCTTCTCCTTCTTCCTTTTTCCCCATTTGTTCTCACCTTTTCGTCATGTATTGGGAACATTCCATCCCAGGATGTGTCATTGTTGTTCGAGATGGCATGCATATACTCATTAGCAGCAGCGTAATATGAAGTAGGGGGTATAGTTGTCTGTGCATATGTATTTTTGTAAATTACATTGTCTAGCCAATAATAATCACCATCATATTCATTAAGTTCATAATCATTACTCATATTTATACTAGGAAGTAGCAAGGAGACACTTGTTGGGCCTGCGGTGGCGTGTTCTGAAGGTTGTATTACAATTGTACCATTGGCATTAATGTCATATGTTTCTTTCCACATCATCTTTACCCCAGTCCATATCAAGTGCGACCCTTCTCGTATCAAGTTAGCCCCGCTCCCTCCCTTGTGCATGTCATTAACCAAGGATAGAAGGGTATAATACCAAGCCATAAAGAACAACATTACTGACAACAAAACTGCAGCACATTTTAGGACACATTCAACATTACTGAACCTATTAGCTTTAATGGCATCCCTATCACAATCTAGCATTAATTGGTTCTCCACGATTGTGGTTCGTTGGGCCATTTATCACCTGGACAGGCGATATAAATTTGTTAAGTCACAACAATATATACATGTATTTACATTTCTGTTTCAACTTCATATTTAATCATCATTTGTATTCATATTTGCTCATTTCTCCATTACACATTTATTTTTACTATGGAGAGAAGGAGAGTGAAAGAGTGATGGAGAAAAGCGAGGAACAATAATCGAGAGGAAGAAGAGAGAGAGAGAAATAAAAATGCATGTCATAACTTTTTCCTTTTCAGATACCTTTTCATCAGACATTCTAGGTTCTACTTTTCAATTTCACTTGAAGTATTACTAGCATATTCTTGTTCACTCTGTGTGATTGCACTATCGCGCGCCCTTCTCACTTCTGAGAGGTGCACCCAATATTTCAATCCGTTGACCTTCACCGCAGTGGGTGTACTATATATAACCTCGTAAGGGCCGTGAAACCTGGGTGAATTCCATCTCCTTACAAAACTGTGAACAAAGACCTGTTCTCCTGGCATCAGTGGCCCACTTGGGCTGTCTATGGCTGGTGTGGTAGTATCAGTTGCCACATTTTCAGTAAATGGTTTTGCTATTTGTCACGCTATGCTTCGCACTGCGCGCGTCAACTGGGTTAGTTATTCCTTGAACTCTTCCCCCAGCACTGTGGCAGCCCTGTGCGCATCCGATGCTCTCCTAATCGGAGATACTGGCATGTGTATTTGCCTCCCAGTTTGAATTTCATGGGGGCTCAGATGGTGGTCCTCACATGGCTGCGTCCTGAGTTGGAACAGTGCTAGGGGTAAGCAATATACACAGTTATTTTTCAGTGTATTACACAATTTGGATAGCTTACTCTTCAGTAATCCGTTGATCTTTTCTACCACTCCATTGACCATCGGATGATAAATGGAACATAGTTTGTGTTTTACCCCCAAAAGTGACATCACTTCCTTAAAGAGGTTGTTCACGAAGTGCGTACCGTTGTCTGATATTATCACATCACATATTCCCCATCGGGAGAACACTTCCCAAACAAGGAATTTCGCCGCACATTTTGCGTCTGGCTGGGGACATGGGCCCGCTTCCACCCATCTTGAAAAGGGGCATACCACCACAATCAAATCTCTTGCTCCATTACATCGCTCTCCCATATCAGCATAGTCTATATGGAGCTCTCTAAATGGTCCTGGTGGTCGGGGCAGGGTACCGCGCAGTGTTCTCAATGTCATCCCTGAATTATATGTTTGGCATGTTATGCATTCTACAATTAATTTTGACAGGTGCTCCTGTAAATTAGGGACGAACCAATGTTCCTGGATTTCTGCGGAAATGTGTTGTTTTGCTACATGGCCGGGGAAATGCAGTTGTTGGAATGCTATTTCTAGTAATTCTACAGGCATTACTACCTTTCCTGTTGTCTCCTGCCTCCAAAAGAGGTCTGTGGCTGATTGTTTACATCCCGGTTTGTTCCACAATTCTTGCTCCTCCTGTGGTGCTCTTCTTTGTAACTCTATTATCTGCGCTATTGGTGTGTTACTGTAGGTTTCTTCTAGTGGTTCTGTAATGGTTGCCTTTACAACGCATTCGAGTGTTGGCGTTACATTGAAATACGAGGCCACCTTTGCCGCTGCATCGGCTGCCGCATTTCCCAATGAGATTGCATCTGTGTTGTTGATATGGGCTTGGCATTTCACCACTGCCACTACCGATGGTACTGCTAGTGCGTCTGTCAGCTCATTCAATAGTTTGGCGTGCTGTACTGGAGAGCCATCTGCTCGTCTGAACCCCCTTCTACGCCACCGGGACAGCCCTGAATGGACTGTTGTAGTTGCATATGCTGAATCTGAGTATATTGTTACTGTGCATCCTTTAGCTGTGTGCAATGCCTCAATCAGTGCAGTTAGTTCAGCTGCCTGTGCTGAGTAATGGGACGGGAGTCACTTTTGGACAATCGTTTCATAGCCATCTTCCTCCATGCGCACTACAGCCATCCCTACGTGTTTTTCCCCTGTTTCTGGGTTTATTGATGCTGACCCATCTATGAAATATATTTCTCCCTCCTTCAGGGCATTTTCACTTGCTTTTGTGATGTTATCACCTTCCCCCTCATAGGTGGCACAATCGTGTTCCTGTATGTCCTCTGTCGTGCATGGCTCTGTGATGAATGTTGCTGGGTTCACTGTCTTGCATCTGACCACGTGTACATTGGGGCTAGAAATTATTATTTTATATGCAGTTGCCCTCTGGGTTGTCAATGTTGATTTTGATCGCTCAAGAATCACAAATAAGTAATGCTCCCCATATAGCGTTACTGAATATCCCATCACAATGATGGCGCTCTTTTCAATTGCGAAGGCCGCAGCTGCGAGAGCCTGTTCGCACGCACAGTGGCCTTGCATTACTGGATCTAGTGTCCCACTCTAATAAGCCAATGGTTTGTGACCTAGTGATGTTTTTTGTGTCAGTACTGCTGTCATCAGTATTCCATTACAGTGTGAGAACAAGAAAAACTCCCTCTCATAATCTGGTTTCGCGAGAACTGGGGCATCAGCAATGAGGTCTTTTAATTTAAAATACTGTGTCATCATTTCCTGTGTCTATTTTATTGCGGCTCTATTCTTCTGTGCTTCTTTTAATGCTTGTAGAAAGGGACATTTGTATGCTGCGTAATCGAGGATCCATGCTCGGCAATATTTACAAAATGTCAAGAAACTTTTGCATATCTTTCAATGTTTACGGGGTGATTATGTTGCGGATGGCAGCTGCTCTGTCTGGGAGTATCCGTTTCCCATCTTTTGATATTAACTGTGCGAGGTATACAAACTCGGCGAGGCAGTATTGCAATTTTCCTTTGTCCACCTTGTACCCCTTGGTAGCTAACACATTCAGTAGTGCTATCGAGTCTTCCCTGCACTTTTCTTCTGTGTGGCTGCAGACGAGTAAATCATCTACGTATTGAATAATGGTGCTTTCTACATCTATATTCCCAATGTCTTCACGCAGCACTCTGTTAAAGAAGCTCGGGCTCTCGCAATACCCCTGTGGGAGTCTGCGATGTTCATACCTGTTGTTCCCTAATGTGAACACTGTCAGCTATTGGGATCCTGGTTCGAGTGGTATGGAGAAAAAGGCATTCTTCAAATCAATTACAGTAAAACATGTCGATTCTTTTGGAATGCTACACAATATTGATGCCGGGTTAGGCACTAATGGGAACTCTTTTTGAATGATGTCATTGAGTGGGCGGAGATCTTGGATCATCCTCCACACCCTCCTTTTGCTTTTTTGATCGGGAAAATTGCTGTGTTACACAGGGAATTCGATGGCACTATGATACCTTGTTTTAAGAGTGCATTTATTGTTTCCCTAATTCCCTCCTCTGCTTCTCTAGATATGGGATATTGTTTTACTCTCGGCGGTATGGCACCTGGTTTGAGTTTTATTTTTATTGGTGTCACTTCATGTAGTAACCCTACATCGTGGGGCCATGTAGTCCAAATTTCAGGTGCTACCTTTGCCTTGTCTTCCTCAAATGTAGTGTATTGACACTAGCCATGAATGGGTTGTGTACCTCTCTGTACTGGATCATGATCTCACATGGTATGCTTATTTCCATTATTCTTTCTCCGTCATCTTCATTATCAGTGAATAATTCCTCGCCTGTTATGTCTCTTAGCATTATGTTTGGGTCTATGCATAACACAGTTCTCCACTCACACCCATGCGTGTCCAATCCTATGACCACAATGCGATTGCTTGATACCTGAACTGCCTCGATGTCTATGGACATGATCGTACCTGGCACAACATCTGTGTGTGCAATTGGGCGGAATATAAAATCTGATGGTGTTCGCCATTCTTTTCTCGTTATCTCTGGTACCACACGGGCTAATACTTTGATGCCATAAATAAACATGCCTATGTCAATGGGTATTCCTCGCACCACAACTTCATTCATCACTGTGCTGAGCATCAACATGGCTCGTACTGGGCACACTCCTGAGGTTGAACATACTATTCCTCGTTCTGTAACAGAGATGGTCATATTCAATTTGCTTAACAAATCTCTCCCCAGCAAATTGATTGGCACGTCTTCGTGGTACAGTAAGGGTGCGCGCATGGTTTTTCCCCCCACCGTTATATCAAGATCTTTAGTGTAAGGAACTTTTAAATAGCCCCAAAGAACCCCTGCATTTCCAAATTCCTGCCTGAGAGCGGAAACCGCCCTTCCATAAGACATGATTTCTCTGCTCCTGAGTCTACCATAAAGATAAACTGCTTGTTTCCTATCTTTGCCCCCACTAGTGGTTCCTCTTCTGCACGTAGGGTGGTGGATAGGACTGGACACGCAAGTGTTCCCTGTGGGCTGTCCTATTCTGAATGTCTTTCTTGTCCTGGTACTGAAAAGACATTGTCTCCAACCACTGTCACGCAGTGGAATGGTGCGGGTGCACCATTAGCAGCTGTTGCGAAACAATTATTGTTTGCGTTTCCTATTGTGTTTTGTCTTGCCATAGGTTGTGGCGGTGGCTGCTGTATTTTCTGCATTTGAGGTTCGTTATAGCACTGATCCTGCTGTCTTCCTCCTCCCATTGGTAGTCCATAAGGGCTACCTGGGTGTGGGCACCCCCATACTTGTTCGTCCTCTATGGCCTGCTGCCCTTGGAAATACCCTGAAGGCCGCATTCTGCAATCTGTTGAATAGTGTCCTCATCTCCCACAGTTCCATCATGACCCTTGTGGTCCGCCTCTCATTCCTTGCCCACCAAATCCTCTACTCCCCATACCCCCAAACCCCTCTCTCTGGCCACGGTACCCACCTCTTCCTCTTGCCTGTCTTTCTTGCCACTGTTGTCCGCCGTATTGCTCTTCTCCGTTCCACAGCCCTTGTCCTCCTGTTGCCCGCAGTGCTACTATTGTAACTGGTCTGTTTCCCGCGCCTTCATCCTCCTCGTTTTCTCTATCTGTGGCTACGCTGGCGTTGATGGCGGTGACCTTCACTAATTTGTTCTGTACCAGCTTTGCCTCATCTGCCAGCCTTTTTTGTGCTATCTCCTTTTCTCTCTCTTTGATCCTCCTGCAGTGGTGCACAATTATACTCTGAATTTCAGGCCAACCCTTGGCTTCTATCCCAGCTATTTTATACAAGGCCTTCTGTACCTCCCTCGGGAGCCCTTTTTTGATGATAAAATAGAACAAGGGGGTGGACTGGTTCCACGCCGTGCCAATTTCGCTTCTCCACAAATCCTGCACCCGTAGTATGAATTGCGTAGGATCCTCGTTCTCCTCCATTGTACACTGCATCACTAAATGTAAATCCGGGATATCTGGAAACGTGCGCCGCAATGCATCCAACACTTGTGCTCGAACGTTGTTGAACGCCGACCCATCGTGGCGGTCACAACTCATTGTTACTCTGGGGAATCCAGCCTTTTCCCACACTGCGTCTACTTGGTCACCAATTGCTGACACTAATAAACTTTTCACATCCCCTGTTGCTAGTGGCACTCCTGCCGTGTTCTTCTCAAAAGCATGTATCCATTTCCCAGCCCCTCAAGATAGTGGGGGGAGGACTTTCAGCAAGTTGTTTTTATCTATTTGAGCCCACGGGATGTAGTGTGGCCTACCCGCTCCTTTATGTATCAATGGCATCTGTAACTTGTGTTTCTTTCCCACTTTACTTACCGTACCTTTCTTTATTTTACTTGCCATCATATTCCCTCCTCGCTGTCTTAATCTACCCTGCCATAGTAGTGGTGATGGTGTATCTGGGTAACGGCGGTTTGGCAGTGGGGACCCTGCCACGGCAGCTGCCTCTTCATATTCGTCTCAGTCACTCCATACTTCTTCTATTTCTGATTCTTGCTCATTGTTTTCTTCGTGTCCTTCTCCTTTCTCACTTTCTGGGGTGGGTGTATAATCCTCACGGGCTTGTCATTTAGATGGAAAAGGAACTCCCCTGACTGCCACTCTTTCTCTCGCCCTTGTGGTATGCGTGTCCCCTGGGATGATATTGATCGTGCTGGCTCTGAGATTGCTGGCGCCACTTCCCCTGCTGTGCTTAATGATGGCGTGAGATCTGCCATGGACAACAATGGTACCTCTCCTCCCCCTGGCAGCATTTGGCCTCTATCGCACAATGCTCTTAGCCGTGTTATTTCCATCTGTGCATGCGCTAGCTGGTGGTCTAATTCTCCGGTTAAGTGTGCCAAATTCACAGGGAGTGCACTCGTTGGGCCATACAAACCTCCTTTACCATAGGGCAGCGGTGCCGTAGCGACTGCTCCGTTTGAGGGTGTGGGGGTGGGACATGCTGGTATGTACAGGGGCTCACTGTATCCCACTGCTGGTCTTGACATTGGGGGATATAGTTTAGTTGTATCACCCTCAGCTGTAGTGGTCATGCACTCGCCCTTTGGCGTCCCACTTACCTCTTCCTGCATTTTCTAGTTTTCGTTCATTCTTTCTTTACCTACCTCTGCTGTGGGCGTAACTTCTTCAAATATTCGCCACAGGTCTAGTACTTCTCTTCTATTCTGTAACTGTTTCCCCTTATACCTTGCCAACAAGTGCGTGCACACTAAATCCAACACCCTTTTATCAAATGACCCACCTTCTGGCCAAGTTGGCATGACACTGTCTCCTTTTATCTCTGTCAACCACTGATCGTGGTACTTTTGTATCTTTTCACTGTATAGTGGAAGGTGTTGATAAATATGAGCTAATGGTGTTACTCCCCCCCATGACAATGCTTTTCCCTTTGCCTGTATTTGCGCTTGAATCTCTATTCCCCTCTAATCACCTCCCCACCCACTCTTCCTTTCTTCGAGCTCAACAATATACCACGTACCTCTCAATTACTTGTAGTTATATGTACATATATATGTCAATGTATATATATGTAGGTCAATTTTCAATGTTATTCTTATGATCGTTGCATTTTCAAATTCAACAGTTCACTTTTGCAAATGTTGCCACTTTACCAGCAAATCAATTACAATACTTGGATATCTTTGACAAAAATAGACAGAACACGAAAAAACATATAACACATATCATGCACATGCACTACCTGTGCGCTTTTACTTCCCGTTTGTTCTTGTTACCAACCCTTCCCCGTTTCACCTACTCTTCTCATTCACTCCCCACCTCTTACACTCTCTTACTCATTTCCAAGACTTCTTTCGTACCCAGAAAAAGAATATTCTAAATAACTCTGAGTCTACTCAATATACGAGACTCCTACTATTTTCTCTTTATCTTCACTTATTTATTCTGCACTGGACGAGACAATGCTACGCGGCGCCGCCTTCTACCCTGTTCGGGCTAGGATACCTCTTCTCTTCTTCTCTTCACTTCTCACAAACCCTAATGGCCATATAAAGGACAGATCAGAAAAGCCTCATCATCACTCACACAGGCCCTACTCTTCCCTATAACCCATTACCACCTGTTCCCTCCTATTTTTCCCCTTACCTTTCCTTGGTAACCTTCGCAACCGGCACTCACATTGTCAGTCAGGTGACTCGAGGGTCACCGCTCGCAGTCCGACCCCAGTCAGGTCCGCACCCCAACCAAGCCATGGCCCGCCTCAGCGAGCAGCTTTTCAGTCGGGTATTCGTCAACCGGGAACCCTTGACCCTTCTTCGTAGTGCGCACAGGCTGGTCGGCCGCAGAGGCAATGGTTTTGCTGGGGGGCGTCCTTGATCTTGCCGCACAGCGCCGGCCTCGAGGCACCTCTCCGAATCATGTTGCAGGGGGTCACCAAATGTTTGTGCCCTCCCCGTCTTATACGTGCAAAAGAATAAAACAAACACTCCCCGGGCAGGGAATAAGGCAAAGAGAGCGCTCTGACAAATTATCATTACATTACATTTTTATACAGTAGTACGACGCAATTAACATAGGATACTATATCTATTCCGGATTGGTCAGTTGCACACTGTCTCAGGTGTGGGTGGCATCTCTTCCTCTGGGTTGGTTGCTTGGTTGGCGGGAGGATTGACGTCAGACATCTGTGCTCCGGATGGGTGAAGGTCAGGTCGCTGTGAAACACTATCTAAGCTAATATAATTCATTCTCTATAATGCATGCACTAAATATTAGTGGTTCAAAAAGACTGTCAGTAGTTTATCATGTCTTCTATAAAAGTCACTCAGGCGCCTATATTATCTATGGTATTTAGATTACACAAGTCATACTCCTCCCCAGTCATTCCTCCCCAGCCCCGCCCGAGTAAAAAAATAGTCCCTAATACAATGACCAGAGTGTATCTTATATGTGCAAGAATCTCAGGTATGTGGCATTTGTTAGTACTGGGCACGATATACTGCAGCAGGGGTCTAATGTTAGTTAAAGGTTTGCTGCGCGGGCATCACGGCATGGTCAGTGGTCTGGCACATGGAATATCTTACAGGGACACAGGGTTGGAATGGCAATAAGTTTCCACTGGCGAGAGTAAGAGGGCAAGGACACTTTTGTGGAGATGGACGAGCTATGTGCTTAGCTCATGTTGGTTCACATGCAGGATAGTGATCTCAGAGGAAAAGAGATGTGTTACATTTATTATTTGTTGCAAGCACCTCCGGCTTCAGCGTGAGAATGGAGCTGCAGAGTTTTCCAGTCAGAGTGGGAACAAGGGTGGGGGCCATGTGCTCCGAGCTACTGCTGCGAGGAAAGGGAGAGAAGCATTTTGTACTATCGCAGTGAGGCCTGGTCACCAAGATGGAGTCGAAAGGGGGTACAAAAATGGATGTCCTGTGTCCTGCTCAGTGGTCCCATCTACGCGAATTTCACCCAAAGTTAACATCCCATAAGGGTGAGGGGCGTACCCATTACTGGAGGCACTTGGTCCGAGTTTTGTACTGAGAAGTGAAGGCTGCGAGGGGCCTAGTGGCCCCTTCGCTCCCACAAACTAGCTGTACTTTATACACTAATCTTTCCCTCTCTTTCTCTTTTTGTCGCACTATAAATCAGTGGCTCTCTATGGGTTAGTGTCATGTTGTCAGGTGCCCATTTCCAGAGCCACTCTAGTCATATCTCACAGAAGTGTGACCAGAGAGAAAACACATATTTCAAATGGATTGTGTCCTCCCACGAATTCCTTATCTTATGATAACTCCTTTCAGAGTCAGCTGCTTCAGAAATGCCTTTTTTTGCGGTAGAGGGCGCCATGTGTCGTCATTGACTCGATGTCCCTCGATGGCCTCCGTCTGCTCTCAAGGCTGACTTCACCCATGCTATAAATAGCATGCGCCACTGTTAGGCAGAAACCTGTGCAGTTCCCTTAGGGACCACTGCAAAAGATTTAAGACTACAGGTGTTAGCAGTAAACCCACTTGGTAGCAGTCCGTACCACCCAGATTTACCTGGTAGCTGTGGCTGAGCAGTCAGACTTCCCTCAAGAAGAGTTAGGCAGTATGCAAAGTATACTCAATAGGCACTTAGATACATTAATACAAACAAACACTGACCAGAGCTTTGGTATCAAGATATATAATTATTTATTTAAAAACACACAGTTGAAACACTCCAGCACTCTTATTGAAAAATATTCTAAACACAGTTACTATTATGATATATACACCCCTTTTTTCCCTATTAGAACATCACAGTAAGACACCACTTATTTTCATACAGAGGTGAGCGCTTAACTAGATTGCACTCTAATAAGTTTGTGAAAAAGGGAGGGAAAAAGACAGAATATGAAGAGGTACACCACTCTAGGATTCCAGAACACGGTTAGCAAGGCAGAGAGCAAAAAGTCACTGGTGAGCCAAAGTCTAAAGGCTGGGCCCACTCTTAGAGAGAGCAGAGCACAAATGCTCCCAAGATCATACAGTTACACTAGGCTTAGAAAGTCTTGCAGAGGGTTCAGAAAAGAGTTAGAGAGGCTTAGAAAAGTTTAGCCAGGGTGTCCCAGGCTAACCCAGGTTCGAAAGCCGGGGGCAAAATCTACCCCGTACAGTCGGTTGCAAGGGAAGCCAGGCGGGACACGGTACCTTAAGTGGGAAGGATCCTCCAGCGGTGGCAGTTGTTCCTGGTAGTGGGTGCAAGTTGCGTCGTCGTCCAGGGGAAGAGAAGATCTCGACTTGGAGGAAAGATGAAGGTCGTTGCACTACCTGGGCAGAAACCAGCCGCAGAGTTTTCTGGTTAAAGGTGGTACCTTTGTCTCGCGGTCGTGGTAAAACGTGGTATCCCGGTTGCCGGGGTGCTTAGCATGGGCAAGGCGGCCACGAGATACGTCGGGAAAGCGAAAAGACGGTGAAACTGGTTATCCCCACCAGTCAAAGGAAGAAGACTCTCCGGCGGGAGATCTCCTCTGTCGTTGGGAAAAAGTGGTGAGACGGTCCAGCAGGGCTCCACCGGTCGTGGTGTCGTGGCAGGTCAGCTCAGCTTCTCCCTCGTCGGATTCTTAGGTCCTGTGGCGACTTCTAAAGTTCCAGTCCCCAAAGCCCTGCTTTTATGCAGCCAACCCCCATTCACTCAGCCTAGCTGTCACTCAAACATGCTAAGTGGTGAGCCGGCCGGCTCACCACTTGGGCCAATCAGGATGGAGTGCGACTTGAGTTGCCTAGGCAACTCAGTCCAGGGTGCCTAAATTCCCCTCCACCCCTCCTAAGTACCCCAGACATAGTGGCACCACTTTGGAGGGCTTCTGTGGAGAAGCCCGCCAAAAAGTGGAACAAAGGGCTCGACTTGGGTTGGAGTCACAGAAGAGAAAACAAACGCCATTTTAGAATCAAGTTTTGGCAAAAAATACCAACCGGAGAATTAATATTAATTAAATAAACCGGCGGTATGTTCGAGGCTACCGTAAATAATTAAATAAAGATAGTAGCCTAAAACAATGGGAAATCCCATAGGAAAATATTCGCGGTTGAATATAAAAAGTAGTATCCACTGCCACCAGCCAAAACTCGATCAGGGGGGACGGAGACGTGCCCCCTCGACTAACAGACCCTGGGGCAATCGAATTGCCCCAGCCAGTACGTCCACAATATGATGGTTTGTACTGGTTCTGTTCAGAATTTAAGACTAGTAAAGTCAATGGTGACTTTACATGCCCTGGGAGACAGTAGTCAGTCCCAGGGTATGGAGTCTATACTGGGGGGTCACTATGACACCCCTGTGTTACTGCACGGAGGGTGCTGTGTAACACACATCACAAAAACACATGAAACCCTATGGAGTAAAAGGCTCCATAGCCCATTAAACACATCTAGATTCAAAGAAACACACTCAACTCATGTCCAAGAGTGAGGGTAAAAGAGTCTCACTCTTGGCAGGAGAAAAAAATAAACCCAAAAAATCCAGAAAAACTGCTGGGGGACTCACTAGGTTAGGAAATTCATCCTAAACAGAGAATTCTCCCTAACAGCCACGACCGTTACTTCAGTTTTGTTTTTCTGCTGGTTTTGCTTGAAATACGGTGCAGTTTTTCTGTTGAGTACATCAGAACAGCTCTGAGATCATTTTCTGGCATGGCAGTTATTGCGAAAAATGTCGACCCCTAAGACCGGGTTTAAGAAATGTGTTGAGTGCAGGTCGAAGATGTCTATCACTAACCCTCACGCATTTGTCTATGGAGCCTCGGCATCAACCGTGAAATTGGCAGACTGTGGTTCCTGTCAGTCTATGACAGGGAAGGCACTCAAGGAAAGAAAGGGGAACCTCACTGCGGATAGGCCCCCTCAGAAATCCCCTTCCACAACACCCTCGAAAAGAAGATCGTTGGACAAACGAAATTCGAGGGGTGTGTCGCTGCCAAGAAAATGTACTCAGAAAATGATCTCAGAGCCGTTCTGATCATTCCTCGTTGTGGTTGAGGAAAATAACAAAAAACACGTCTCAAAGGTCACCATCTTTCTCCTCCAACTCATCTCCCAACTGCAGGGTGGCCTGCCCAGGTAGGTGAGTCTCAAAAGCTGAATGGGAGACGTTCCATCTCCAGATGATGAAGATATTTGAAAAGGTGACTGCGGCCACTTCAAAGGAACTGGTGAAGGGGTATGACTCTATTGCGGCCACCAAGGCTGATAAGGAGTCCAAACAGGCTAAAGCTTGCACGCCCTCGAGCCAGGGCCGAAAGCCATTGAACCCCAGAGAGCTCCAGAGGTTTCAAGATGATGAGAGGCCTGTTCCTCTACACTCGAATACTCCTTCAAGTAGTGGGTCGAGCCCATTAAGGGCAATACTCTTGGCGTCGAAGGCGTCAAAACCATCAACTCCTTCGAAGGAGGTGGAAAAAGGCTTTATGCTCTTGCCCAAGAAAGACTTTTTCAAGTCTCTCCCCTCTACTTTTGAGGAGGTACAACCTTCACACCAAGATAATCCACCTTTTGTCTAGGACTATGGAACACCTAATGTTCCAGAGGCACTAGTGCATGAGGAGTCAATGATTGAAAATGTATATGAGAGTGTAAAGAATGCAAGTGGCCTGGACATTTCCCCTGAGATTGACTTTACAACAACTGACTCTACTGAGCACGCTCAAGCATCATACAGAAAATTAATGAACGAGGTCACTGGAAACCTTAGTTGGGGGTGACCTGCTATTGTCTATGAGCAGGATGACCTAACGGATGTACTAGACAAAGGCCCACAAAAATATCCTATGTTACCATTTCTCTAAGCATTGCAAAAAAGAGTGATGGCAAACTGGGAGTTCCCTGACACCAACCAGCTGTCAATAAAACTTTGACAAGAAAACACAAGCCATCCATCATTGAACCTGACTTCCTCTCAAGGCATCCTACCCTGGAGAGCCTAGTTTTTGCAGGCTGCCACATCCATATCTAAGACAGGAGCTTACCTTACTGTCCATGCTGATAGGGAGGACAAGCGCTTTGACACCCTAGCAAAAAGGGTTTTTTCGACCAGTAGCATGGCCCTTAAATCAATACTTGTGCTCTGGCTAAAATTCAGCCACACTTGGTGCAATCTGATTTCAATGGCAGCTGATCATATCCTTGAAGGAGAAGAATGGGAGCGCTTCCATAATATCATAAAGGATGAAAAGACGCAATCTGTGAGTCACTCCAATCAGGGTTGGACTCTGCTGATAGTGTAAGCAAGGTCATGGTGGCTAGCACAGTAGCACATAGGTTTGCGTGGTTCTGAAAGTCTGGGTTCATACCAGATGTGCAGTCCAGACTTCTTAACATGCCCTTTGATGGCACACACCTTTTTGACAACAAGGCTGTGTTACGCTCACCTGGCTCCCACAGAGGCGTCGATTGGAACTGGACAGCTGCGGTTTCCACCAATGTGACGCATAGGGCCGAGATGACGGACTGGACTGGCACACCTAGCTTTGTTTGCTTTGCCCGTAGGAATATTCTTCTGCAAATGGAGAAAGGGAATTAACCAACGGTGGAGTTGAGCGTAAATCCCCCCGCCCCCGCTGTTCTCCCCACAGATCACCTTTGATGTCCCCTCTTATAGTTTCACCTGATGGTTTGAAAAGATGAGCTCTCCATCCTGCAATGAGCGCAGGGGCGCGTTGATAACCAGTTGCTTCACTGGTTCGAAGGAATTGGTGAGTTCCAGAACAATATTGACTCCGAGATTCCCGGCAAGACGCCGTAAGTATAAAGTTTGTAAAAGTTCAAATGCCTGACTTTCACTCTTGTCCAATTGCTTGCAGGTTGCAGCTTAACCCTAATGAAGAGTTCCTCATGGCAACCGGTAGTATTCTGGTAAGGATTTGAATTTTCCAACACAGTTCGATAAAATGTCAATATGTAACCTGTTGCTTTCTCCCTTATTCAGGCGCTGAGAGAAAGTATGAAGTCTCGGGGAATAATTCCTCCGGCGGTAAAATCAGGTAAGTCTATTGTGGTGAGGAGGGTTCCCCTTGTTAGTCCATTTGTTTTACCTTGCTGTCCTTTTGTTTCCCCTTAGGGGCCGGGGTTCGGCGAAGATGCAGTGGAAGCTGCGCCGACCCGTGAAGAGGAATAGTACCCCCGGTGGTAAAATCAGGTAAGTCTATGGGGAGTAACTAATATTCCTCTGTGTATTCCCTTGGCTCACCTTGCTGTTCTTGTCTTCTCCTTAGGTGCCGGAGTGCGGCGGGAACATGCAGGAGGATGTGGTGGAATGTGAAGATGCTGCGAAGGCCGGTAAGTTAAGCGCGGCGCTGCAGCAGGCGAGGCGACGCGCATAAAATAACTCCTTTCTTCCACCTCGAAGGCGCGATGGATCGGGAATTCAGGTAAGGATCAAAGGTATTGCTCTTGTTGTAACCTTTTGTCCTTCTTTCTCCCTCTTTCTAGCAGCTCCAAACTCGAGGCGGGCGTGGCAGAAGGCTGGATGCAGACTTGCAGGCACGGTGAGCGTTACGCTGCTGGATGCAGAATAACGCAAAGCGTGTGCTGCTCTTCGGGCGTGGTTTAAATAGCCTCCAAAGTAGTCCCAGGTAAGTATTCCTCCCCAGCCCCGCCCGAGTAAAAAAATAGTCCCTAAGTAAAGTAGTCCCTTCCAAGCCTCTTTTGCCTTGGAGCTCTTGCAGCATGGTCTGCATCAGGTACATTTTAATCTATGAGCCTGGCACCTATGGCGCCAGGACTGACTCTCCATATGAGCCTGGCGCCATAGATGCCAGGACTGGTCCCAAACAGCCCCTAGCAGGGGTTGTTGGGCTTGCTTAGGATAACTTGATGCCTGCTTCCGGGGTTGCTGGACTTGGTCTGGGTCCTTGGGGTTAGGCATCTTGACAGGCTGTTCAAACTCTTGAAAAATTACCGACTTCCAAGACGGCAGCTAAATATCTGAGTGCCGCTATAAGACAACCTCAACCCTCCCATCCAACTACTCTGGGATGGAGAGGTCGCCCCTTACACTAGTATTCCTCATTTTGAAGGGTGAGCGGTCAGGCCAATCAAAGGGGCCAAAGAAAATTGCCTCATGTTGGACGAAGAAGAGGTGCTAATACTGGCCAGGCAGCAGCTGCCTTACATTCAGCCACTGCTTTAGCTGCCCCAAAACCACTCTGAGGCCTTAGTCCACAGGACTGTGGTTGGGGGCCAGGCTCAGTCAGCATTTGGAAGAATGGTGGGTCATTACTTCTGATGCTTGGGTCTTGTAAATAGTGGCACAGGGTTACTGCCTACCGTTTTTAAGAAGGCCTCCAGATCATCCACTGGGTGCCATTCCCACAAAAATGTCAGATCCTTTCCTTTTGCAGGCATTTTCCAATCTGCTAGAGAAAGCTGCTTTAAAGCCAGTGCCTGTGGTGGAAAGCAACATGGGGTGGTATTCCCCTTACTCTTTGATCCCCAAAAAGTACAGAGGTTTGAGACCCATTTTGGACTTGAGATACTTGAAAAAGTTCCTCAGAAAGGACAAGTTCAAAATGGTTACCCTTTCTCAGATTCTTCATGCTCTTCAGCTCCCGGACTGGATGGTGTTATTGGGCCTTCAGGATGCTTACTTCCAGAAGCACAGGAAGCACCTGAGATTCCATGTTGGTGGTTCTTACTATCAGTTTCGAGTTCTGCATTCGGGCTGACCTCCGCCTGCAGGTTTTCCCCAAGTTGAGGGTGGTGGTGGCAGCGAGTCTCAGGAGGGGAACGATTCACGTCTACCCCTTCCTAGACGATTGGCTGATCAGGGCTCATTCTCCCAAACAGGTCCTGGAATATCTCAGCATCACCTTCAACTCTCTTCACAGACTAGGTGTCGAAGGTTTCCCCTCTTCTCACCTGTCTTTGTTGTTTGTGGGAGTTCTTCGATGGAGTTTTCTTTCGTAGGGTTCGGGTCTTGTATAACCCTGAGTGCAGGTCCTCGGGTTCCAGCATGCGTTCAGCTTTCCGAGTCCTGGGAACGTTCAGATGTCCGGGAAGTCCGAGGAAATCTAGGAAAACAGTAAAGAGTGCACACGGAAGACGAGTGCACGGAGATCCAGGATGCAAGGAGGACAAAAGGAGGGAGAATGAAAGAGGAGGAAATTAGGGGAATCAGGAACCAGGAATCATAGGAGAAACACAAGTGAACTACGGCAGCACACGTCCAGCCATGGCAAGCGGTAGCGTTGAGACACAAAGGGCCGCGGGGCGTGTCCGGTTTATAGAACGTAATGCATACAGCGCGGAAACTGGTAAACAGTATTCCGCGTTCGGCGGCCATGTTGGGAGTACTGTTGAGTGCAAGCCCCTATGGGTCAGGGACCAGGAAGTCCTGAAAGGACGGATCCGATGGTTAATGACAGCATCCCTCCTCCGAAGGCCTGTTCCTCCGGGTTTGCCCAGGTCTATAAGGTGGTACCTTTGAAGTAGCCTGGGGGTGTTTAGGTTTAAGACCGGTTCCCAGGTGCGTTCACTGGGTGGATAGCCTTTCCACTCCACCAGATACTGTAGCTGACCACGTCTGTACCTGGAGTCACATATTCGGGATACTTTGTATTCTAGCTGGTCGTCGACAACCACAGGGGTAGATCTTGGAGCAGACCGGGAGGTCTGGACGTATGGTTTCATTAGAGATTTGTGAAATACTGGGTGGATCCTCTTCCAGGAGTCTGGTAATTTGAGTCGGAAGGCCACTGGGTTAATGATTTCCTTTATGGAAAAAGGGCCATAGTACCGAGGGGCCAACTTATTAGGTCGTAAGTGTCGAGGCAGTAGTTTCGAGGATAGCCAGACCTTATCACCCACTACATAGGAAGGTCCTGGTCTTCTTTTGGAGTCCGCATAGTGCTTGGTGTTAGCTCCGGCCCTTTCAAGGTGTTCTTTGGCTTCCTTGTGTACATTGATGAGGGTTTCAATCCAGGAGTCGACTGTAAGAACCGGTGTAGGATGTGGGAGAAGGGATGGTAGAACCGAAGGGTGGAATCCTTGGCTGCAGAAGAAGGGGCTGGTCTTGACAGCCGAGTGATCCGAATTGTTTTAGGCAAATTCAGCCACAGGTATTAAAAGAGAACAATCGTCCTGAACTTTGGTAGTGAAACAACAAAGATACTGCTCCAGGGTTTGGTTCACACATTCTGTAGCTCCGTTGGTCTGTGGATGATAACCTGAGGAGAGGGCACGTAGGATTCCTAGTATACGGCATAAGTGTTTCCACAATTGAGATACGTATTGAGGACCTCTGTCTGATATGATCTTGGAAGGGAGTCCATGAAGTCGGAATATGTGTTCCAGGAAGATTCCAGCGAGTTCTGAGGAAGATGGTAATTTATACGAGGGTGTAAAATGAGCCATGCGAGTGAATAAATCAATGGTAACCATGATAGTTGTGTATCCCCTGGAAGGTGGTAGTTCAACAATAAAGTCTGTAGCAATAAATTCCCAGGGCCTTTATGGTAGCGTTGGTTGGAGTAGAAGACCCGCCGTCCTCTTGTTGTCATGCTTGTTTTGATTGCAAACTGCACAGGCTTGGATGTACTGCTGGACGTCAACTTTAATTTTTTGGCCACCAAAATTGTCTTTGTATTAAACAGAGAGTGTTGGTAATGCCATAATGTCCTGAATGAAGTGTATCATGACAGAGGCTTGTAATCCTTTGTTGCAGTCTCTGTGTGGGAATGACCAGGCCATTGCCCTTGAACAAATACCCATCCTTGGTTTTAAGATTCCATCGATTCTTCCCAGTAAATTCGTTCCAGATTTCTGAGGTCTGGGTTTGAATCTGAATGTCTTCCAGGAGAGTGATTGCTTGAGCTACGAAAATTGTATGGGGAAACATCTTTGGGAAGGATCGATCTTCCAGAGTTTCGTAGTCGGGATGTCAGGATAAGGCGTCAGTAATTATGTTGTGTGTTCCAGGTACATGATGGATCTGGAACTGGTACTGGGCAAAGAAGAAGGCCCAATGGGCTTGACGACTATTCCTAGATTCCATGGATTGTAGGACTTGGAGATTCCGATGATCCGTACGGGCCTGAACAGGATGCTTAGCTCCCAGGAGTAGATGACGCCACTCTGTGAAGGCTTGACGGATGGCCAACAATTCTTCTTCCAGAACAGAATAATGGGTCTCGCAAGGAGTTAGGGTTCGCGTGATAAGCGATGGGGTGTTCCAACTTGTCCTCGAATTCCTGCTTTAAGACTGCTCCGATGGCGTAGTTAGAGGCATCAGTCTCTACTAGGAAAGGTCGATCAATGTCAGGTTGAGCTAAAATGGGGGCCTGTGTAAATTCTGACTTCAAACAATGGGACGCTTCATCTTGTGCTGTGGTCCAGAGGAAGGGAGTATCCTTCTTCAACAATGTAATGATCGGGCGAACTATCTCCGAAAAGGAAGGTATACATTTCCGTTAGAAGTTGGCAAGCCCCAGGAAGGATTGAATCTGTTCCACAGTAGTTGGAACAGGCCAGGATAGTATGGAATTTACTTTTGAGTGGTCCATTCCAATTCCTTCTGGACTAAGAACAAATCCGAGATAGTGAACAGTAGAGACATGAAAAAGGCATTTCTCGGGTTTAGCCAGGAGTTTATGTTCACGTAGCCATTGTAAGACTGCCTTGACATGTTCTTCATGCTTGAGATGATCCTTGGCGTATATCAGTATGTCGTCCAGGTAAACTATGATGAAGTGGAACAGCATATTGAAGAACACCCGGTCCATAAAATGTTGGAAGACCGCTGGGACATTGCGAGTCCGAAAGGCATGACCAGGTATTCAAAGTGACCAAAGGGTTTTCTAAAGGCTGTTTTCCATTCGTCACCTTCCTTTATACGGATCAGATGGTAGGCACCTCTGAGATCCAATTTCGTGAAGATTACGGCTCCTCTCACGGCTTCCAGGATATCCGAGATTAAGGGCAATGGGTAGCGGTCCTTGAGGGTGCATTGATTAAGACCACGATAATCAAGACAAGGCCTAAGCTCCTTAGTATCTTTCTTGGGAACGAAAAACAAAAAAGCTCCCACTGGGGATTTGGATGGTCGTATGGTGCGATTTTCTAGGTTGGTATCCAAGTATTCTCGGAGGGCCCTTTTTTCAGGTTCTGATAGGATGAACATCCTTCCAAAGGGAATCACTGCCGAGGGTTCAGTATCGATAGCGCAGTCTTCGGGTTTGTGAGGGGGTAGGGCTTGAACTATGGCAGTTGAAAACACATCAGTGTAGTCCTGATAGGCTCTGGGGACCTGGATAATATTTGAGACCGTGAGTGGGCCTTCCTGGTCTGTCAGCGTAGCTTCAGAAGAACTTGACGAGGAATCCAAGGATAGGCAGTGAGACATGCAATGTTTGGAGCCAAGAAACAAGGATCCTGCTGCCCAGTTGATGTATGGGTTGTGCTTCTGTAACCATGGCATACCCAGTACCATTGGATAATGGGCAGACTTTATGATGTCAAACTTGATCATCTCTTGATGATGGTTTATCGAGAGCTGGATCTCTTTGGTTTGCAGGGTGATTGGTCCTGAAGAGAGAGGTTGTCCATCAATGGCCTCTACTGGTTGCATGATGTCTCGAGTTTCATATGGAATGTGGTGGGTAATGACCCAATCCTGATCTATGAAAATCCCCATGGCTCCACAATCCACTGATGCCAGAATGGGGTAAGTTTCTTTCTTGGACGGTGATAGAAAGGCCTGCAAGATCACAAGGTTGTTTTGTCCAGGAGAGTTCAAGGATGGAATAGATGTGGAGCAAACATCTCTCTCCCGAAGATGTGCTCCATCTAGGATTGGGAGCTGGCATTTCCTGAACGCTGTGGAGGGGCCAAAGGACATTCTCTCACAAGATGTTTATCTGAGGCACAGTACATACACAACTCAGTTTGAATCCATCGCAATCTTTCTTGCAGGGATATGGGTCCATGGAAGGCCCCCAGTTGCATGGGTTCAGGGTCTGTGGTCGGGGCAGGAGTGGGCTCGGGTTAAGAGGAAGATTCTATAGAGGTCTTTTGGTAAGGCATCTTTGTTTTCTTCTTTTCCGCCTTCCTTTCCTGCATTCGAAAGTCTATTTGTAAGGAGAGGTCCACAAGGGCCTGGAAGGAACCTGGGCGAGCTACCCTGGCTAGCTCATCCTTTATTTCTTCATTTAATCCTCTCCGGAATAGGGTGAAACAGGCCTCCAGGGGCCAATCTGCTTCCTTGGCCAGTTTCTTAAAGCGTGTTAGATAGGTAAGCATATCCTGGGACCCTTGTTGGAAATCCAATAGACGTTCTTGGGCACTGTAAACCTGTTCTGGGCAGTCAAACATGGTCTTTAGAGCCCGTACAAACCCATCATAATCATCCAGGAGGGCATCTCCAGAATTAACTAAGGGCGTAGCCCAAGTTAATGCATTCCCGGAGAGATGCGAAATCATAAAGCCCACCTTTGCCCTGGGAGTGGAAAAGTAGTAGGGCTTAAAGGTAATGTGCACTAAACACAAATCAAAGAAGCCACAGAGGTTCTTTGAGGAGCCATCATATTTATCCACTACTCCGCCCAGCAATACACTTTCCTTGGTCGCAGAATCGCGTGACAGGACTAGTTGTTTTAATGCGGCATTCTCAGCTTTGAGATTCTGAACTTCTGTGGTTAACTCTTTCATGCCGCACATGAGGTCTTGAACTGCAGCCTCCATGTCTGTATCCGTATCAGTTTGTTGGCATCACAGGTTTCCCCCCTTCCCACCTGTCTTTGTTGTTTGTGGGAGTTCGTCTATGGAGTTTTCTTTCACAGGGTTCGGGTCTTGTATAACCCTGAGTGCAGGTCCTCTGGTTCCAGCGTGCGTTCAGCGTTCTGAGTCCTGGGAACGTGCAGATGTCCGGGAAGTCTGGGGAAATCCAGGAAAACACTAAAGAGTGCACACGGAAGACGAGTGCACGGAGATCCAGGATGCAAGGAGGACAAAAGGAGGGGGAATGAAGGAGGAGGAAATTAGGGGAATCGGGAACCAGGAATCAAAGGAGAAACACAAGCAAACTACGGCAGCACACGTCTAGCCACGGCAAGCGGTAGCGTTGAGACACTGTCTGCTTTATAGAACGTAATGCGTACGGCGCAGAAACTGGTAAACAGTATTCTGCATTTGGCGGCCATGTTGGGAGTACTGTTGAGTGCAAGCCCCTATGGGTCAGGGACCAGGAAGTCCAGAAAGGACGCGTCCGATGGTTCATGACACTGGGCTTCTCCCTCAGTTTCAAGAAGTCCCACATGATACCTTCCCAAAATCTCCAATTAATTGGAGCATTCCTGGATGCTTCCTTAGCGAAATCCTCACCACCTAAGGTGAGGGGTCAGCACATTCAGCAGATGGTGATCAAGTTCCAGAATGCCCAGCATCTTTTGGCCCTCAATTTCCTGTGGTTGCTCAGGCTCATGGCATCCTGCAGTTTTCTGGTGCCAGATTCTCGTCTGAGAATGAGATCCATACAGTGCGCCCTCAGGTCCCAGTGGTCTCAGTTTTTGGGCAAGATGTCAGACCTACTTCAGGTTCCAAGCAGAATTGCACAGGATCTCCTGTTGGGGGCCTGCAAGGACAACATTCTGAAATGGGAACCTTTTTGGCAACCATGGTCAGAGATAACAGTAGTTATAGATACCTCCCTCATGGGTTGGGGAGCACATGTCAATGATCCAACCATCAGCAATTGTTGGGTTTCATCGGAGTCCTAACTAGACATCCACCTTTTGGAGCTGAGGGCAATGAGACTAGCGCTGAAGGCCTTTCTGCCCTCTGTGTGGGGCAAGAATGTCCTGACACTGACAGACAACACAGAGCCATGTACTACCTCAACAAGAGAGGAGGTGTAGGGTCACTACCTCTGTGCAGAGAGGCAATGCAGCTCTGGTTCTGTGCACTTCAAGAAGGAATCTCCCTATCACCAGTTCACCTTGCTGCAGACGAGAACACAGCAGTGGTTGCTCTGAGCAGACAGAGCACAGTCTCCCACGAGTTTGAACTAGCTCACAAAGTCCTTCAGGAGACCTTCACCCTTTGGGGCATCCCTCAAGTGGATCTGTTCACGTTCAGCGTACTAAGGAAGTGCAAACTGTTGTGCTCTAGGGGGCGCGTTCGTAATGGACTGAGAATTTCCACTCCTGTACGCGTTTCCTCCAGTGCCTGTCCTTCCTCATTTAATGAGGAGGTTGAGGAAGTTTGGGAAATCCATGATCCTGATTGCTGCAGATGGGGCTAGAAGGATGTAGAACGCAGACCTGTCCATCTGCTCTCCAATACATCTTCCACAAAGGGAGGACCTTCTCTATCGAGAGGTCGAGACTCTCAACCTTTACACCTGGTTTCTGAAAAGGTTGAGATATTATGATTGGGATCACCCAGGTGATATGATGGAAGTTTTGCTTATGGATAGAAGGCCAGCAACTAAATCTCTGTATCGCTGCTGCTGTTGGAACAAGTTCTGCAGCTGGTGCAGGGATAACAATGTGGATCCTTTTATGTGCGACACATCTATGGTGTTATCTTTCTTGCTGCATCTAGCCAATTTGGGGCTAGGGTTGGCTATGTGATGGGATACTTGGCAGCGCTATCCATATTTAAGCGCATGCCTGAGCAGACATCTTACTTCAAAATGCCTACTGTGATTCAAATCTTGAAAGGGCTCACAAATATGTTCCCTCTGGTCCCTTTTGCGGTTCCCGTTTTTTGGATTTAAATCTGATTTTGAAATTTCTTATGTGTGCTCGGTTTGAGAGTCCAAATCCCTTTTCTCCCAAAGTTTCGGAATTTCACCTCTCTCATAAAATTGTATTCCCAACCTTTTATCCCCTGACTCCTCCTGGTAAAGTAGAGGAGAGGCTTCATCGACTTGATCCCAAAAGGGCTTTAAACTTTTACATCTCTCATATGGCAAAGGTGAAGCAAGATGTTCAATTGTTCCTTGGATACGCAGGACACAAATTTGTCCTTGCAGTGGCAAAACAAACTTTATCCCATTGGATAATTCTATGCATCACTGAGTGGTAGGGATGTCCCTGTGGGCTTGTGGGTACATTCAACAACGGGCGTGGTCACTTCAGCCTTGCAGAGAGGGGTGCTGCTACAGGATATCTATGCAGCAGCCATTTGGTCCTCGTGACATACTGTTACGAGACATTACTGTCTGGACTCTGCGTCTGGAAAATGGGGCCGGATTCCGGAAGACTGTGTTTCACAGCATTAATGAAAAATGAAACAGTCCTACTCCTACCTCCAATCCAATACTGCTTTGGAGTGTATCATAAGATGAGGAATACGTGGGAGGACACAATCCATTTGAAGAACAAATTACTTAACCCTGGTAATGTCATCACCCCTCCCATCCTACCCCTCGGTAGAATTTCTGTGCATTACACCTTTCTTTTCTGAATGCCTGGTCTTTTGACCTTGCGAATGCTGGAGTTCTGATACAGATGGGGAAAAACTAGGAACCGAAGTAACGGGCATGGTGAGTGCTATATATACCATGGGTGACGCCAGCCTCGAGAGCGGACAGAGACCATCAAGGGACATTGAGTCAATGATGATGCACAGCGCCCTCTACTGCAAAATATTTCAACCCGAAGCAGCTGACACTGGAAAGAGTTATCATAAGATGAGGAATATGTGGGAGGAACATCCAGTTGAAAGAACATTGCCTGGGGTAAGTAATTTGTTCATCTTGAAGGAGGTTGCAGAGTGATATTATTTATGATTCAAATTATGAGTGCAGAAGCTAAAGAACCATCCTCCAGAGTTGGGGACGGCCTGGTATTTGGAGATCTACATTAACATGACGTGTCTTCTGCAGGAATGTCAACATCAAACTTAGGGTACCTTGTCCTTAATGCTGGCTCTCAGTGCAATGCGTGTAGTCTCTTCAATGGGTGCTGGACGCCTGACATACTTAGTAAGGGACCAGCAGACTGGTCTGCAGGGTTCATTTCTGTTTTTTGTTAATTGGTTCACAGTGCCTCTCATTTGTTGGTTTGCAAAAACACTAATATTCAGTGGCCACAATACAACATTTTTGGTGTTCATGGAAGAAACACAATTAGTTTTAATCGAAACACAACCCTTTGCAAGGAGAAATAACTTTTTGTGCGAAAACATGGTATAGCTCTTTTTAAAATGTTCCAATGTTCATTTCCCAATATTACTTCCAGTAAATATTGCAGTCACAATACAAATGCTCCCATTGTTGTTTTTCACAAAGCACCTTATTGAAACCTAGAATAACTGTATGAATGATTTTCTATTAGGTTATCATTAATGCACTCATTCGTTATTGATTTTATTTGACTGTAATTTAAGCATAAATCAATAATATCCACACAGTATATACTGTGAGGGGACAGAATATGAGGCAGACAACTTTGAGAAGGTTTTTAAAAAGAAGCCCTTTAATTAACACAAAAGGTTGGATAAATGCCTCACTATCCCTACCCTGACAAGGATTTCCCTGCCTAAAATAAACTAAAGGCAACACTCTAACAAAGGTTTTCTGTCCCTCACACGTATACATACAACTCAATAAGGTAATATATGGCAATTCAAATAAAACACATATATCTGTTATATTCCCAATCTGATAACTGTTTCCCTTTACAATCTGGGTGAATTCCCCTTTCCCAGATTCAAGCAGGATACTATTCAACAATTCAAAAATAATAAGGAAATCCTGTCTTATAACAAAGTCCCACTTCACTTCCACTTCAGTTCTTTTGGTTCCATCTTAACAACACAAAGTTCCAACTTGAATTCAACCAACAGTTCAAAGATGTTCAACCAGATTTTCTTCTTTCCACTTAGACAATAGAGCTTCTCATAAACCATGACTATTTCCATAGTTAATTAGGATCAACAACATGTCTCTTTCAGTGTGATTCTGTAACAGTTCATAACATACTTGTTTTAATAGTGCTAGATACTTCTGCAGCAGTTCACACAACACTTGCTTCAACAATATTAATTTGTCTGGATGATTCTGTATGGGTTCACAAAAGTAAATGAGTGGTTCTGCCACTTCTTCTTCAATACTTTTAACCACATCAGAGTACTTCAATGACTTCCGCCTGGTCCACTTACCTGCCAGGCCTACTATTGTAAGGTCCTTTGCCCTGGCGTACTCTCATGCCAGTACAGAATAAGCTACTAACCACAAGTACTTCTGTGGTAAAGGTTGTCTTCCAACAAGTTAGCAAAGTCTTTTGCTTCACAACATCAAGTTTAAGTATTTTTTCTGTGAAAACAAGAAACACACTGGTGCTGATTGTTACAGTCTTTGAATTGCCATACACAATGCCGGTTATGCTCCACTTTTTCTGAATACAAATTCAGATGGACAGCCCTCATGCCACTCTTGTTTTCCCACTTGTGGATAAGCCAAATGCTGACAATGGTTCTCTCTTGCTTTTACTCTTATTTGGCTTTTTTTCAATGTGGGTTTAAGACAGTTCCTCATAGAACTTCTTTTACAAAAGGACAATATACTTCACATCCAATTTGATTCTTAATTGTCCACTTTTGGCTTTGGCAGTATTGGTTATTTGTAAATTGCCTTAGTATGATTCTATTTTGTCTTTGGCAATAGTTGTTTGCATTGGTTTATTGTGATATTGCCCTCTCTCTGGCATTTATTCTGACCCACAAAAATACTATCACCCCTTTCTGGTTTGTTTGTTAAGTTCTTATTCTGCCACTTTCTCCTCATTACATCAGCTTGATTTTCAACCGGAGTATCATTCAACTTTTTTTCAGTTCAGCAATCACAGAACACTTCGGGGTCACATTACAACTGTGAACTCACTGGGTCTGGCGTGCGCCACTTCCAGGTCTTCTGCATCTGCTGCTTCACGCAGCCCAGCAATCTTCTTCACTTGAAAAGGAAGCATTCTCTGTTCCAGAGGCTCTCCTGTGCTTGCCTGCCACTGGAGCCTTCCTTACTTCAGGAAAAGCCTTCCATGTTCATGTTTCCCGCCACGCAACCTCTGCAATTCTGGTCTCCAGGGGGAAAGCTACTAAATCCAATGTTTCCCACTGTGCAACCTCTGCAATCAAGGTCTCCAGAGGAAGTTGCCCTCTCAGGACCAGCAACTGCTCAACACACGACAATGGTCCCGGTATCTCCACTCTCCTCCAGACTCTGCTTCTGCTGCAACATAAAGAAATCATGACTACTTCATCTCATGCTGCTACTTTCTATTGCCTGCACCTGGGGGGGGCCTTTTATCTCTCCAATTCCCCCTCAGGTGTGGGTCATTAGCACCATTAGGCTGCAGCATTTTTATCTTGTGCCTCTGCAGCCCTCTTCTTCGTCTAAGTACTTTGGGAATTGTGGGACTTGGAGTTCACAATGATCAAATCAGTTTTTCTCATGGAAACATCAATACCAAGTGTATGTCTCTCCTTATTTACATCCCCTAACAGAGTATTATAAGGATTTAAGGAAGAGTTTGGTTTTACAGGGGAATTATGATTTCTCGCATTTAAGTTGGTAATATTTAAGGATGCATCTTTAATATTCTCTTTCATTTCTATGAAGGTGACTTTAAAGGGGCTTTTCTTCCTTCCAATGAATAACTGGTTATTATTGTTTTCACTCACATTGAGATAGTTAGCTTGGGAAATTAAAAGCTCTCTCTGACAACAGGTTATTATATATCTCGGTATCCCTGATACTTCGTTCTTAAATGAAGACAAATAATGCGTCTCAACCAACTGAGTCCTTCTGTTCCCCTGGGGCTCTTCTCCTCCCAGGCGATCCTTCCATCTCCCGGCTAATACCACCCCCAGGGTCAGGATCAGGAAGCATTTGCCTTTCCTTGGCCATACGGGAAGAGACTTTAGGTAGCGTTTTTGTGAGGACTCTGTAGGATTAATCACAATATAATATTTACAATTGTATGATCCATAACAATGTAACAAATGAAAGACCTTACTATTTCTGTAAAAGAATCAAACATCCTTCCACTATACTGTCTGAAAATCTCAATCATGTAATTACATCTTGAAGAGCATCAGAAGAATTCAGCATGAATGAGTTTGCTTAAATCCTATTTTAAAAGCCGGTCTTGAAACTAGCTTTCCTTATAGAGTGGTATAATGGGCAAAGAAATTAAAAATGTTGTATTGAATCTTTTGATTTTAGGCAACAGGGACAACAATCATCTACAGAGTGATCCCTTTTTTGGTGACAATACCAAAGGGTATAGTTCCTAAATGTATCTCCATATAAATTCTTCTTGACCTATATCCGCCGTAGGTCTCCAAGGTGAACATCCTCTGGCATGTTGGAACAATGTAGTTAGATGGGAAATACAACCTTGATAATGTGCAAGCTAAAATCATGCCTAATCATGAGAAATGTCCAAAGTAAAGTGTTGTTTGTGCATTTCTGAAAATGTAGTTCTCAAACTTTATTGTTGAACATTTGTTTGGCCTGATCTCGGGTATGTTCTTGGATAAGAGAAGGGTTATTTTATAATTGGGGAACCAAAAGGTGCTTTTACATGTTTAGTCCAAGGTAAACCAGAGCCAACTTGCGTATTGAAGACTTCTGACATGGTTTCTCCATATTTAATCAAAGATGGGCAAGACCGTAATTATAGCCAATGTGCACCTGGTTTAAATTAAATGAGATGTAACATGACAACCCAGTGCAGTTCCAGGTGGTTAGCTACATTGGGAGCTCTTGGGAAATATATTTGTTTCTATTAGGTGTGTTGTACCCTTGACTTACATTTGTGCTCCATAGACCGCTGCTTGACCGGCTTTATTTGTGTATCAGTATTCTCAATGGATCTGTTCCCATATACAAATAACAAGAAGGGAACCTGGGTGTCCCTCTGCCAGACATTAGTCCCGGTTACAAGAGCCTTACCCAGAGTCTTTAGCTCACTATCTTTTACAGAGGTTAAATATCCAAAACACATCAGTCTTTGTCCTGCCCTGGGGCATTCCAGCACCAAAATGCTACTCAATTCTTCTCTGAACAAGAGTACCAACATGAACCCCAGACAAGTCTTTCAGTCAGGTTGAACTTCATCAGTAGGGTGGAGCTGCACTTTTCTAAGAATAGTGAGAAAGGGGTTCACATCTGGATTCCCCTAGTAACTTAGGGTGAGACGCAAAGTTAGTTAAAATATGCAAATAACAAGGGGGGTCCTCGGAGACCCTCTGCCAGACATTAGTCCTGATTACGAGAGCCTTCCCCAGAGTCTTTAGCTCACTATCTTTCACAGAGGAGAAATATCGCAAACATATCAGTCTTTGTCCTGGCCTGGGGCAGTCCAGCACCGAAATGCTAGGCAATTCTCCTCTGAACAAGAGTACCAATAGCAACCCCAGACACGTGTTTCGGTCTGGTTGGACATCATCAGTAGGGTGGAGCTGTGCCTCTCTAAGAATAGTGAGCAAGGGGTTCACATTTGGATGCCCGAAGTTACTTAGGGTGAGACCCAACGTTACTAAAAATATGCAAATAACAAGGGGGATCCAGGGAGTCCCTGTGCCAGACATTAGTCCTGGTTATGAGAGCCTTACCCAGAGTCTTTAGCTCACAATCTTTCACAGAGAAGAAATATCCAAAACATATCAGTCTTTGTCATGCGCTGGGGCAGTCCAGCACCAAAATGCTAGGCAATTCTCCTCTCAACAAGAGTATGAACAGGAACCCTAGACCATGTTTCTGTCTGGTTGGACCTCATCAGTAGTTTGGAACTCTGCCTCTCTAAGAATAGTGAGCAAGGGATCAACATCTGGATCTCCGTAGTAACTTAGAGTGAGACCCAAAGTTACTTAAAATATGCAAATAACAAGGGGGGTCCTGGGTGTCCCTCTGCCAGACATTAGTCCTGGTTACAAGAGCCTTACACAGAGTCTTTAGCTCACTATCTTTTCACACAGGAGAAATATCCAAAACATATCAGTCTTTGTCTTTGTCCTCCCCTACCACTTCAAATGTAGTAGTTGTGTAGTAGTTGTGATAGAGGACTTCACATTGTTCCTAAACTAAATATAGTTAACTATAACATGTGATTCAAAGGGAATACCTTTTTGTGGAAGGCTTCTCGCGATATTTGGATGAGCTTAATGTCAAGGTTTATGCTAAGGTTTATTAGTAACCTCTGAAAAAAACAATATGCCAATCCATTGGCATGTCACAACAACACTAGGACCTGGGGTTTTGTGATCTGCGGTCACACAAGATATAAGGTATGTTTATGGAGTGGGGAAAATATCAGCATGCGTAAAACATGACATTGCCTTCCAGGAAAAGAGCTTGTCCAATCAAATTATATTGGCAATGTAATATGGGATGTAGTTGAGTAATATCTATTCAAACAGATGCTGTTTTGTTACAGAAGAAGACTGACATACTTTACCTTGGCCTTTTGTTACAATCTTTACATGTGCATTTGAAAGTTTGAGAGTTGAGCCGAATTGTGTGAAGTCTTTCCTTACTTGTGCTCCTCCCAGTGTTCTCCACCTAAGCCCCTGCCACACCCCTATTCTCTTTTTGTGTGGTGTGCTCTTTTCCTCCATGCTTCTTTATTTCACTTATTTCACTGTTCATTCCCCTGCTGTCTTTGCCCATTCTCCTTCCCTTACTCCCCAACCCTAATGCTCCTTACCAGATTGCTCATTCTCCCATGGCTCCTCCCAGGGATTTGTTCCCTTCTGTGCTTCTTCCCATATAATTTTATCCTATACTCCTTCCACCTTCCAATGCTGCTTCAGTCATTTATACTAGTCCAACATGTTAATTCTAGCCTGTTGTGTTCCTTCTACCCCAGAAAACTTTCACTTCATGCACCATTCCCCTTCACTCAATATCCTCTCCCCATCTTCTTATCCCATGCTCATACCAGCCTGTGCCTCTTCCTCATTCTCCTTCTCTGTGTCCCTTTCCACCTTGTTATAACCTTCTTGCTCATTCCCCCTTTGTTCCTTCCCTGTCTGTCTTCCTTAAGCTTATTTTCTTCTTTCCTTTTCAGCACCTTCCACTGCCCTTCACTTCTTCACACCCTGAAGCTTCTAAGTACACCTCAGTTGCCCTCACACTTTGTTAGGTCTCAGAATCCTATTTTTATTTTGTTGTGCTCTCACTTGGCCCTGGATTTCAATCGGCCTTGCAATCCATGTTTCATTTGTTTGCTTGACTTGTTTTGATTTAATTAGTTGTTAGTTGATGTTATAATAAGATTGATTAAACGTCTGTGTATGATATATGTTTATTTGAAAGTTTATTTTACTATTTGTATGTAGTGTTGTCTTTTGCCACCATATGAAAATTTATTTTTAGCATATGTATTATTACAATATGGAATCACGTTTCTTTATGCTGAATTCTTTTAAGTAATGTAATACATGTATAACTTTTTTTGAAGCTGCGTTCCTCACCTATTTCATAATGAGGTATTTGTTAACCTTTGTGTTTGTGTCTGAGCAACTCTTAAGCAATAAGCCGTGACCTGGGGGGCATTACTGCTTCAGGTAATGCCCCGGACCCTGTAGTTAACACGGGCCCCGGGGCATTAACTGAAGTGGTAATGCCCCCCAAGCTCAGAGATTATTGCTATTAGTACCCCGGCCCGTTGGACCGGGGTACTATTAGTTTCACAACTTAAAAAAAAAAGAAAACGAAAAAATAATATGGCCACCATGGATCAGATGAGAAGGGACTAAATAGTCCCTTCTCACTTTCCATGATGGTGAGTCGTACAGCGGGATATGCTGGGAACAGTACTGCTCCCGGCCCAGGAGAAGGTAAGAGAAGGTAAGTGGGATGGGAGGGTGCCCAAACTGAGAAAAAGAGGTAAGGAGAGCAGGGGGCGAGGGGAAGCACTTACCTTGTACCCCGGCGGGGAAGATGGCGGCCTCCTGCACTGAGGTGGCTTGGTGCTGCGAGATTACTGTATGATAATGACTCTACAACAAGCCTCCTCATTGACTGGAAGGCAAAAATCACGCCCCCGTCGGGTACTCATTCTACAAATCATTAACTTTTTTGGGATTAGTTTGTATCAGAAGGAACACAGGCTTAGGCTGAATGTGTATTGGGGCAAGAAGACTATGCATTGGGAGACAACAGAATGTGTAAACATATTTTGCAATAACTTCAAAAAGATTTTCGATGTGCATCTAAAACCCTCGCCCCCACTGTAACCTCCTCCAGTGGTGTGAATAGAACATCTGCCTGTACTTATCGAGATGCAGGAAATTTCCAACTATGATTAAATGCATAGTTCTGGCCCTCATGCATACATTGCCTGAATGATGGTGGTCATCTGCCAGCAGATGATGGGTGGGCCATAAGCTTGCGTATCACTCCAACACCCTCAATTAATTTTGGGGTGTACCGTTAAACATTTAATAAGTATGCCCGGGCTAGCTCCCCCACCTGGCTTCTCTCATCACTTGCAGCTCTTCTGCTGTCACCCTACCATCTACTACCTAGTCTTTCTGTCCATGCCATTGCTCCGTAATCATTCAGTGACTTTGACCAATTCTCCCTCCTCCGTTGCCCAACCTCATCATTGAAACACCTTACCCTTCCATGACATCACAAACACCACAAATATAATTGCATTGAACTCAGCCCTCCAATTCCATGTCCTACTGTTGGAAGTCATCCCAAGCCTTTCCAGCACATTCTTCTCCCCTTTGATTCCCACTCCCTGACCTCCAATAAAAGTATGTTAGCTGACATCTCTTTGTAAATACTCATCTTTGTGCCTCTGTTGGTCTGTTCACCCACCATCATCAGGGAAACCCTGAGAAAAATGATATTAGTGGGTCTCTGTGTTGTTGCATGAGTGGGACACAAGAAATTCTCATGTTGGTGGCTTTTGGGTTCAGGGGAAGAACAATTGTCATTTAGGTGGCTGTGATGTGACAGGAAAAACGTAAACTAATTCTCAGGTGGGCCACCCTCATGCATTGGGGAGAACCAGAAAAAAATCTCATTGGGTTGGCTCCTTGCCCCGGTGAAAGGCAGCACTCACCCCAATTCGTGCAGTTGCAATATAGCTGGAGAAAAAACCTAGTAGCAGGATTTAAGAATAAAACAGTAGTGGTAAACAAGCTAATGGCATCTTTCAATGACACAACAATCACAGCTTAACCACAAACATTCACTCAAACTATCGGTTTGATCTGAAACTATCAGTTTGATAAACTCAAAGCCAAAACAACCCCACTCAACTTATCAGTTTGTGACTTGAAACAGATTGCATCATTGGGGCTAGTTTATTGTTCATGGTTAGGTGTCTTGACATCAGGGGTGGACTGGCAAGGGGGGCACACAGGCATTGTCCCCCGGTATTCATCTTTATTTCAGCAATGTTGTAGATGTGCGTAGGTGGCCCCCACACATGGACCTCCACAGTGAAGGAGCAGAGTCCAGGCTGTAGGAGCATGTTCTTACGACCTTCTGGCAATGTATGCATTCAAATAGTTTATGTGATCCTGGATGGTAAGGTTGGCATCACTGCTCCCCAAACACCATTGGCCTGTTACACTCCACAACAACTTATCACGAATCCTACTTGCAAAGGAAGTAAAGGCCAATATCTTTTTAGAGTTTGTCCTCGGTTTGATTCTGTATGAATGCCTCCCCTATATGGTCTAGTGAATTACATGATCACCATTCTGTTCATACAAAAAGAGTTTAATAGCACCCTGAATAGCACCCATGGATTTGACTTGTGTAGTGGTCACAGAAATGGCTGCTGGAGGGTTTGTGGTAGTTACTTTTGAACACAGTTGAAAAACACACATAGAAAGATGTACTATCCAGGTGTTAATTATCAGAATAATACAACCTAAGGGGGATCTTCAGAGTTGCATGAAATGTTTAATACTGTTGAAAGAAGGTTATCATCTCTGCCATTACTATTTCTGAACATCCACCATACTTAAAGTTTACAACAGCAGAAGTGGTATTTCTGGAATGCCTCCAGTGCTATTTTAGAAATACCGTCTCTGATGGCGGTAATGTAAAACCTATTTTTAAACATTTGTATCCATCCATTTTCAGCATCAATGTGAAGGTAGAACTGGATTATGTACAGAAGTGGCTCATATCACAACGGTTAATTTTATTTATGCACCACAAAAGGGTCAATTCTGGCCCTTTTATGCAATATATGGGTAAGGTGGTGAGAGGAGGCAATCAGAGATGCCCACCCTTTTATCCTCTCTCTCAACATGGCCCTTTGTAAAAACTGTTTTCATTCAATTGAAGGGAAACACCAGTGCTTCAGTTATGAACATCAAAAAGAAAGATGTAAAACATTTTTGTCCAGTTTGGATTTTGTACCTCCACCTTCAAGGCATATATAACAGATGATATATCCTACCAAGTGACATACTACGCTTAATAAACATTTAGAATATTTTCTAAGGAGGGTATTTAGATTTCGGTTCTTAGGTAGCGCTTTAGCAACACTTGGTGGAGCCAAAACGAATGGTATAAATTGAGGAGAGAAGAAAATATCATTGGCAAATACATATAGTGCTGCCCCGGTATGCTCACACTCTTGGGCTGCTAATTTGTTAGAAGCACTTGCATGCCAATATCTGACATTTGCTGTGCTTTTCATATTGTCTGGGAATGCAAACAATCTTTCTGTGAAGAGTTACAGCCGTTTTCCTTTCACTTTGTATATTTTCATTGGGAATGGCATGTGTTGCTAGTTCTTTATGATTGATTTATTTCTTTAAAGTAGCCTACAGTGTGCAGGCTATTGAGAAAACTATCTTCATCTGTTTTGGAAGTGATCTATGTAATACGCTGTCATTGACCTGGATTTGACCTATTCAGTGTTTGTTTTTACCTGTGTACACCAGATTATACCAGTGAATGGAGAAAAATATTGCCCTGGAAAATAACATCAATGTATATTTTTGATTTGCTACATAAAACATGCATATATTGTACTTCGGCAATTTATGTTTGGCCAATGTCAGGCAAGACGATGCCACATGTCAGAATCTCCTCTGAAAGGCTGGGGCCAACAATCACATGTCAAGCCATAAACCTGAAAGATCAGCAGATGTGTTACTTTGTCAGTTACATGTCAAGATCATCTCTGAAAGGCAGACGAGACTGATAAGAGTCAGTCACATAGCGTGGTCACATCTAAAAGCATTGCATATTTGTGGCAGGCCCCCTCTCCAACACCCACAAATAGTCACTGAATCGTCTTCAGGCCTAAGGCATACAATGCATGAATACGTGGTGAGAAAATGTTAGCATGGTTTACTAATTAGATGTTTGATTGATTCATAATCCAACATTCATTAATTATTGAAATGCATTACGATCGTTTTCAATACCACTGGAAGTTGTTGCTTTCTAAAATATAAATAAAGGGACACATACCATGTGTGTGTTCTGAAGCCAACCACACGTCTTTAATGTCTGTTGGTGGTTCTATGTCCATTCATCCTCAGTTTTTTTTCAGTGCTTTTTTTGCTGAAAATATTGTTCCGAAAGGAATCATCAAATTTCTTTTTACTTGGGGTGGGTCCCCCAACCCCTTCTTCCCCTATCATTTATTCCCTATACACCAACCCACCCTACCCCTTATATGCCCCCGCTTATTTTTTAATTATGTTTTTCAGAAAAAACATTTTCAGAAATAAATGCTGGTAAAAAAAGCGAGCGATGAATGAACATCGCACCCTATGGGTGTGGTTGTCCGGGAACATAAGGCATGGTAGATGAAAATATTATTCATCAGAAAGGACACAGTTTTGGAAAACGAGCAAAGAAATTAAACTACAGTAAAGAAAAGCAAATAGTTCAATGCTAGTAAACAGCAAAGTGAGGATAGCACGGGGGCAACGTGATGGTCTTGGAGGCAAGACCACCAGAGCAAGAGAGGCTTGAATCCCAGATCTGCGCTTGGAAACCAAACTCAGGTAATAAGCGCATTATAAAAAAACAATTAAATAACAAATAAATAATGGCTGTGCTGAGCAAGGGGGAGATGTTTGGAAAGAATGGAGATGGAGAATGTTAGAGCAAAGTCAGATGCAGAGACGAAGTAGAACGAAAAAAAATTCAATGCTTACATGGACATGGCCCATGCTCATCATACATATCTACTAAGAAGGAAATGTATCTTATTTTCAAGAAATAATAGCAAACAATGAGTTGATGACTAGGTAGGATGTATAATGCTTTAGCCGATCAGGATCATCTTATGGCTGGCAGGGTTCCCTGGACAAGGGTTCCGTGACAACAATGGTTTGCTGTGATAGTGGTGCGGGTCCATGTGCCAGTAGCGAGGGGGCTCAAAAAGAGAGACTGGCCAAGGGAGCAAGAAAAAAGAAGATGGGTATTATGGGGGTGTCGCTAAGACGCAGAAGATACCTGAGAAAAAAAGGAAAATAAATGTGTGGGAGAATTGGGCATTAATGGCGACAATTGGCAAACGTGAAGAGCAGGGTCAGGGATTAACAGGAGTGTCAGGAGGTGAGCGGGTGAGGGCACCGCAGGCACCAATAAAATTACTTCTGCAACAACATGACCTTTAGGAAGAAGACCCTGTTCCATGTTAGCCAGCCTAGAAATGAGCATACATAACTATGGAGTGCGTTTTGTCGATGATTGTGATGGAGGTACAGAACTAGTATATTAGGTAGAAGGTGATATTAGTTTCTGGTTGTCTGAAATTCTTCATTGCCCATCATTTAAAGCAACTCATTGATGGGTGATAGCCGGTATCAATGAGTTTGAAATCACTCACTGGATTGAGTGACTTCTGCAATGATCTGTGTGTGTGTGTTTGTGCATGTGTCTGTGTGCGCTTGTCTTTGCTTCAGTCCAGCAGTGAAGGCCATCGGGCTGTGCATCTAGGTCAGAAATCTATCTTATGGGCGTGGATTTTAGTGACATCGCAGTTCGTGCTTGATCAACTAACCCGAGACCTGTACGAGAATTATAATTGGTCCCTTACATAGCGCTTTAACACCCAACTATTCCTATTTCGCAACACATTGACATATATTTTATCAGCAGATAACAATTCTGAATTGATGCACTGGGATTCTATGACCTTCCAATTACACTGTTATCTCTGTACTGTATGTCCAAGTGTACACTTGGAGGATAGCTCAGGGGCAACATGCTCGACAAGGAGCACCACAGGTTCGATCCCCCGGTCCGAACTTAGAAACCTCTGGGTATTAAGCACGTTATAAATAACCTATCATATCATAAACAGCTATCATATCTAGTTATTGTTAATCTCAATAGATAATTTTGGCATTTACTAGGCAGCAAATATATGGGGCATTTATAACCTAATAGCAAAAACGAATCTAAAGACTAGGTAGGATGTATCGTGTTACATCAGGCATGTATGTACATGAGCAGACTCCATGGGACTGATTATCACTACTTGATGAATACATGTAGTGACCTAGGAATATATAATAAAGAATTTAAAAGCAAATTCACAGTTAAAGACTAATCAGAGCAGAAGTTGGTGTTGCTGCAGACATGTAACTGGGCACATTAAAGGGGTATATATTCAGGTAATTAGAAAGTTCAGACCATGAATTCAATTTCATATAGAATGCAAAAATATCTGATCTGAATTCGTAACATGGAGTAAGTGCATACAACTGAACAGCTACGTATTGGGATGACATTTCATGGATGTCTGTCAAAAATAATTAATTAAAGTACTAGTCTTTATCTCTTTGATTGAAGGGGCAAAGATTAATGATTCACATTACACCCCTCGTTGAACTTGCTGTGATCTGAGGATACAGATGGCATAAGGAGACCTGAGATTACCACCAGAAATAAACAAACCAAAGTAGTTATCAGCTCTACGGTTTTGCATCCCAAATTGTATGACCATTCTGACTGAGTTATGTCTGCTATCACATGATGAAAATAAAATATAGTAATTTTTCCAAATTTAAATACCCATATTTCGAAATGAAACGTCAAGTGCAGAAACATTCATTTTACTCTTACTTGAGAACTAATGGGTCTAGTAGCTTTATTATGTCACTCGACCTGTAGGTCTGGTGCTGGTGTTTGGCTTTTGAAGCCCTCAATGGGTTTCTTTATTTTCATTCCTTGTGTAGTCTCCAAGTGAAAATAGCCACCTTTCAGAAATGTGTTTCTTTATTTTCAGCAGAAGACGGCTCATGGAAGCAAAATGAATACAAATATTTCAGAAATAATTCCTTATTTTTGGCACTTCAAAAATTATTTCAGGGTTCTTGCTGTAGGGGGAGGGTTTAAAGACTTCCACAGGACAGCTTGCTTATAAAAGTGTAAAGAACCTTCCTGGACACCCTTAGACGAGAGATTAGTGTCTATATGTAACAGCGCTGGGGAGGTCCTTCAAAAATAAACAAATGCCCATAGCCTGAATCAATTTTAATAAACACTCATTCATTTTATTTTAAGTGCTGTTCATGCACCTATCAGTAGTCTTTTCTCTGTTTCTATGGGTGCACACACACACAACTTAAAATACATTTGAATCAACACTGGTTCAATTATTGAAAAGCTCCAGCACACAGGGGAACACCCTCCACTGCTGTAGATATTTTTCCAGGCATTCCTTCTCCTGCAGTTGCTGATTATTTGAGGCTTCAATTCCACATTCGGTGGCACCAATTACGAGGCAATACATGCAGTGACTATCAGACATAAGATGGCAGTATTAAGGATTTTAGGCTGCGGATGGCATATTGGTATCACCTGCAAGGCTCATTTCGTTTCATTTCGTCATTTGTATAGTGTGGTGGATAAACTAAGTATATGAAGGCATTATTGGGATGTTTGAGGCTGGATTTAGCATGTGATGGCAGCTCTTGCACACCTAGAGTTACACCATACCATGTGGGGACTATACGTGCATGGGATGGCATTATTGGGGTGTTTGAGGTCGCCTTTGACATATGACTGCCCAATTGTTTGGTCTGTCCATGGAAGGAACACAGACAGGAGAGGACGGGGGTGGTAGACCACTTCTTACTCGCAAAGCAAGTGATTTGGCCAAAATTCTGGGGGAGGAGTTGCAGGCCAGGTTGGCAAATATTGACATTACACTACCCTGTGAGGAATTCTTCAAGACTGGTACTATCATATTGGAAGACATTTGCTCCAAGTATGTGCCATTGAAAATAAAGAAGATTAGCATTTCAAAGCCTTGGTTTGGGCCATTGTTGGCCTTGCTCCGTAAATAGGTGCGTCAAATCAATAGAGTTTGGAGGACTACCAAGCTGAGTACCAATGCAGACAGGGAAAAAATGGTACTTAAATCCTATAAGGTAGCTCGATATGAGGCAAAAGGGGACTTTCTCCATGGGGAGATGGAGCAGGCGGGAATCAGGCAAGGGCAGTGTTCACAGTAGTGTCTAGATTTAGTAGTCCAGCCTGTATTGCGGCCTACCTTGATTCCTCGCAGGAACAAGCTGGTGACTTCAATGCCCTCTTTAAGGATAAGATCACAGCCATACAGAAATGCATTGATAGTGTGAGAGGCCAGGAGGGGTTTTTGGTCTATAACAAGGAGGATCTAATTCTGGGGAAGGGGGAACAGGAGGAAAAGGTTGGTTTCCAGCATTTGACAGAGGAATTGATACACTCGCATATTGTCCAACTCAATCCGACAAATGGCATGGCATTTGCAATGCCCGCCTGTGTAGCCAGGCGATTGGCAGCAAATATTGCACCATTTGTTAGCTTACTTGTGACCAAGTCCCTGGTTGAGGTGTGGGTCCCAGATGCACTCAAGAGTGTTATAGTCAAGCCTATGTTGAAAAATGCAATCTGGATCCAGCCATATTAAAAACCTATCGGCCAGTGGCCGACTTGATCTGGCCAGCTAACATTTTGGAGAAGGTTGGATCTTCTCAATTGCAAGCATTTGTGGATAAAGAGTGTTTGCTGGATGAACTCCAGTCTGGGTTTTGACCCAGACATCGTACGGAGATAGTGTTGTTGCCAGTACAGCATGATCTGTTGGAGGCCGCAGATGCTGGCAGAACAACAGTATTGTGATGCTGTATGTATCTGCGGCTTTTGACACAGTAGATCATCAGATTATGTTGGAGTGTCTTGGAGGAGTGGGAAAGGCTTCAGAACAAGTGCTGGTGTGGTTTAGATCCTTCCTGATGATACAGTCTAGCGGGTACTATTTGGAGGCTTCACTTCATAGGCAGTGGTTCTCGGTTGTGGTGTCCCTCAGGGATCATCTCTATCCCCGCTGATATTCAATCAATTTATTGAGGAGGCACATGATGAGTTTTCACTCATATGCCGATGATACGCACATTTATATTGAGATGAAGAACATCGAGGACACATTTATGAGAATCAATCAGTGTATGGTAGCTATTGATATGTGGATGGCGAGTAATCAGCTTCAATTGAATGCAGCAAACACTGAGATTGTACTTTTTGGCCCTAAGAAGAGAGTCACAGATGTGAAACAATTATTCTCCACACCCCCCAATAAATATTTGCCTCAGATGATTGTTCATGAAAACCTGGAAAATAACACAAGAAAAGAGAATTTCCATCATGTTGATGGCAAAGTAAAACGGTGCACTTTTTTTAAACCTAAAAAAAACGTATTTAACTATTTCCTGCACAGTGCAATCAGGGGTGAATTTAACAGTCAGACAATTGAAAAATGCCCTGGGACTCCCTTGCCCTGCCTTTCTCCCCACAAAGTCAGCCAGCGCTACACAGGAACTGGCACTTTTTCCTTCAAAACAAAAAAGGTTTTAGTAAGCTATTCAAGTGTGATTGTTGAGTGATTAGAAATGATGGGAGTACAGAACAAGGTATGTGAAACAATGACTTTGTTGTGCATTTCATTTCACTTAGTGTCTTTATAGGCATTCATTTGCATTCCAGAGCTTGTGGACTTCCATTCAGGATGGGGAAAATAAAACTACAGTTATAGGGGTCATTTTCAAAGTCCTGCAGAGTGGAAAAAGTGCTGGTAAAACCATTTACCGTCACTTTTTTCACTCCACATGACTTCGAAAATCACCCCTATGATTGTACAGGCAGATTCCAAATTGCTAATTGTGGCAGAGATTTACACTTTTCCAGGCGCGTAGTGTAAGGTGAAGGGAATAAGGCGATTTTGCCTATGTTTCATTATTGACTTTTCCAGTATTTGGTGGAAACAATAAAACTGCATGAGGGGGCCCTTTTTCAAAAGCTGCAAACAGGAGTGGTCCCCTCCATGCAATTTAGGATTCAAAACAAAATCTCTACAATTCTACAATGATGCATACTTTGTCAGATTGATTTATCATGTGACTTGACCATTTGTAAAGTAATCCATATAAAATTGAGCATTATTTTACGTATTTGAAAACCAACTTCAATACATATTTGTACCAACTTGAGCTGGGAAGATGTGTGATGAAGTACCTAAATTTCAGGCTAGGCTCAAATTCGGACTTTACCACTTAACCAAAGTGTGCAATCCTTGACAAATCATTCAATTTCACTGTGCATTTCCAGACAAATTAAGTGCCTCTAGAACTGATTCAGTTTGCAGTATGACCTATTCTAAAAAAGGCCCACTCATGGTTTATTAGATGGGCAGCGCAGGGGTCACGGGCCACCAAGGAGACACACATCCTTCTTTCTTTGGAAAATATAAGGCCACATTTATTGAACAAAATTGTGACATTCAATAGCAAAGTAAAGTAAACATGTCATACAGCAAATCAACACAAACTATTGCATATTATAAACAGTATGTAAATATTATGTACCAGAAAATGACGTATATGGGATGGCAGGGGAATGGCGGCCCCTTCTCTCTGCCACGCCCCAACCGGGAGTGATACCAGGAGCCTAGAAACCCCTCATCCTGCACTGTCTATCTCGTGAGATCCCATTCTCTCCTGCATGCTAGCACTCCCACACATCCTCAATTAAAATGTGCTGCAAAATTGGAACAAAAAGCTAAGTTTTCTTCTTAAAAACTTAATTTTGTTAGAAGCAAAATGCCCTATTCCTTGCTTCAGTATTCTGGAGGAGAAGGTGGTCGGTCTTTTACAACAAGATGGCTGGACCACACTCATCTCCTCCATGGCCTAGTGGGATTATCCACAGCATTCAGGGAGGTATTGTTGGGAGCACACCATCTGAGATGAAAAACTAACTGGGGTCTTCGTTGCTCAACTCCTGGAGTGGAGGATGGGGCATCATCCATGATTCCCCCAAGCCAGGCCAAGAAGACATAGAAGGGTTAGGACGGGGTATGTGGGAGTGGTGGCAAATAGAATGGTGGTCAGTGGGAGCTGATGGAAGGTGACTGGGAGGTGAAGCGTGAAGGAGGAGTGGATAGAATAGAACGGGGAGAGCAGATGGGAAGGGTAGACACGTAGATTGATTTTGCAATACTATCTTTCTGCTTCTGTTTTTCTATGCATTGTTTTGTTACAACTCTATTATAGCATTAGGTTGAAAAACGTTTGTTCTTAGGGCATGATTAATTAGGATTAATCTCTCAGACTCTTGTTAAGGGTTTTGCAGTATACAGTTTTCATTTTTCATGCTTTGCAATAGTTTTCCTTGTGGAGATGGGGGAGTGGATGGTCGGTGAAGTGAGTAGAGAATGGAAAGTCAAAGTACTTAGGGAGCTTATGGAAGGAAACTAAGGATCAGATGGAAGAAGAGAGCATAAGTCATTGGTAGGGGGTACTGAAGAGTCTGTGATTTTGGAATCGATGAGCAGGTGGAAGGCAATTGCAGATTTTCCATTTGAACAAAGTGAGTGAACCTGGGCAAATCACTTTGTCAGCAAAACCTGGTGCGGTGAACAGGCTGTTTCCACTCGTGACAGCCATTAACTACTCCTGCCATAAGCTCTACACACATGCCCCACCTACCCAGGACCATCTGTCAACATTGCCCAAGAATCCCTTTCCTTAAATCTTTCATGGGGTTCAATCCTAGCAAGCATCTTTATAGCCATTAAAGTAGTCTTGCTGGTAAATGTGTCACCGATGGTCCTACAACCTGACTTTGAATCCAGGCTTCTACAGCTTTTAAAGCAGTTTAACAGATTAAACCAATTGAAGCGTGTAAATGGATTTTTCCTGTTCCTGGAAGACATTTTTTGCTGGATCACAGATCTTAAAAATCTGGCTTAACAGCACCATTTTGTTTAGGGTACTCCTCCACCTAAACCGAATGGAAGTTAGGCCCCCTGACCACAAACCTGTCCCGCCTAGATACAAATTCCTGGAGCCGGTCCTGGTGTACATATTTATTAAGATGTCAATACACCTATCCATTATATTTATTAGTTTGTATTTAATTATAAAAGCACATCAAGGGACTGGTTTGTTAACCAATATTGTTTACATAATGAGCTAAAGTGACCAAAGTACATGAATGCCCATTATTACCTGAACTGTTTCATTAGATTGATGAATTATTCCTGACACAAATCTAACAACCGATTGTCAACTATACGAAATATTTCAAGTTTCCCGTCTGTATATTTTGATATGAGTAATGTATACATAACAGCTGTTTTCTTGTTGTGTAGTGTGTTACTCACCAGGTTCACATCCTATTGTACTCGTCTATTGAAAGGGTTAGAACATATGGAATGTTCCTGACTTACAGACAAAGAGGTACCCACGACCCACGTAAAAAACAACCACACAGATAGTACACAGTTTCCATGTGTGCTTTGCACTCCCGCAGCAGTGCGCTACAGCTTTTTTTATGAACAACAGAGCATATGTTTTGGGCACTGTGAGTAACTTAAAAATATATGTTTTCTTTTTAGTTTATCGTGGTTTCTGGACGGTTTTCATGCTGTTGGGTGTGGTCACCATTGTGACAGCAGGGTTCTTGATCATCTGTGCTGCCCCTTTCTCAAGTCATGGCCTTTACAAAGCTGGAGGAGGTCTTTTCATCGCAGCTGGTAAGTGTGACCTGAACCCAAGTAAAGCTATTGTGTTGGATTGAATGTTTGGTTGGACGCTGACTTATTGCTTCGCTGCTCTTATGGGTATACCAAATTCCTCGTCGGATAATACATGGTCACCCTCTGACTTTCGGGCCCAGGCACCTGCTCACTCTGCCACTCCCCCTTGCCCCCCCCACGGCCTCCTGGCAATTCCTTGCACTGAGGTCTGTATCTGTAACCCTACAGTCCCCCCTCTTCTTTTTCTTCTGCACTTATCAGACTCACCCTGTCTCTTGGCTTAAACCTAGCACTTGCCACTTGCTTGCTTCACTATCACTGTTGCTTTTATGTATTTATTCATGCTTATTTATTTATGTTTATTTTTTATTCCTTTTTGCTCAACACTTTCCACTTCAACACCCCCCTCCCATGCACTCTCCCCTTTCCCTTGCACTTGGTTGTTCTCAATCTCACTGGGTCTAGTAAGATCATTGTTTTTCTTCTCCCTTGTTCCCCTCCCATGCCTGGTCACGCTCTGAAACACTTGTGTATGAGCACGATACAAATAAAATATCAATATCAATATCAATAGTTGATTGGTAGCTCAATGTCCTTCGAAAAGGGGATATACTGAAGTGGTCCAGGTGGTGCCCCAAGTTTTGTGGATGTCAGGACACAGCCCTTGCCTCTAGGATTCAGAGGCTTGCATTAACATGGTCTGTAGTTCCCATTTGAGGGCTATGGATCCATCTATCCATCCCATTAAACGACAGGATAAGTTACAGATTGAATGAGCTTTAACTCTGATGGATTTGCCTCGGGGTCTGATTAACAGGACCTTGGTCTCGGAAACGGGCAAGGCTTGGCTAGGGATCAGGTGCCTGGACAGGGTGTATTGGGTTGCACTTTTTGTGCATATCCTGGGTATTTTACCCAAAATGAGTTTGTTCGCGTTGCAGACATCCTTTTTTCCCTGAGCACTAACTCATAGGGCCTCATTACAACCCTGGCGTTAAGGGGTTAACGGCGCCGCAAAAGGTGGCAGCGCCGTTAACCCCTTAACGCCTGATTACGAGGTCCCTTTGCGGGTTGGTGATTTTAACGCCTGCTTTTTGCAGGCGTTAAAATCCAACCCGCAAAGGGACCTTGGTGCTAAGTACGGTGCCGCAATTTGCAGCACCGTACTTAGCGCCTTCCCCATTCCCATTCAGCCCTATGGGGCAAAAATGGGAATGGGGAAGGGGCCATGGTGAATGGGGAATTACCGCCCCACCAACCTTGGAATGGGGCGGTAATTCCACCATTCACCATGGCGGATTCCGGCATGGACGATGGTGCTCATAGCACCATGGTCCACCGCCTGGGTTGTAATGAGGCCCCTAGTCAGTCATGCTTCTTTTCACTGTCCGAGGATTTATCTTCCAAACCTCAAAACTCCTTTTTCCCTTCCTCCTCCATTCCCTCCTTTCTCCATCCACTTCCATTTTTCGCTCTCTCACAGCACTTTGTCATGGCCAGGCACCATTTAAGACAGGCTTTCCACCTGGCTGCATCCCTGAGACCACCACTCTGTACATACTAGACAACGGGCCTCATTACATGTTTGGAGATAGCCATGCCCTTAATAAGGGCATGGCTACCCCCAAACTCGGGTCCGGCTCCGGTTCCCGCGAAAGGGGAATAACCAAGCCATTCCCACCTCGGCGGGCCCGGTAATTCCCCTTTCGTGGGACCCGGAGCCGGTAAGTCCCCATTCCCATTTGAGCACCCATAGGGCTCAATGGGAATGGGGAGGATTGTAGCAGCAGTACCGTTTATAACAGTACCGTTGCTACCAACCTGTTCTGCTCGCGGGTGCCGCTCTGCACGCCTGGTCTGACCAGGCATGCAGAGCGGCACCTGCGAGCAGCACTCGTAATGGGGTGGTGCAGTGATAACGGCAGCGGTATCACTACCGGCGCCGTTATCACTGTACCGCCACTATCGTAATGAGGCCCAATGTCTCTAGCATGCTTGAAGGAGGAGGTGTCTGTTTGCTGTTGTTGCTAGTGCCAGGATAGTTGATGGAACTGGGAAGTTTGATAGTATTGCCACTCTCCTGAAACAATTACACTGACTCCCATTCGATGCCAGGATCCTGTTGAAGACTCCAGGCCGTAACCCATAATAAGGCTGCCCATAACCAGATACCCAGTAATGTGTCCAAAAAACTAGTTGCGTGTGGTGGGTCTAGGGGCCTTCGAAATAGGGATGTCCTCGTCCTGGGGGGGTTCCATATTCCGGCAAGTCTCTGCTTTCAAGAGATCCTTCTATGCAGCCGCTGTCTCTGCTCGGATGCTTGCTTACCTCTTCCACACCAGGCTGCTGTCACTTTAAAATTAGAAATGTTAAAAAGTTAAAAAAAAACGTGCCCGTGCAATAGAGTTTTTTAGTATGTAGAATTGCCTATTTTGTGTATTGTTTTAGCACCACTTTGACTGTGATTTGGGTTTTTTGCTTCGGATTCATTGCCTTTGTTGCTGTTCGTTTTTTTGTATTGTAATTATGTTTAATTATAATGGCAAACCCACCTACTGCACTCGTTTGGGCGCAACAAAATACCTTAAAAACAAACAAACAACATGCATCTATTTTATTGGGAGCCAATGTAGCTGGTTTCAGATGAAATGCTGTCCTGTTCACTTTTTTTTAAGTTTTTTGATTTACGTGTGTACATGATGAACACATGTTAAAAGTGCCAGGCTATTATGCAAGTCTATGCAAAAAGGACGAGCATACTCGTCCTTGGCACTTAAGAGGTTAAATGTAGCTGCAGCCTTTCGTACTTTGTCGTGACCTGCAAAGCAATGTATTGATGTAATTACTTTGCAAAGTTTCTTTTTAATGCAACAAACCCTTCCCTTTCTTTGAAATTATGTCATCTGTTCACCTTAAAGGAATGGTTCGCCCATAAAATGTTATTGGCCAAAAAGATGGGCAATAATAAAAAAAAAATACTGGCACTTTATTTTTTAAGTCCCTATGTAAAATGTTAAGACAATTGAAGCTCAAAATGTACAAAAGCAAGCACATTGGGGCATCCATTTTGTGAAATGGATGCCCGCCTATGCTTTCTTTTGCTTTTGCGGCACTAATGAAGGAAAAGCCAGCCAGCTGTAGTAAACAAAAGCTACCACTGGGTGGCTTTTCCTTCATTGGTGCCGGGACTCACAGAACGGAGACCGGAGACTACAGGCAGAAATGCTGCAGCTGCATCTCGGTAAGTGCTATTTTATAAATAAAAAAAGCGCTAGCTGTGGTTTTTTCCAAGTTTTCCGGGCTGGAGACGTTGTAAAAACGTTGTATTTATGTTTGCGGTAGTGTCACGACCCTCGCCCAAAACCCCCTCTGGCAAACCCATTGGCCAGGTGGAGTCAGGATTTCCAAAGCCCTCTTGGGGCCACTCCTGGCCTATGGCGCCAGGCTCATGCACCATGAGAAACATGCGCTTGGGAACTACTTATTGTGTTGCCAGCCAACATGGAGGCATCCACATAGCTTGGTTCCCAGGAACCAAGCTATGCGTGCGGTCTAGTCTTTTGTGTGTGCCAGCCTAGGGACTACTTTACCTGGACTATTTTGTTGGGGCTATTTAAAACACAAGTCCAGAGCAAGACAACACGCTTCGTGTTACTTTGCAGCTTGCAACGTGACTCTCACCGTGTCCAGCTATTCCCTCGAACCTCGGAGAAGCAGAACCTGCAAGGAGACAAAAGGAACATCATTAGCAGCAGCATCTTACCTGCAGTTTTCATCTTTAAACACTCGCAGCTACTGAGAACAGCTTCCTCGAATCTGCACGCCTCCCGGACAGAACGACCTGAAAGAGGAAGATAGAGGCAACATTAAAGAAAGCAGTAGAGACATTTACAAATTACGAACTGCTCAAAAGGCTTACCTGGCTGGTCGCCCCTCAGCTGGCACCACTCCGGACATTCCACTCGTGCTGAAGAACACTGCGACCTACAAAGAAGGAAAACACAGGTTAGCAAAGGCAAGATTTTACAGCGCTGCGCATAGCGCTTACTTACCGCATCATAGCGCTCTCAATGCGCCATCATTTACCAGCTGGGCTCAACCTATCCAGTTCGCTGCGCTGAAGCTCTGCATACCTAAGGGAGAAAAAAAGAGACATTTTAAACAAAGAAAGGCATGCAGGATAGCAACAAAACTAAAAAACAGCAATAAGACCTACCTGAACAATATCAAACGGGCCGGCGTCAGTGAAGTAACTGGACCACACTCGCCCATGAAAGACAAAGCGCCCCTGCAAAGAAGGCAGGACAGAGAGCATGCCTAATTCTACCACAAGGTGAGGAGAGGGCACCAGAGGGACTGAAATCATATGGGGGTGGAGGGAGGATGCTTATCCCAGTTGGTCAGTCTTGAACACAGTCCTCGTGTATTTTCAGGCAGAACCTTCCCCACAGACCACATCAGGGCAAAGCTGAGAAGCATACCAGAGAGTAACCCAGCGGGGTGGCGTCCCTGTGGATACCAGGTGAGCGTAACAGGTAGATTTTGAAGCTTCCTCAAACATAAATACAACGTGATTGTGTTTGAAAACGCTGCAGTTTTTCTTTCTAAGTTTCTCAGGCTCCTCCGAGCCAGAGGAGCCTGAGAAACTTAGAAAGAAAAACAGCAGCATTATTGAAACACAACCACATTGTGTTTCTGCCTGCAGTGGCTATCACTTTGGGTCTCCGGTGCTCCCCCAGGGGAGCACCGGAGAGCCAAAGTGAAAGCCAAGACAGGCAGAAACACAACACGGTCGTGTTTCCATGCCGCGGTGTTTCTGCTTACAGCAGCTTTCCCATTTGGGGCTCTCTGGCTCCCCATGTGGAGCCCGAGAGCCCCAAATGGGAAAGCGGCTGCAGGCAGAAACACAGCGCGGTTGTTTTTAGAAATGCTGCAGTGTTTCTGCCTGCCTTGGCCTTCCCATTTGGGGATCTCGGGCTCCCCGTGGGGAGCCCGAGAGCCCCCAATGGGAAAGCCAAGGCAGGCAGAAACACAACGCGTCGTGTTTCCATGCCGCAGTGTTTCTGCTTACAGCAGCTTTCCCATTTGGGACTCTCGGGCTCCCTGTGGGGAGCCCGAGAGCCCCAAATGGGAAAGCAGCTGCAGGCAGAAACACAAAGCGGTTGTGTTTCGAAAACACTGCAGTTTTTCTTTCTAAGTTTCTCAGGCTCCTCCGGCTCGGAGGAGCCTGAGAAACTTAGAAAGAAAAACCAATGAAGGAAAAGCCACCCAGTGGTAGATTTTGTTTACTACAGCTGGTTTTCCCATTTGGGGATCTCTGGCTCCCCATGGGGAGCCCGAGAGCCCCAAATGGGAAAGCGGCTGCAGGCAGAAACACAGTGCGGTTGTTTTCAGAAATGCTGCAGTGTTTCTGCCTGCCTTGGCCTTCCCATTTGGGGCTCTCGGGATCCCGAGAGCCCCAAATGGGAAAGCCAAGGCAGGCAGAAGCACAACGCGGTCGTGTTTCCATGCCGCTGTGTTTCTGCTTACAGCAGCTTTCCCATTTGGGGCTCTCTGGCTCCCCATGTGGAGCCCGAGAGCCCCAAATGGGAAAGCAGCTGCAGGCAGAAACACAAAGCGGTTGTGTTTCGAAAACACTGCAGTTTTTCGGAGGAGCCTGAGAAACTTAGAAAGAAAAACCAATGAAGGAAAAGCCACCCAGTGGTAGATTTTGTTTACTACAGCTGGCTTTCCCATTTGGGGCTCTCTGGCTCCCCATGGGGAGCCAGAGAGCCCCAAATGGGAAAGCGGCTGCAGGCAGAAACACAGTGCGGTTGTTTTCAGAAATGCTGCAGTGTTTCTGCCTGCCTTGGCCTTCCCATTTGGGGCTCTCGGACTCCTCATGGGGAGCCCGAGAGCTCCAAATGGGAAAGCAGCTGCAGGCAGAAACACAAAGCGGTTGTGTTTCGAAAACACTGCAGTTTTTCTTTCTAGGTTTCTCAGGCTCCTCCGGCTCGGAGGAGCCTGAGAAACTTAGAAAGAAAAACCAATGAAGGAAAAGCCACCCAGTGGTAGATTTTGTTTACTACAGCTGGCTGGCTTTTCCTTCATTAGTGCCGCAAAAACAAAAGCGAGCACAGGCGGGCATCCATTTCACAAAATGGATGCCCCCATGTGCTTGCTTTTGTAAATTTTGAACTTCAAATGCTCAAAATTTTACAAAGGTAATTAGAAAAAAAAAGTGCCAGTATATTTTTTTTATTATTGCCCATCTTTTTGGCCAATAACATTTTATGGGCGAACCATTCCTTTAATAAATGTGTTAAACCTGTAACTGACAGACAGCAGACGTGAGAACCTGTTCATTCTTTCTGTGCACATCTAAGTCACCCGAATATTGGATATTGTTTGTACATTAAATACTCAGAGCCCAATGCTCAGAGATATTACTTTGCAGGTGCAAATATCAGTAAGCGCAAACAGCATCTAGAGCCGTAAGTAAATTGGGCACACCAGCTCGATTGACTAAGAATTGCCCCAGTGGCGTGTCCAGGAAGTGGTCTGGGGTGGCACGTGTTACCCCTGGAATCTGATTGGCCAAACCAGGTGCCACCTCATTATCCTAAACTACGATCATTATGTGTGGGTGCGCCCATACTGCATGCCACCTTGCATAAGTCAGTGCCCTGCTTCGATCACCCCAGTCAAAATAGTCTGGCCATGCGACAGAATTGCCCCATGTAAACATACAGTTGTTTGCACCCCATTTTGCACCCACATGCGGCCCTTATTCACATGCATAGCGAGGGCTGGTGGGGATTGGGGCTTTGGAGGGAAAGGTCTAGGAGAGAAATTCAATTTCTAGGAGTTGTCTCACTCTTTTGTAGCTTGTCCAACCTGTTAGTTTTCGGGTCACCATGTTCCGCAGCAGGCACCCTGCAATGCCCGGGACCAGCCTATAGGTTTAAGTCTCTTGTAGTTGGGAGTAAAATATGTGCGCTTGGAGATCCTGTTTGTACGCTTCTCGAACTTAAAAGAAATATATCTGTTGATATTACCATGCCCATCGTGGGTCAGAATGAAAGATGTCCCCAGGGAGACAATTTAGTGACTTGATGGTGGATGATATGGTCCTATAGGCATAGGTTTGTTCATCGGTATATGTATTTGATTAATAACCTTATTGGGAGCTCCCAGGAAAATGTTGTTCCAATAGTCAATTCGGGAAGGAATACGATCTCTGATGTGTTTCAGTCTGTCGGGCACAACGAGAAAATTAAAGAATCTTTTAGCGTGTGGATTTGAAAGTGCCACCCACTGTCAGTTAATACCTGATAGGCATTTTAGCGTAACCACGTGTGAGGCACAACGTCAGGCATGTGGGTGTGCGCTATCATTTGCCAAGTGCAGCTTCAAAAACACCAGTAAATGCCATCCTGTGCCACTTAATGCGTCATGTGGTTTTTATGGTAACCACATTTGAGGTACGTTCTAACACATGCAGGTGGCGGTATCACATGCCAAGCTTAGCCTTATATGTCCCAGTAATGGCATTGCCTGGCATTGACTGTCTCATCTACATGTTTTGGTCATCTTATATGGGGTAAAGCAGGTGGACAGCTCATACCTTAAGCATTGGCCTTTGACACCAGGCCACCATGGACGTCACAAGACCAAATCCAGGCAGGGCTAACTCAGCCCTTCATTGTTCTGATGTCTATAAATGAAGTAATGTGAACTGGGTGCTATTAATAGCTATTGTTACAGCGCTTAGAAGCAGGAGGACGCTTGCTTGAAAGACGAAACAACAACTGTATATTCTTAATGATATTGTGAACAATTTCTATTTGGCAAGGTTGTGATCGCCCTGGCATTTTTGATTTTCATTACATAATAAAATGATGCAGGTAGTTCCATCTCTGAAAGAATAATCTGCTGATTAGAGATTCCCCTTTCATGCCAAAAGCATAGTGTGTACTTGTGCCCTGCTGCATCAGTATCCTGATTTGCAGAACCTGCTCTACCAGAGGCACAGTGCAGGTTCAGAGTTCACTGCTTCCCATTTCACAACTGCCACAACAGCTAAACCTCTGCAGGGCTGGGGCTGCATTTAACATGTGCACCCATGTACCAAAACTATGATGATCATAAGTGGCCCATGATGGCGGCAGGGTAAACTCTAAGAATAAAGCTTTCCTGAGCTAAAGCCAGTTGCATGTCACTACTTATGATCTTTACAGCCACATCCAATTTGATATCACACTTGTCAACTTCTATGAGCAAAGCTCAGCTGTGGAAGGAGGTTTTTATTCTGACTGATTTTACATTTTTATCTTGTTTATTCGTGCTATATGGTCCTAAACGCCAAAGCGCTGAACAAAGGGGTTAAATAAATATAATCAATTAGACAATGGTACAATAAATAAACTTGGGAAAATTACACGTTAAGAAGAGGAGAGCAAATTAGATTTCAGCTGAATGTGAAATGAGGAATGCAAAGTAAGAGAGCAAAGAGGTAGAGGAAGAGATTTCCAGTGTTTGGGGGCTAGGAGAGAAAGAGAGTGAAAGCAATACTGAGCACAGGGAGGCTGTGGACAGAAACAAAACAAAGAGATTGGGTCCTGAAGGGAATATGATGGTTTGTACCTGGATACAGGAAAACTGAGGTAGGGGTGCAATACCATAAAGGCATTTGAAAACAATGGAAAGAAAGTGGTGTTGAAGACGGTCCTCAAAGGATAATGAGCTAAGGGCATCAGAGATAGAGAAAACAGGAAGGGAGGGAATATTTAAGACATATAGTTTAGTGAAAGATAAACCAAAGTGGGGCAAGATGAGAAGCAGGAAGATCAAGGAAAAGAGAGGGGCAATAGTCTAAATGAGCAAGAATGATGCTAGAGATCTTAATTACCCTGAACATTACAAATGGTCGAGCTTTGCGTATATCGAACAGATAGTAACGGCACACACAAGCCGTCACAAGAATATGGTACAAGGACAAAGAAGCATCAAAGGTAATACCAAGATTGTAGACAGAGGTGGATAAAGCTAGGTAGGTTGGGGGAAAGTGATGGAAGGAGGAGAAATGGGAGGGGGAATTTGAGAGGAAATGAAAAAATTGAATTTTCGGCTTTGATGAGTTTAGATGGCTAAGATTTGAAGACATCAAAGACTGTATAGAAGAGAGATGGGCAGAATGTTTATATGACTGGACACCAACCTGAATTCCCATGACTCTTCTTTGATCTCTTTATGAGGGTAGGTAACATCCACTGCCAGGGACAGTCACACAACAATCAGCTGCCCTGGGCCCAAGCTTCAAAGGAGCATACTCATCCAAAGGGAGTAGCCTCACGCCAGGGTGCTGTATTTCTAAAGGTCTTTATTTCTACTGAGGAGAAGGGAAGGGGAAGGAGTAGACTGGAGGCTCTGTATAGTGGAGGAAGACTTTCACCATCTTGTTTCTGTCTGCCTCTCTCTCTTCTTCCTGTCTTCTGGAGCAAAATACAAACCTTGGGTGTGTTGTCAGAAGTGCACAGTCTACTTCTTTCAAGAACAAGGATTATACCACTAAGTCAGGCTAGCTTTAGTCCAAACACCTGTGGACTTTTACCTTTAAATGAAGGGGTCTGCCATCACTTCTTTGAATCATCTTGGGAATCATCCTTGGATCATCACTTGAGAAGATTTCATTGGACCCTACTGGGAGAGTAGTCCTTTCCAGAGTCCTCCAGGTGTGAAGTGAAGGCAGGTGTTCTAAGGCAGAGGAGAGGTTTCCCCCTAACCATCCCCACGGACCATTGGGGGTGATCTGCTGCTGGAACAAGACCTGCCTCTCTGCCAGCTACAGCGGTACCCTGGACCTCACCATGTTGGAACTCACCCCTGCAGTTGTTTGCCACACCCCTTCACCCCTGGTTTGGAGCACGAGAAAAGGGCTCATCTTGTCCCTGAGACTCCGGATTGGGCCTCACAGCAGCTGAAAGCAAGAACAGAAAGGAGCCCTATGTTCTCATCATCATTCCACTTCCAAGCCATGATTTTAGAGTGTTCAAAACCGTTTGAATCAGCAGGACCCTCAGGAGCTGCTTTTGGCATTCTTTGTTCTACCAACCACAAGTTCACTTGTTCGAACCAGTTTGATGCTGCACCACACCAGCTGAAGCACGTCATTACCTCAGCTCGAGCCACAAAGTCCTGCTGCCTTTGCAATTGCTCAAACCGCTTTCAGACCACCACCTGCTTCTTCGTTCAATCAATGTAAGTCAAACAAACCTGGTGTTCCTAAAACGCAACCTTCAAAATTCATTATGCAACCGACCTGCCTGCATATCCTGCTAGAGTTTTGACATCCAGCGTCAGAAAATGCCTTATATCGATGGTGCTGTCAACAAAAGTAATATGTAGATTCCTATAGCCATCAGCCATGCCCCTGCAATGCTGGATGCAGAAGTACCTTGCTCCTAGGCCTCAGTTCCTTCATTTCCCAGATTCTTCATCAACGCCCTCACTTCTCTTCAGGAGACCAGCACCATTATCATCTTCTTTCAGAGCTCCAACTTCATCTCATTCAGGACCCCATGCAGCAGATACTTCTCTGGAGCCTGATGCTCTTCTCACTTGCATTGCATTAAGACCTCCATTTGCAGTTCAGCTACCATTATGAATACCATTATGAAACTGCTAAGGAGCTACAGGAGGAACAATGGGTGGGAAATATTAAGAGGGACCATTTCTTTCATATGGGCCCTGTTGATTTTAATGTGTGTCTTTCCTCTGCAATCCCTGAAACAGATGCAAGGTAGCAGCTTTCCCACGGGATTTGCTGGGGTTGCAGCTGGTACCTCTGCTGACACCCAGATGGTGTCACTGTGCACCCTTGGATTTGAACTCTTAATGTGGATTTCCAGAAAAGGAAGAAACACTGATTCATGAATCTGTATATGTTTAAACTACTACATGCGGTATGTCAGTGTGGTCCTCATGTTTGTGGAATAACCAATGTTTCTGAATGAGTAATGATCCGATTCTGCTTTCATAAACTTCATGCTAAAAGCACAGTACACATCTCTGCACTCTTGCATCAGTAGCCTGATTGCAGCACCTGCTCCACAGTAGCACAGAGTAGGATCAGGTCACAGGTGCCCGCGTGACAGCTGAAGTGACAGACAAAGTTTGCACCGCACAAGATACAAACCCCTTTTCCAATGTATCATGATTATAATCACCCCATGCTGGCAGCAGGGTAAACTCTAATATAAGTTGTATCTGAATTATGGCATTGTGCATGCACTTTTGCAAATTATTAGAGCTACATCCAATTTGATATCACACTTGTGTGTGTCAGATCCTGTGAGCCAGCTCGGTTGTGGAAGGTGATGTGTAGTCTGTTCAGACAGGGTGGTCGTGCCAAGTTATAGGACAGGAACCTGAATGTCCATGTCTCTTCTTTGAACTCTTTGTGAGGGTAGGTAACTCCCTTCTCCTGTGACAGCCACTTAACAGGATGCTGTCCTGTGCCCAGGCATCAAAGGAGCACACCCATTTAAAGGGAGTAGGATTACACCAAGGTGCTGCATATGAAAGGGGCCTTTGATAATATTGAGAAGGGAGGAAGGCAGGATTAGTTTAGATAGCTCTGTACAGTTGGGGAAGGATTTCACCATCTTGTTTCTCTCTGTCATGCCCTCCGTCCGACCCACCAGTGATCCCAGGTCCCCCTCAGCCCGAATACACCCCCCACTTACCTTCCGGGGCTCACGTTGGCGGTCCAGGCCGGCTCGCACACAGCTACAGCAGCAGCTTCACGCTACCACTCCACAGTCACGACTGCAACCGTTCCTCCATTGTCAGTTGCCGTGGAGATTAGGCCATCAGAAGATCAAGATCGCTTCCTTGCATTGTGCTGCTGGGTCTATCCGATCACGTGACCTGAACTCGCGATCACGTGACCTGAACTTGCGATCACGTGACCCAAACTCGCGATCACGTGATCAGGAAGCAAACGGTACTTAAGTAGTGGAGTGCTTCAGTACCGCGCTTCACAGCTGTTTTCTCGGAGACCCTGTCTGGCCTGCGATTCTTACCTTGTTTCACGATTGATCTTGGACCCGGCTAACTCTTCTCGGAACTCTTTGTGGATTACGTTATATCTGTGCTTTACCGGCTTGGACTGATACACTTGGCTCTTGACCTCGGATCGTTGTCACGGACTTCTCTTTGGATCCTGCTTTGTTCCGTCAGCTTGGACTGCTACCCTTGGCTCTAGACCCTGGATTGTTGTCACGGACTTCTTGTGGATTACCCCTCTTCACAGAATCTGGAACATTGTATGAACTACGACTCACCACCTTCCTTGCCTACAATCTGGTTCAGTCCGGCCTGCAGGTCTTCACCAGGTGTGGTCTGGTGTGACTACCAGTAAGTGTCTCCTATTCGGGACCTTTGCCCACTTGAGCCGCGGAATCCCTACTTCTGTCAATTCCTGGTAAGATCCTTCCTGTTTTTTGGTTATCTGTGCATTACCCTGCTTGCTTGGTACTTAACGCTGTTTTCCTTCACAGCTTCCGTGGGGCTTCCAGTACTTCGCGGTTCCGGATTCTTCTCCACCTGTGGCCTCAAAGGTTGCATAGGGAGTGATTCTGTCATTCTCCCTGTGCGGCACTTGGGGACGGAGGTCTCACATATCTACACGACACTCAAGTTACAACAGTCTGTGAAGCCTTGTCGTGTCAGGTATGGAGGGTACCGCGGAGGACCCCATGGCTGCTATAATCCAAGCAATCACGGTATTACGGGCCGACAATCCATCAACGCCTTGATTTGTTGCAGAGTGCCCAACATCCCTTGCCCCCGGACCCGTAGCTTGGGGACGCTGCTCCAGTACCTGTGCCACCTCCTCCTGCAACCCCGGCTCCTACTGCCTCTACTTCCGTTCCCGTCGTTCTGCCATCTCCTTTTCCCTTGGCAGCCCCAGAAAGGTTCCATGGAGACCCCAGAAAGTTCAGGACTTTCCTTAACCAATGCAAACTCCACTTTCTATGGCAGCCTCTTGCTTTCCCTGATCCCACCACTAAGGCGGCCTTCACTCTATCACACCTAACGGGTACAGCTGCGGCATGGGCAAACCCCCTATTAGAAAATGACCACCCCGCTCTCTATGATTTCGACCAACTGGTATCGGAGATGTCACGAGTATTTGACACCAGGTACAAAGCGCAGTCTCATGATCTAGAACTACTAGAGCTTACCCAGGGTAGGGGGTCCCTCATTGATTACATCACTCGATTTAACCAAATAGTGGCTGAAACATCATGGCCAGAAAGTAAGAAGGCAGTGGTCTTCTACAGAGGGTTAAGTAATCCCATGAAGGATGCTTTAGCTGCGGTTCCGTCCCTGCCCGTCCAATTCCCCGCTCGTGTGGATCTGACCCTTCAAGTAGACGCACAGCGTTCTGAACGGAGAGCTAAGGCTGGGTTTCCCCATTCCACAGGCCCTGCCATCTCTTCGTCCACCTCAGACACCACCGGGGAACCTATGCAGATTGGAGGTATCAGGAGCCCCATCACATCTAGGGAAAGGGAACGTAGAAGACCAAAGAATGCCTGTTTCTACTGCGGGTTGTGTGGCCATTTCGTGAAAGAATGTCCCCGGAGACCGAAACCCAAGAACCAGGTTTTTCACACAGCTCGACCCTAGACACGGGGGGAGGGACGAGCTCCTCATGTTCCTCCCCGGATCCAGTCCCAATGTTCAGCAGAATTAGACCCATACAAGTACAAGCTACTTTGCAGCCCACCCCTGGCACCATCCATCCCGTAGTGATCACTCTTGATTCAGGGGCCTCCAGGAACTACATTGATATTACCTTAGCCCGAGCCTTAAACCTGCCCTTGGTAAACAAGAATCGACCCGAACTAGAACAAGCAGTTGATGGGACAGAACAGCACCACTCATACTGACGATCCAGTCCGTCCACAAGGAAACCATACACTTTGACTTGATAGCCATGCCCCAGTTCGGTGTTATATTAGGAATGCCATGGTTGCAGGATCACAATCCGCACATTGATTGGGGTTCGGGTCACGTGCATTTTGAATGCGAACTGTGCCAGAATTTTTGTCTCCCCATGAATGGAGAGGAGAACACGCCCGCATCAGCGTTGGGTGCTATTGCCCGACTCAGTATCACAGAAAACAGTGCTCCCTCTGATCCGCATGTAGTGGGTTTAGTCACCGCAAACATCCCTGCGGAGTACCAGGACTATGCTCCGGTGTTCGATCAAGGCTCTTCTGAAACCCTACCCCCACATCGTCCCTATGATTGCCCGATTGATCTGACTCCTGGGGCTTCCATACCCTCGGGTCGTATCTATTCCCTGTCACAGTCCGAAGACCAAACCCTCAAAAAGTACATAGAAAAGTCTTTGCGCCTGGGTCACATACGCCCTTCCACATCTTCAGCTGCCAGCCTGATCTTTTTCGTGCCTAAAAAAGAAGGCGATCTACGTCCGTGTGTGGACTACCGCCGTCTCAATGCCATTACCATTAAGAATCGGTACCCAATACCTCTTATCACTCCGCTATTGGACCGATTGACCCACGCCTCTATCTACTCCAAGTTGGATTTGAGAGGTGCCTACAACCTTGTCCGCATTCGAAAGGGGGACGAATGTAAGACCGCATTCTGTACACGATACGGCCTTTATGAGTATATGGTCATGCCTTTCGGACTATGCAACGCCCCAGCCACCTTCCAGCACTTCATGAATGATGTGTTCTGTGACATATTGGACATATACGTGGTTGTATATCTTGACGATATCCTCATCTTTTCCCATACCCTAGAAGAACATGTGCAGCATGTTCGAGAAGTATTGTCCCGGTTACAAAAACACTCGCTCTATGTGAAACCCTAGAAATGCCAATTTCATGTGACCAATATCGAGTTCCTGGGGTTCAACATCACACCTGGTGGCTTGGCGATGAATTATTCCAAGGTTCGAGTGATCCTAGAATGGCCGACCACGCAGACCCTGAAGGCATTACAGTCATTTCTTGGTTTCGCCAACTTCTACCGGTGTTTTATCTCTGGCTTCTCCTCCATAGCATCACCTCTCACCTCCCTCACCAGTCCACATGTCCCTTTCAAATGGCTGCAGGTACATCAGCAAGCTTTTGAGGATTTAAAAAACGCCTTCACCACTGCCCCTGTCCTCCAGCATCCTGATCCTGACCTATCTTTCATTGTTGAGGCGGATGCCTCCTCTTTTGCATTAGGGGCAGTTTTGTCACAAGTCTGCTCCGCTACTGGATGCCTACACCCTGTGGCCTTCCATTCCCGCAAATTCAATTCTGCAGAAGCCCACTATACTGTTACTGAGAAGGAGCTTCTGGCGGTGATGGATGCCTTTCGCACTTGGCAACACCATCTGTTGGGGGCCAAACACAGGATCACTGTGTTTACAGATCACCGGAATCTACAGGACTTGGCCTCCCTGAAATGTGTGAACAGCAGGCAGGTCAGGTGGCACTTGTTTTTTGCAGCCTTCGACTTTCAAATTAAACACCGTTCTGGTCGGACGCACGGTAAAGCCGATGTGCTGTCTCGTTCCCCCGGGGGGGTTTCGCTACCTATCTTTCCCGACACTTTCTTGTCTCATGAGAACGTTGTATGCACATGTACACCTCCTTTGGCATTGCTGGACGCAATCCGTACTTGGGTCCAGCAACATCCCGAGCAGCTATCCGAATGGGACCCAGTGTACTGTGACGGGCTACCATATGTACAGAATCGTCTAGTTCTACCTACCACTGATATCAGAAATCTGGCTTTGGAATGGTCTCATGACGCCCCCTTCAACGGCCACCCAGGCCAGGCCCGTACCCTGGACCTACTGAAACGCTGGTGTTGGTGGCCATCCATGAAACGTGACGTTGTCTGCTATGTAAACACATGCGCAGTATGTGCTCAAAGTAAATACCGCAGGGGTCGCCCGCTTGGCCTCTTGCAACCACTACCTATACCACCCAAGCCCTGGCACACATTGACCATGGATTTTGTAACTGATTTACCTAGGGTCCAGGGTTACGACACAATCTGGGTGGTGGTTGATACTTTCACCAAAATGGCCCGTTTTATCCCCTGCCGGGGTAGTCCATCTGCCCCTTTGTTGGCCAAGCTGTCCTTTGAATCTGTCTTCTGTCTCTTTGGTCTGCCTTCTGTGCTCATTTCTGATAAGGGGTCCCAGTTTACGTCCCGGTTCTGGCGTGCCTTGACCAGGTTGCTTGGTATTGATGTACGGTTTTCCTCGGCTTACCATCCTGAGACCGACGGTCAAACTGAGAGAACTAACCAATCCATAGAACAATACCTGAGTTGTTTGACGCTGCAACAACAAGCAACCTGGTTGCAGGTCATTCACTTTGCTGAATTCGCCTACAATAATGCTGTACATTCCTCCACCGGTTCTTCCCCCTTTTTCGCTTTGTATGGCCAACACACTGTGTTCTCCCCGTTCCTGACTCTTCTTCTTCTGTCAACCCAGCCGCAGCTGCCTGTGTTAGAGATATGTCCTCTATCCATGCCCAGACCGTGGTTCACCTCCAGGAGGCCCAGTTATCCATGAAAGCTTTCGCTGACTCGAAACGTAGTTCTGCCCCGTTATATGCGGTGGGTTCCCGGGTCTGGCTGTCCACCCGACATCTCAGTTTGGCGGGTTGTCGAAAACTTCTGCCTCGTTTTGTGGGCCCTTATGTGGTTTCCCGAGTCATCAGTCCAGTGGCCTACCGCCTTGTGCTCCCGTCTTCTTGGCGGATTCACCCTGTTTTCCACACATCTCTCCTCAAACCTTGTCCTGCCTCCTCCCGCCTCCATTCCCCGGTTGCCCCTGTGTCCCTGGATGCCCCTGATGTCTTTGAGGTTTCCGGTATTCTGGGTTCCCACCTCCTTAGGGGCAAGTTGCAGTACCTGGTAGACTGGTTGGGTTACGGTCCGGAGGAGAGGTCTTGGGTCTCGGCTTCGGATGTCCAGGCCCCCCGGTTGGTTGCTCGGTTCCATCGGGAGCATCCTTCCTGCCCACGTGGTCGTGGGCCTTTGCGGCGGGGCTCTGTCATACCCTCCGTCCGACCCACCAGTGATCCCAGGTCCCCCTCAGCCCGAATACACCCCCCACTTACCTTCCGGGGCTCACGTTGGCGGTCCAGGCCGGCTCGCACACAGCTACAGCAGCAGCTTCACGCTACCACTCCACAGTCACGACTGCGACCGTTCCTCCATTGGCAGTTGCCGTGGAGATTAGGCCATCAGAAGATCAAGATCGCTTCCTTGCATCGTGCTGCTGGGTCTATCCGATCACGTGACCTGAACTTGCGATCACGTGACCTGAACTTGCGATCACGTGACCCAAACTCGCGATCACGTGATCAGGAAGCAAATGGTACTTAAGTAGTGGAGTGCTTCAGTACCGTGCTTCACAGCTGTTTTCTCTGAGACCCTGTCTGGCCTGCGATTCTTACCTTGTTTCACGATTGATCTTGGACCCGGCTAACTCTTCTCGGAACTCTTTGTGGATTATGTTATATCTGTGCTTTACCGGCTTGGACTGATACACTTGGCTCTTGACATCGGATCGTTGTCACGGACTTCTCTTTGGATCCCGCTTTGTTCCGTCAGCTTGGACTGCTACCCTTGGCTCTAGACCCTGGATTGTTGTCACAGACTTCTTGTGGATTACCCCTCTTCACAGAATCTGGAACATTGTATGAACTACGACTCACCACCTTCCTTGCCTACAATCTGGTTCAGTCCGGCCTGCAGGTCTTCCCCAGGTGGGGTCTGGTGTGACTACCAGTAAGTGTCTCCTATTCGGGACCTTTGCCCACTTGAGCCGCGGAATCCCTACTTCTGTCAATTCCTGGTAAGATCCTTCCTGTTTTTTGGTTATCTGTGCATTACCTTGCTTGCTTGGTACTTAATGCTGTTTTCCTTCACAGCTTCCGTGGGGCTTCCAGTACTTCGCGGTTCCGGATTCTTCTTCACCTGTGGCCTCAAAGGTTGCATAGGGAGTGATTCTGTCATTCTCCCTGTGCGGCACTTGTGGACGGAGGTCTCACATAGCTACACGATGGGTATGAGGTCAGAAGGGAAAAAAACTCATTCCAAGAGCATTTATTGGATCATTAAAGCAAGCTAGCTTCAGTCCTATCACCTGTGTACTTTTACTTTTAAAGGAAGGGGTCTCACGCCACTTTTTTGATGAGCTCTGTAGCAAATACCTGAGAAGGATTAATTGGACCTCTTTTGGTATAGTTGTACTTTTCAAAGCCCTCAACTACTGGGTTGAAGAAGGATCAGCCCAATGCAAAGTAGATCCCTGCCCCCTACCCACTCTCAGAGCACATTGGGGTGACTCTTGCTGTGGACATGGACCTGCCACTCTGCACCAGATCTCACATGACTGGCAGAGCAGACCCTAAAAGGACTGCTCCCATCACAGAACACCTGAAGTGGGTCTCACAGCATCTGGAAGATCAGATCAGCTAAGGCTTCCTGTTCTGCCACAATGAAGCCGGTCAAACTGCTGTCGAAACCATACTTGACACCATTGACACGCCTGCTGGTGCTGCTTTCTGACACTTCTCCTAAACTTCGAGCTACAGTACCTGCACCTCAAGCACGCTTGTGCCTCTGAGCCTGTCATCTGCTATGCTTGAATCAACAGCTGAACACTTAGATACGGCTCAAACCACTGGCGACTCAACTGCCGACTCAAACCAGGGGTTATGCCTGGACCTGACTCGCTTTTGAACTACTGCTTCGCTGAATTGCACACCAGAGGAACACGATCACCATTTTGAACCATTGCCATCCACCAACTCAAACCACTGAGGCATTACTAATCAGGTCTTCCCAGCATTTACAACTAGGCTCGGCATGGCTCAATATTGAACAGATCCTAGTGAATACCATGACCTGCTTTGCCAAAATCCGCCTTTGAACAGCACAAAGCTACCACATTTGAACCTGATTGTTACCCACTTGCCGCTTGGGCCCACACAATCCAATGTACTTGTACTGAGCTGGGTTTGATGCTGTCGACACGTCAAAGACCAGAAAGAAGGTACAATTGATTAATACAGGCTCCCTTGGTCAATTTGGGCCTAGAAACTAGTTAGGTCACTTTTGCTACGTTTTTTCAAACAAACGCATATCCTTTTTGTGGTTCATAATTTGCCATTCCTCTATCTGTTGCATCTTCTCTGTCCTTTCCACAGGGGTGATTTTATACAGTGTTTTCTATTTAGTTTTTTTTGTGTGTTTGACATATATATATATATATATATATATATATATATATATATATATATATATATATATATATATATTTATAGAACCTTTATTGGAAATTCCCTTTATTTTGGACCATGTTGCTGTGCTGTTTGGGTCATTACTGGATCCCATTCACATCCGTGTTGGGAGCATAGCCTTCCCTCTGCTCATGTTACCACAAAAAGAAAAGCACTGTTTTTTGGTGTATTGGAAATTAAAAGATAGTGTGCCACTCGGTTTAAATATCTTGGAGCGGTTATTAGTAATTGTAATGCCAAAGCTCAAATCAAACAAAAGAAATTTTAGTTATGCAACATAGACATCTTCAGCGGTTAAGCATTTTATTAAGGCGATAGGTGGTAGCTCCCTGGACAGCCCAATAAAAATAGTATTACACAGGGGATCCTATAGGGATATATCTAAATATTAAGATGCTATGGCTATGTGTACTCGAAGGCAAAATGTGATGACCAGTATTGGGACTTGTACAAGGTTTCCCAGTCCAGGCAATCTGACTTGAGTTGGGTATCCCATCAATGAAAGTTCAACTTCATATCAGGAGGAGCTCAGGAGAATTTTACATTTGAGAATGTGATAGGCCTTAAATGATCTTGTTATGAATATGTTTGGCAGAATGATAAATGTTATTTTTTTATTATTATTTATTTATTTTGGTTGGCTAAATTAAATTAACATTTCAAAACAAATTTCTATATAACACTTTAAATTACAAATCATCATAACACATCAAGACGTGACAAAAAAACACCATGAAAATATAAAATCAACATAAAAGTAGCTTGTCAAACTTAATTCAGAACATTAGCCACATATAAACTAACTAATACCTAAAGATATAAAATCTAGCAGTCCAAAGTAAAATAATCTTAAGTGACTATGTGTTATTTTTAAATACAGTGTAATCAGCTCGATTAATACAAAACCAATCTATGGACAATACTGAGCTTAAAAATTGCATTGTGGCTATTCTTATGGAAATTTTAGAAGTACCAAATAGTTCATTCCACAATTCATCATCTGAGCGCATCAAGTAATGTGTTTGAGTTGACTTGTGTAAAACAGTTATGCTTTGCTTCCTCATGCAACACACACAATTAGTAGATGTTTTAATGTCTCTTCCATTCCCGCAATTTTACAGAATCGACAATACGATGCATCACAATGGATTAGTCCCCTTCTCAATAAGATTTGATTGGTTGGCCATAAATTCATATGAAATCTTAGAATTTGACTTATCAGTGCATTTGAAGGACACTTCAATAGATATTCAGCTGATTGACGAATTTTTTTATGACCAAAAGAAGGTCTATCAAAATCGTTTAGCAATAAGCATTTCTGTTGGGTGTGATGTCAATCCAGTTGGTATAACTTAAGTTTAGCTCTCGTTGGATTATTAAGCGAAAGATACAATGAAATAGTTGCTTCAAGTAAGTCAGAAAGTACAGTGTCTCTCCAACTAGATGGGAAGGAGTGTGGGGACAGCAGTAGATAATTGGCCAGTATTGAGAGCAAATTATTTGTGGCAAGGCTCAATAAACATTTTCGAAAGAGACAGCATCTCTTCCAAGAGACTTGAATATGAATTGATAACATGCCCAATTCAAATCGCAAGAGAGCGGTTGGTGTTGAGTTAGGAAGTTTGAGTACTTTTTTCCAAAATTGAGCTTCCACTCTATGACAATACAGTTGTTTATCAGGAGGCCAAGATTCGGCACCATAGGTAATAATGGGGATAACTTTCTGTTGGAAAAAGGTTAAAACATGTGCACAAGAAAATTTACCAAACTTAGCCTGGAGAATCTTGGCCTGAGAAATTAAAGTAAAAAGTGGTAATATGGATAGCCATGATTGCTTGTGTAGTTTTGGAAATAAACGAGGGAGCTTTCACGCAGCCATAGAGTGGAAACCAAAGGAGGATGGAATATTGAGCCTTATGATTGACAGTCTCAAGGAAAAGGCGTACACATGGGATTGGCAATGTAATATCGAATATGTGTCTTCAAGACGTGTAAATAGAGGGCATGCCTCCCAAACAATTATATTGGATCATACTCAAAGCTATTTGTGTGTAGTGCTGTACTCCCCGCTGAGTACATTTATTTGTTTACGTTTAAATCAGCGGCGATTCTTAGCAACAAATGGGGTAAGATTAGGTATGCCCCAAGAAAAGAGGTCATGCATAATTTGTCATCAGACTACAGAAGCTGGTAGGCATGTGCTGACACAGTGTTCCAGACTGTTGGGTCTGTATTACAAGGTCTGTGATACATTCCTGTTTAATATGACTAATGTAGCGAATGACGCCTTCTGGTTGTATTGGATGGCAGGTACTTCTGTGATTTTATCGGTAGCCTTAAGAGATTCATGTGTCAGATTTAGATGCAGACACATGAGTAATCAAATAAGTATATAATTATGTGATATTTGATCTTTTTCCATGGGTTTTAAGGAAACCATGCACATTTTAGGTTTTTTTTACAATGGAACAATTAAATGATTTAATTCGAAATAGGAAATAACAATGTTATTGTTTGTAATATATGAATTTGTTTTCTAAATAGATACCTGAAAGTTTTTTCATAGTGAAAAACACAATATTAAAAAAATGTAAATGAAAAAATACAAAAATAAAAAGAGGAAAAGGAAGTACATCTCCAAACTGTGCCTACTTTACCTTTATGATTGGGTTTGCTCTTGATTTGTAGGAGTTTGAGGGCTGAGTAGGTGCTTTAGCCTCTACTCATCCTTGTACTCCTGCAGGGCAGAATCCAAATGGTCACATGTCTCTCTTAACATAGACCCAGAACCATGTTGCTTGGATTCAGACGTCTGTCTCCCAGGCATCAGCGGTGGACTCTCCGGAGTGGTTAGAGACTGTGGTTCCTGCCAGGGAATAAAAGCCATTATCACCTTGGCAGACAGCCAAGGTGGGTACTGGAAAGTTAGGTTGCACCGAGGAAGAAACTGTGAAGGCAACACTGTGTGACCTGCAAGTCTAGTTGAGTGATACCACTTCTGACACCATATGTAACAGAGACATAGGGAAAACACAACTAGACCCGTGACTAAGATTTTAGAGATATGCTGTTCATTCAGCCTGTACAGTAATTGTGGGTGGTACTAAAATCAAAAGGACATACTCTTACTGCCAGAATAATACATTAGAAACATCCTAAGGGATACATCTACCTTCCAATCCTCACCTTCCGCAATAGGTATTTTATTAGCTATCCTTGCCGTCTTCTGTGGTGATTTGTCTGTTTAGGGTGGCTTCTGGTAAAACATATATCTTACAGAACTCCTTTTCTGGGTAATTAGTACTTTACATGTTCAGATCTCGTAAGATTTCATGAGACCTTCCAAAGGCATTCCTACTGGCAAAAGAGTTCCTCTGTTCACCTCTTTGGAGATCTATTGCCCTCAAACATCTGGGAGAGTGAACCCAAATGTGAAACAAATTCAGAGATGCGTTCTTTCCTTTGTTCGACAAAGCAATGCGTCTGATACAAGTTGTTTCTCTCTGGGTCTCTCCCTGATGTCACTGACAGTCTTTAGCTTTGCGCTTCCCTGATGAATGAAGACTGGGTATTTGTGTGGCATCTCTTGGTAGAGCACTGCTTGTGTAGCATCATTGAAGTATTGCAGGCACTCTTGATGGAGCTGAAAGCTTCTCATTTTTAGAATAAGGTTCCACAGAGTCTCCCTGAGATCAGGTGGTTAGCAAAACTCTGGGTGGGGCTCTGGCTCACTTCACCATACCAAGATCTTGAACCTAACTTCCCAGTATTTCTTACGTTCCAACTCATCCAGTCAATGCCCCCTCTTGCCCATGGCCTGTACATACACTTCACTTTTAGCCAACAATCTGACTTTCAACTAACTCCGTCAACATTCTATTCTCCCAGACAATGGATAGACTGGTGTTGTTGTGCCTTCTGGCTATCACCGTTCTTGTACCTCCAAGGTACTTCCCACCATCATCCTTTTTGTTCCTTCAGAACTCTGCAAACTAATGGTATTTCCTTGCAAAAATGGAAGGTGCTCTTGTGAAACATGTTGCAGAGAGTACATGTATGTTTCCATGTGGGCACAGCTCCACCTCACTGATGAGGCCCAACAAGGCTGAAAAACGTCTATGGGTTGATGTTGCTACTCTTGTTCAGAAGGGAATTGCCATAGCATTTCGGTGCTGGGCTGCCCATTTGGGTGGGACAACAACTGATATGCAAATGGGTATTTCCCATCTGTGAAAGGTACAATGAGCAAAAAGCAATGGCTGCAAACTCTCAAAGTGAGAAAAACCACAGAACAGTTTATCATGCCGTGTTATTTCTGGAGAGAAGCACCTGCTACCTTTTTTTAAAATTGTTTTGCAAGGAACTTGGGGTTGGTCACCCTGAGTTACCTGGGGGAACCCAGACGTGAACTCACTGCTCACTGTGCTCAGAGAGGCACAGCTCCACCTCACTGATGTGGCCCAACAAAACATGTGTATGCGGCTGCTGTTGGTACTCTTGTTCAGAAGGGAATTGCCATAGCATTTTGTTGCTGGACTGCCCATATGGTCGGGACAAAGACTGATATGCAAATGGATATTTCCCATCTGTAAAAGGTACCGTTAGCAAAAAACGATGGCTGTGAACTCTCAAAGTCGGAAAACACCACAGAACAGTTTATCATGCCATGATCTTCCTGGAGAGGGGCACCTGCTACCTTTTTTGTAATGGTGTTTCCTCTTTGCTAGTTCTCCTCCCTCCTTCATTTCACTGTTTTAACTTTCTCCTTCTCTCTTCAATCCTTCACCTCATTCAAAATGTTCTTCTCTCTCTTCTCCTCCTTGATCTTCACTTCCTTCAATCTCTTATGCTCTGTGCCCTCCTCCATGCCTTCTACCCATTCTATCTTCCTCTGTTCTATCCCCTCAGTCTAGATGTTCATGTCCTCCACTTGCTATTCCCTCTCCTTGTCCTGGTCCTTTAACTCCCTCTACACCCCAACCTCCTCCTGTCCCTTCAACTATTTCTGTTACGCCATCTCCTCCTGCACATTCAACTCCTTCTGTACGTCCACTTACTTCTTCACCTCCAATTCCTCCACTCCAATGCTCACTGCTCTGCTACTCCCAACACCTCCAAAATCTTCTTCTGCCTGGCTTTTATAGACTGGGTCCCCCGCCCCACTGACCAGGGCTTCTCCCTGTGACTTACACACGCTGTCTGATAATTAGTTTATTTTGGGGATTGGTTAATCAGGAGCAACTACTTTGTACTAGTGAGGATTCATGCTAGTCTACTATGTATGGACTATTTTATGGGCAGATGCAACACAGAAGAGTTAATATATGCATTGGAAGAATTATTGGTTAGAATTTAGTAGTGTTGTGTGTGTGCTTTAGAGAATGCTTGGGCAATGCTGGCAGATATGTCGCCTTAGATTGCCTGTTGTGTTTATTTGTGGTACCACATGCATTTCCAGAATAGTAATTCTTAGACTGCCAAACTGACTCCAGAATGTAGTCAAGTCCAAGATTTGGATGTGTGAGAAGGTGAATGTTGTTGGTAACAAAATGCAAGGATGTGGAATACATAGAATTAATAAGGTAAACTGTGATTATCCCTGGCGCTTAGCTGTAAAGGCAAATTATATTCGGTGGCTGGGCTCTGTCTTGCATGCTGCTTATTCTCCAGTGATATGGGTATATATTAGTGAAACCTAACAGAGCCAACTCTAAGGGTACTTAACGATAACCATCTCTAAGGGTACTTAACGATAACCATATGTTCTGTATTTACGTTGTCATCTTCTTTTTCAATGCCTAGAGGCATAGGATGCTGTTCCAGAGCTAGGTGGCTAAGGGAAAGGTTTTTTTCACAGGACGTCCTGAGCAATATTAGTTCCAGGCTCCAGACGATACTCACAGCCCCATCCTGATTTGCTAACTCTGGGGTTGGTAGAGGTGAAATCAGACACTATATTCGTGTGTAGACTAAAAGTAGGGTCTGAATTCAATAAGTGTGAATTCAGTCTAAAATATAGATCCTAAGGTTAGAGCTTCGTCAATTTCCTAGCGAGAACTGCATATAAAGTGATTGTTTATGTAAAACAGTTTAGAGAGGCATTGTTTATATGAAGTAGTTTAGAAGGGTAATAGGAGATTAATAACACACGTAGATCACCTAAAAGGCCAACACTACTAGTAGATTAAATTTGGTGGTTCCTTGCCTTAGTCCACCAATGCTGTGAGAGGCACCAGAGGATCCTCCCATGTAGATCTTATGCCCGCTCTTCACATTGGTGCTGGTGTGTCTCGAAATCCTGAGTCGCATCCACGGACATCCTCAGGGCTCTGCAGGGGACATGATCTAATGGCACAAACATTGCGTTATTGAAATTAAGGTGTTGTGTGGAGTTTCTTTGATTGTAATTCTCTGTAAGCCACGTCTACAGTACTAGCAATTATAATGATGGTTTTCTACTACGTTCACTTTGCTCATGCTCCTCCAGCCTCCTGATGTTACCCACATCTTCTATGATACGTGTATTTCAGCTTTTGGTGTGTAATCCTTTTCGGAGAAAAGGGGTGCCAGAGAGCTGACTTTGAGGTTGGCATGACAACTGGATATGCTATGACATAGTCGGCCGACACACTAAATGTTATGTCAGGTGTTTTGTACCAAGTGATTAGACTGTGCAACTTTCAAAGCTAGCATGGTGTTGTGGTCTTTCTTTTCACAGCCAAAGTGAGTTGGGCTATATTGGAGCTACTTTCCTGGCCCCGTTGGGTTACATGATTTCTTGTGAGGACATCTGTATTTTGTTTGTGGTGCAGCGCCTCTCCAATCTCAATGTGATCTATTATGAGGATATCTGTATGTTGTCAGTGCTACTGCACCCCTCCAATAAAATAAGTTGTGAGGATGTTTGCAAGTTGTAGCTCATTGGAGAGGTGCAGTACCACTGACAAAGTTTATTCCTGCTCACTACCTGTTTCCATTTATATTTCATGTTTCCCTGGTTCTGTTTTATTTTATTTTATTTTTTTGGAGAGGAGCAGTAGCACTGATAACATACAGATGTCCTTAAAAAATCTCAATGTGATTTCTCATTAGGACATATTTGTGTTATCGGTGATACTGCACCTCTCCAATTAAATAAGTTGTGAAGACATCTGCAGGTTGTAGTTCATTGGATAGGTGCCAACATATGTCACTCCTCAATTGTGCTGTTGCCCTTTCCCCCTCATACTGTCTCTCCTCCCCCTGCGTTCTCTCTCCTCCCTGTGCACTGTCCCTCCTTCCCCTTGTGCTGCCCCTGCTCCTTCTCTTGCACTGTCCCTCCTTCTCACCCCTTGCGCTGTCACTCCTACCCCCTTGCACTACTGTTCCTTTCCCCCTTGCTCTGCCCCTCCTCCCTCCATTGCACTGTCCCTCCTCCCTCCATTGCGTTGTCCACCTCCCGCCCTTGCACTGTCCCTCCACACACCCTTTCTCTGGCCCTTCTGCGCCCCTTTCTCTATCCCTCCTTGTGCCTTCCCACCTCCCCCTTGCACTTTACCTCCTGCCCTCTTGCACTGTCCCTCCTGCCCCTTGCATTGTCCCTTTAGCCTTGACCTGTCCCTCCTTCCTCTTGCACTGTCCCTCCTCCCCCTTGAACTGTCCCTACTCCCCCTTGGACTGTCCCTCCTCCCCCTCGCACTGTCCCCCCTTCCCCCTTGCACTCCCCCTTGCACGGCCGCTCCTCCCTCTTGCACTCTTGCATTCATTTCAATGGGCGTCTCACCCGCCAAAAACAAAATCGGGTGATTTCACCCGCCTTTGCAACACAAATGGTTGAGAGCTATGCCTTTCCCTCTTCAACCTTGTGCTGTCCCTCCTACCCCCTTGTTCTGTGCCTACCCCTTGTGCTGTTCCTCCTCCCCCTTGTGATATCCTTTCTTCCCCCTTGCACTGTCGCTTCTCCCCCTTGTGCTGTAGCACCTCCCCCTTGCGCTGTCGCACCACCCCATTGTTCTGTGGCACCTCCCCTTGCACTGTCGATCCTCCCTGTGCACTGTTGATCCTCCCTCCCTTGTGTTGTCGTTCCTCCCCCTTGTGCTGTCACTCCTGCCCCCTTGCGCTGTCACTCCTCTTCCCTCTAGAACTGTCACATTTTATTCTTGCTCATGTTGCTGTTTATTTCTTATTCCCCCCCCTCCTTGCTTCTCCCACCCCCTGCACTGCCCTTCATTCTCTCCCATGCTGCCATTTCTTCTTCTCTGTGCTGTCATTCCTCATTCCTTTCCTCCATGCTAAAAGTAAAATGCAATAAACAACTTGAAACGCCAAAACTATTTCCCTTGCCAAACGATCTCTGCGTTTCCTCTTTCCAACACAATGTTGGATCACAGGAACCTTATTTAAAGCTCCATTTTAATCTTGTGTTCATTGTATTATATACCTGATACTGACTGTATTTCAACAAGTCTGCATTTTTTATGAAAAAGGAAATCAAAAGTAGTCAAAGTAGCATTTTTTGCAAAATTATAAATTTAGGAAAGTATTGTGCCACAGTATGTACTGTATTGAAAATTGATCCTCTAACTGTGACCTTTGCTTTTCAGGTATTTTCTTCTCATTGGTCGTAGTCCTGTATGTCATCTGGGTACAGGTCATGTCCAACCTGGAGGGTTATAAGAAATCGAGACAGGAAGCCTGTGCCGAGTTCAGTGTCTATGTCCGCTATGGCTGGTCCTTCATGGTGGCACCCTTTGGCATTTTCTTTTCCCTGTTTGCCGGAATGCTCTTCCTGCTCGTTGGACGCACCATTCAGCAGCACACTAAATAACTCTAAAAGTGCAAATGCCGGAATCTTGGCGGAAAACATTTGACTGGCTCCTCGTTGTTTTTGGATATAGTATCCACAAAAAAACGGTTTAGGATAAGTGTTTGGCTGGACTATTTTACCTCACAATGAATATTATCAAAAAGAAGAAAAAAAACAAGCTCACCGCCAATAAGGAGAACAGGTTTCGACACTGATCAAATATTAGATAACCTACACTATCAAAACATTCATTAAAGGTGTATTCTTTTTTTTCTGAGAGAAATACTTGCAGAAAAATAGGCTTTCTCCAGCAGAGGGCGACATACCATACGCAAGAGGAATGCCAGTCTCTGGTCCACGCGCTCTTTCTCCTCCCCATGTTCCCTCTTCAGTAGCGCTCGTGCCGACAGACACGGCTGTACATAAAAATAGATTGCAGTTGTCCAAGTGGTATCCATGTCTTCTGGGCGATAAAGTACCGATGAAGCGGATTCTAGCGCGCGCCCGAGGCTTCTGTACAAAGCAGCAGCTTTCTGTTGAGTAAAAATAGTATGTTGTCTGCAAAAGGAAAATGTATGAATTCTCGTTAAGCCGTTCTGTACTGTAGTTATATTTTGGTGGCTTGACATTCTACTCAATGAAACCATGTGCTTACAAGTGAAATACTAATCTAAGCTGTGCGAATATTTGTGTTATTTTATTTGAAATCTGAACCAAATAAATGCTTGAAACATCTATTTCTTCTGTGCAAGTAAAATCTAAAAATAAATACAGCGGATTTTAATGATTTTTCAGAGAAGTAATGAGTCTTTGGCATGCAGATTTCCAAACATGGCTTTCTTGTCAAGTTCTGTCATCCAGCTCTGCATGCATTTTGAAAGGACAGCAGTTACATTAAAATCGCTGTAGAAATGAGTAGGGTACTCTTAACGTACGCATTTTAAATATGAAACATCCAACAGACACAAACCTCACATGGAGTCTGGGTCGGGTCCTCCGTTTTGATCAGGATAGCTCAGGGGCAACGTGCTCCCCTTGGAAGAAAGACCAGACAGAGTAACACGGGTTCGATCCCAGGGTTCGGTCTAAGAAACCTCTCGGTGTTTTAGCGCATTATAAATAACACATCATATGATCTGATTGTTGTGTGTTCAGGGTCTCATATTGTAGGAAGTCTTTGCGGATTTCATGCAGGGGGTGTGGAATGTTTTCGACAGGCATGAAATAAATACACCTTTAGACCCTGCAGCCCAGGGTATCTCCGCTGTTAATGGACCTCCCGATTGTCCTAGACCTAGGCATGTCTATGGGTGGGTAGAATCTCAGGGGTCTGCTATCCACATTTTACAGTGGTCCCCATTAACTCGTTGCTATGGCCCTCGTTATGCATACCAGTTGGAACCTTGTTGTGTGTTCTCTTTCTCGCTGCCACTTTATAATTTGGTGATGTATATTGCCCACCCTACCATCTGGAGCACTGGGAACGGCTGAAACCGCTTGTGGTACGCACAAAGCAGAGGGGGGTCATTGTTGGGTGCAGGGGCAGTGGGACATTTATAGCTGGAGAGGCGGCTTTTTGCAGTTGAGAAGAAACAAGAACAGAAGGAAAGTGGATCAGATTGATGGCACAACTGGCAAACAAAGCGTGGACAGCCCAGTGGTGCCACCAGACATTTTTCACAGTGGTGGCCAGACTGGAAATCTTGGGGTGGCACACCAAAACAAACACACATAACTGAAGGGGCTGGTGTGGGAGGAGTCAGTGTTATAAGGGTGGCCGTGGCCGCCCTTGGCCATCCCTTGGTGGCAGACGCACCTCAGAAAGAAGAGGGCATGATGTGAGCTATGCATGGGCGAAAGCAAGGTGTTTGTTGCAGAACAGTGAGAGCCTTCTGTGATGTCAGGTACATCTGCATCTGGTTTGTTATTGGTTCCCAGAAAGCACGTGTCACAATAAGAGGATTACTGTGTCTGTCATCGACATTTTTAATCTCATCTGACAGATCTTGTGCTCTTTGTCACGTAATGATCAGCGGCCGCAATTTGCGGTACCGTAATTAGCGCCTTCCCCATTCCCATTGAGCCCTATGGGGCAAAAATGGGAATGGGGAAGGGCAATGGTGGAAGGGGGAATTACCGCCCCGCCAACCTTGGAATGGGGCGGTAATTCCCCTTTCCGCCATGGCAGTGCCGGTATTTTACCGGCATGAACCATGGCGCTAACAGCGCCATGGTTCTCCGCCATCCGTGTAATGAGGCCCTTAGACAGACAACAACTCTGAAGCCAGATTGATTAGTGATGACAGCATTCAGAAACAAAATAAAAATAGTAAATAAAATAACAGTTTAGTAGGTGTGCTATTGCAGAGAGACTGTTATATTACAATGTTTACAAGATGTGAGGAAGCTACATACATTGGGAGGAAGAGGTACAATTTAATTACTCCATCAACTAATTTTCTTCAGCCACCAAAGTGCCACCACAGATTGTAAAAGGAACAGAGCCCTAACAGAAAGTAAGATATTGGCACCCTTCTCTCAGCCCACCTCTCCTATCTGGCTACTGTAACTCCACCCCCTTCCCATGGATGATGAATTCAAAGGAACTGCACTCGTCAGCACCCTGATGTGAGAGTGATTTCGGTATGTCAGTGCTTACCTTAAACATCTGGTTCCGAGGAGGCCTTCTCGGGTACGGTGTCTGTGCCTGAAGTTAATGTGTTGGTCTTTCTGCATGGGGCATCAAAGAGGAGGCATCCTGGCCATTGCTCCTCATAGCAGCCATGTCGACAGTCAGGCCAGACACCAATCTGCATAGGTCTTGCAATAGCTGGGCCCTGCTCATAGAGCCGCCGCTATTACAATATCAAATTGCACTAGCTGTACAATATGCTACAACCAGGCATGACTTATATTTAAAGATTGGTGCGCCAGCAGACTGACTAAGGTTTCCAATTATTATGTTTACAAACACAAGTGCGGAAGATTAAAAAGCCACCACTGCCTGAATGAACTTTGTGTTCCAGTAGCTGTAAGGGAATGCAAATATGACCTTGTACACTGCCCCGTGCAACTTCAGAGCTGGGGCTGAGAGTGAACGCAGGCTTTCTCTGCTAAGGTTCATGTTAGCAGTATCATTTTGGCATGGAGCAATTATGAAATGGGGATCTGTTAAGCAGAACTCAATTTAGAAATAAAATGGGGAAGGGAGGAGTGCTTGTTGTCCTTTCAGAAAAGAAGAATCTTTAGTGGATACATAGATTTGATACAATAACTTTATGTGTATTCTAAATTGATAGTATATCTCACTAGAGCTAATATTTCATATATTTACACTTTTGACACAGAATTATACTTTATCTCATATCTAATGCTAGCAACATGACTCATTTATAGACATGGATTTCTGGATTCCCATGATGCTTACAATATACACCCAAAAATAAAAATAAAAAAAATACACCCAGCTCACATATTTGTAATGAAATATGACTTCATTATTGACATTTGTGGTTTGAATAATTACTCATAATTATTAAAATATGTGTTTGGTCTTATTTTGTTGCTGAAAATCTCACCGTTTCAAAACACCTTATTTAAATTAATTAATAATGCAAATTCAAACGCCCATTACGTTTCTGTTTGTATCAGCAAAATAAACCATCTGAGCAGCTCTTAGATGCCCATTTGAGGAACCTTCTGTAAATGATTCATACGTTTAGCTGACAGGCTTCTTTTTAAAAAAAAAAACTTTTTATTAATGTATTTTGTAGATTTAATTGGAGGACCTGATAGTTTGGAGCTTCAAAACAATTATATCCCTTTGAAGTAATGGGGTTGAACAGTTGAGCACTTCAGATCTTTATCGACTGGAGGACCACTTATTTGACTCTACTGGAATTCAAACAGATATATACACACTGTTTTCCCAAGCCCTGCACACATGATTGTTTGTTTGAACAATAATAACGGACACTGTTGGGTTACAATATCATATTACAATTAATTTCCTTAGTTGTATATGTCCTATCTTGATAAGGCAGTGCTGGTGGTTGCTGTATGGAAAAGTCGACACAGTAGGCCTCATTACGAGGCAGGCGGTAAGGGATTACTGGTAACGGTAAGGGCACCGGTAATCCCTTACTGCCCTATTACGAGTTCCCATTGCGGGTCCTCCCTTAACGCCTGCGGTACCGTTATTAGCGCCTTCCCCATTCCCATTGAGCCCTATGGGGGCTCAAATGGGAATGGGGAAGGGCCCTGGTGAATGGGGAATTACCGCCCCACCAACCTTGGAATGGGGCGGTAATAGCTCCATTCACCAGGGCGGAGTCGGTAAGGATTTGGAGGCAGCCATGGCGCTAATAGCACCATGGTTACCTCCAAACTCCTAATGAGGCCCAGTGTGTTTTGGCCATCTCGTCACCAGTTGAGGTGTGTCAGATATGCTCAGGATGATGATATCATTTTCATTTACACCAACATGTGTGCATTGTGTCTTGTTAAGTAGTGGTCAATCCTGTGCTTTCGCAGGTGTGAAAAACCTTGTGGTTGGGCAGAGTCCATAAATGGAGCCAAAAACATCACCAAACCGTTAGGGTTAGGGCAGTAACCACGACTTAGTTTAGTCATGGATCTCTGGAACGCACGTCTCAGTAGAGGATTGTGTCCATTGTATCCAGCCGCGTCTGGCATCTCCGTCTGCAGTAACTGGTTGCTAAGCCTTATAGGCCATATACAACTAGGGAAATGAATTGTAATATGATATTGTCCCACCCAACGGTGTCCGTTATTCTTGTGTTTAGTAAAATGTTGTTTTAACCTGTTTGTATAAAGTATTATGTTGAAGGCCTATATTTTGTTTGGCCAAATGAATGTGTAAAAATGAATTGTTTAGAAATATGTCCCTTGTAAAAGAAAGATTCATATAGGATTGGTTAGTACCGAAACAATAAAACAGATATTTTTTTTATGAAACAACCATCCAGATTGTTTGGGTACTTACTACATAGTAGTAAAAAGAGGAGTGTGACCAAACACAGTCTTGGTAAATTTGTTTGTTTATATCCATGACTCCTGGACATCCAAGCCTTACCAGGAACCTTTATTTTTGACATTGTTTGGTTGTACTACACATAACATGTTTCTTTGATGACTGGAGAAGGACCTAGCCCTCTAGATGGAGAATTTTCTCCTGCGTTGTATACAAGGCTTTTGTAAGGCTTGATGAAGAACCAATAAACCCAGCACTGGCCAAGTCAAATTAGAACACCAATCTGGCCATGCAGAGTTAAACAATGAGGTGTTAACAGGTTAAAGGCTCTAGTATATCTATAACACTTAATGTATTTTCAAGAGTCTTCTATATGCAGTTATAAGAACATACCAGTATTTTTCTGCAACACATACTAATAGGATAGCCCATTCGATTTTGCTTACTGCTGGAAACACAAACACTTATAATTTTGGTTAGTGAAACTACAGTTTAATGTATTAAGCACTTTTTAAATGTTTGACAATGTTTTCCGACAGTGGAAGAAAATTCATATATATTGTCCTATCTAAAGCATGTCTACATAGTTATTGTTTGCAAAATTCTGTTGAGTACACTGTTCCAATGTAGTAAGGTACCATTTTTAGAAGTGAAGAGGGAAGGTCGAAATCTGCCCTTGCTCCCCCACCCACAAAATACTCGAACAGGAAGAAGAACCGATGACAATATGGCAGTTTGCATGAGCATGCACCAACTCCCACTGCTCCCCTGCTTGACAAATACTCTGAAAGGTACCCACTCCGTCAACCATACAGCCCAAGACCAGTACTGACACTGCCTAGAGTGGATGAGGAGTCACCAGACGTCATCAGAGACACTTCAATTGACAGCCTCAACTAAAGAGATAAGAAGACATGATTCAATTCGTTAGAGACACCACAACGTAGCAGCATTAGACATGAAGCACACGTGCCATCCGCACATCGGGACACTATCACACACCCAGCTATATGAAGAACACATGCATATAGCTCTATGAGTTAGAGGACAGAGACATATACATGTTTTCTTCACGTTTATTATTTTGTCATTAGCTTGCTGCAGCATGATTGAAACTGCAAGGAAGCAAGAGATCCTGTATAGGCTTGCAGATACTTAGATGTTACTAAACCTATGGAATAGCAGCAGCATCCAAGAGACCTGACAGGACCATAAACCACTAACCTATGGACACTAAAAGCAGTAGATGCCATGCCATGGCTTAGGAACTTACAGTAGGCCACAACCGTCTCAGGAAAAGTTTACAGAGCTTAAATCTAAAGCGAACAGGAGAAAACAACCGTGCGGGATTGGGCCGCCGCCAAGGCCGCCAAGGCAAGCAACATTCCTTTCTCTGAACTCAAATAACACCAGCCAAGGAAATACGAATCATCCCTCACAAACTCGGACTAATTCAGAGCAGCAGAGCACAGAAACACAGCCTCTGGACACGTGGCAGGCCGAGATGATGATGAACCGAAACTAGCAGCTGGGAAACAGAATGGTCCCACAAGCAAGACAATGGCTTGCAACAAAGTTGATACAACAAGAAGCTCAACCTTATACACCAAGAGCATGCCCTCTCCTAGTCTATGGTGGTCACACAGTTATAATACAGACACATAGTTACTCTTATTACCTTGAACAGGCACATCGCGAGCTGAGAACAGACTTGGGTCCCAGGCCTGGGGGCAGCAGCTCTACCAATTCACAGTTCAGGACCCTAGGGGTGGGTAGCCATTGGCACAGACCAATCATCAAGGCTGCATACTGCAAAATTGTAGAAATACCACTTTTCAGGGAGGGTGCAGGCCTGACACCTGACATGGAAGGGCCAGTTAACTAACCCATATAGGGACTGCTATAGGGGAACTACTACTCAACACCCAGTCACAGGATGTGATAGCTTTGCTGGAGAGGGGCCCAGGTTGGGACGTCATTGTGACATGGATTTGCCTAAAAACTGGCCTGCGCGCTACTGATCTTTGTGATGTTCCAGGAGCTTTATCCTTGTACTGATCCCTGTTTATATTGACTGTAATAATACCATGGTTGAACTTGCTATCTTTTTGGACCTGCGTTCCTTTTGGGAAGGGAAGTAGTTAGGCCTTCCATGAGTTCTGCGTCTGTGAACTCCTTGCACCCCTCGACCTGCCCAGTTCTAACCTAACAAATTGGTAGCAGAGAACAGTTCAAGGCACCAGCCCGGCATTGAGCTGCCTCCTTCGACGCCGACCCTGAAGGGCTGTGGGACACTTGCGTGCATTGCGAGACCACTGGAAAGCACAAACTGGGTAAAGGCTGTCAAGAGCCGGTTGGAAATCATCCTGCCTGCAATCGGTGAGGTGTCTGAGGCAGACCAGAAGGGGAAGGCGAGCTCTTTGACGGCGAGTAAGCAGCCGAGCAGTGTCATCGAAGACAGAGTGTAAGTATCAATCCAGGCAACTAGCAACTGTGGGTGTGAGGGAGGGTGTTGTCATTGTAGGATGTGGTAGGTACTGGTCATAGTGTCTAGTGGTGTGTTGTATCAGTTAGTATTGTTAGTAGTTTCAGTTAGTAGGGACCGGAGCAGAAGTAGAAGTCCCTTTTCTATGTTTAGGGCATATTCAATCTTCGAGGTAGAAAGGGTTTCAGGGAGTAACTTTGGCTTGTGTCTTAGAAGCGCAGATTACAGAAGTATGTAAATAAAATATTCCTGTGAATTCTGTGTTTTAGATCAGGTCATAGATGGCGCTATCCCCGTGAGAGTTAGCTGGAGCTATGCTAGATTGCGGAAGGTGTATTGACTAGTTAAGTCTCCTGGAGAGAGGCATTTCACACATTAGGCGACGTGACGGGTGCAGTTTGATCACAAGAAAATAGACGTATACTCTGCCCTGGAAAGGTGGGAAGACAGCTGTGGGGTTTTGTATGGGATTGGGAGCAACGGGTTATTGTTCTACATATGTGCACTTTGTCTATCTATCTGTCTGAGATTTAGCTTGGTGATGTCACCCTCAGGTTGGTGCATAGGACGGAGAGTTTTGACGGTGAGGATCTAGTTCTCTAGACTTGGGATTGGCAGATAGGTGAACGAGTGGCAATGCAGGGAAGGCGCATGCGCAGGATTGTGGTGGAGTGCCAAGCGAGATGGTGAGTGTAAAGGAGGGGCGGTGCAGAGCCAATGAGGCGCATAGCAATTGGAACTATATAACCATTGCATTGTGATCTTTACCCCTTGAACAGTGGACCTTCAGATTCCTCAAATTGAGGTCAGGTAAAAGAATAATGTATCCAATGTACCAGGGAATGAGGGGGGATACTACCCCTCCAAAACTTGTGTAAGAGCTTGTCACCCTATAATGACTAAATTGTCAAATACAATGTACAGTGGTCCAAGAACACTGAAGGGAAGATAGCAAGGACATGGCCATCTAGCGGCAGTTTCTCCAGGGATGTGCAGCATTCACTACTGACATATCTACAGGGCGCCTGTAAAGGGAAGAAATTGGCCAAGCGCATGGCTATATTTGAGCTGTGGCGCATGTTCCAGGAAGGAGGAGGGGACCAGGGGAGGCACATATGGATGATGACCCAACAGGAGGTGAAGGTAGAGGGGTCTGACCCTTCTGCACCTCTGCCTGCCCCTCCTAGCGTAGTGTCCGATGACACAGATGATGAACCAGGGATATATCCATTAAGGGAACTAAGGGCAGCAGAGGGGTACTCAAACCCACCATATAAGCCACCACCATATACTAAATAAGAGAAACAGTGAGGTACAGGACAGCCCACTAGCGTAAGTACAACAGAAGAGAGACTGCAGCGCACAAAGACAGAGGTCGTGTCTATAGGCATGGAGGAATGGATAGCGGCACTGGTACTCTTAAAACTTAAGGGGAAGACAACAGGGAAAGCAGAGGGGACAACAAGAGCAATAGAAGGCCTGGAGAGGGAACATGGAAGACTCGACTGGGCAGCGCAGATGGAGGAGGAGCAACGGGAAAGGGATAAGGAGGTAAGGTTAGAGCACGAGGATAGAGAAAGGAGAAGAGATGCTGGAACAGAAAGAAAGGGAACGGAGAAAGGAGGAGGAGAAGGACCGTATGGAAAAGGAGCAAGCAGAAAGGATAGAAAGGTATCTCAAGGAGAAAAAGAGGGAAGAGAGAGAGAGAGAGAAGAGGGAGAGACAGGAGAGGAAGGAAGAGCTGGCAGAAAGGAGGAAGGCGATAATAGAGCATGAAAAACACAAGTTTTCAAAAAGAGAACAGAGGAAGTTGCAGTTGGACAGGTTGACGAGGGAACGGGCACGAAAGGAGGAGGATGAGCGAGCGATAAGGGTTGCTGGTGAGAAGGTTGCACTGGAATGGGAAAGAAAAAGACGGGAGGGAGAGAGACGAGTAGAACCCGACAGCACGGATATACCTGGGGGAAGCTGGGAGGGAAGGGCGCCACACTCTTAGGATTAGGGAAGGGAGAGAGCAATAATTTGATGAACATTGAGTTAGAACATAACATATTTATTTATTTATTTATTTATTAAATTTATATAGCGCGCAGGCAGCCCAGGGGCATTGTGGCACTGTTACTTGCAGGAAGACTTAGTTACAATGTGAGCAGGTTGTGCCTTGGGTTACAGTAAGGCAGTGACCTGTGATCAGATATATCACATAATACATCATACAATACAATTATGAGGGCTAGGCCATGTAATTGTTAGATGAACAGGGTCGTTTTCAGGGTTTTCCGAAAGGCGGTCAGTGAGTGTTCAGAGCGCAGGGAGCTAGGGAGGGTGTTCCAGTGTACGGCAGCGAGGTACGGGAAACTGGAGCCCCCTGCTCTGGTCTTTTTTACCCTGGGTACTGAGAGCATGCTGGCATAGGGTGATCTAGTGGGTCTTGTGGAGGAGACCAGGTGGATCCTCTGCGAAAGGTACATTGGGGCGGCAGGATGGACACATTTGTGGGTGATGCTTAGAGCCTTGAATAGGATCCTCTCCTTTATGGGGAGCCAGTGGGAAGCTTTTCTGGCAGCGGACTCAACATAGACTCAACATCAAGGACATTTAAATTTTTCCAATGATTTCTGTAGTAACATGGATGTAGGATCCGACAATGATGAAAAACATAGCGGTAACAAGAGCAGGGAGCAAAGAAAACTCTATCTCACAACGATAGGTGATAGGACATCATGGGAGTGCAGGTCTCATGGACAAAGGGAGGAAGGGACCGATCTGGAAGAATGAACACAGCAAGCGACCGACAGGTGTACCACACAGAACACATACTTTAACAGACTAAGAGATCTTCCAGGATACACGAGGGAGGAGACAGCACTGGTGCATTCCAGAGGGCGACTGTCTAGAGCACAAGACAATAGCAAGTGAGAACCCAGCACTAGAGCCAGCAGACATTTGCACAGACATTCAGGAGGAGAGGGGACCTATCCAGATCAGACAGTGTAGAAGGACACCAGAAGAGAGAGCAGCCTACTTACAAATGCCCCTTTTGGAGAGGGGAGGGATGAGGCCTCAGTATGTGCTGTGGAAACACACAGGCAAGGAAGATGTTTCATGTCGGTTACCTTTGCTGAGTGCAAGAGCTGGGAAATGGCTTCATGAAATGGAGAAATTGACATTGCGGAACAGGCTAGCAGTGGGCAATGTCAAAGGATTGTTGGTTTCAATTTTGGGTGACACAGCTGACAACATATGGAAGAGAGCAGGGTTCCCAGGGGTGATGATACAAAACACAGCACACGACGGATCGCCATTTGCAAATTGCAGAGCAGCAGTGTGGCAAGCATTACGGACACAAAACCCAGACACGTCAGACATCGGGGCTATTATGTCTCACAAAATGCGTGATGATGAAGATCCTGTTCAATATTTTCAGGAGATTCAAGAGCTTTGGCGCCTTGAAACTCAAGAGCCGTGAGACAAGACAGTAGCAATCCTTTATCATATCTTAGTGCAGGGACTACCAAACCTGGTGCAGAACATTTTAAAGAAATTGGTGGGAATGGAAGTGAAGGGATGGCCAGAGATACAGCTCACAATAGTACATCATTGTAGGTTGTGTCAGGAGAAGGTCAAGCAGAAAGCAGAAGAGAGGAAGGCAGACCAGGCCAAGTTAGTTCAGACGAAATTGTCAAAATATGCCATGGAAGGGGCGGTTATAACTGGCCCCACCCCGCAGACACCAGCGCCAGCACCACACCAACAGTATCAACAACCACAACAGTACACATCACCCATGGGAGGAGGATACATGGGGCGGGGTGGGCTCCACCCGGGGTTCAGAGGAAGGGGAGGCTTCCATTGGGGCCGTAGCTTCGGGCCACAAACACACCACCAAGGAGGGTTCCGAGGGTACGGACAACAGATGCAACAATGACCAGGAGATTTCCATGGGGGTTTTCCAGGCCAAAGGAGGGAGCCACCACAATGCTGGACCTGCAGGCAGCTAGGACACAGCTCAAGAGCATGCAGATTTAGAGGAACACAACAGAACTGGGGAGATCAGGGGGACAGGACAATTATTATTATGCCCAAAGTACACTACAACAAGGGCAGGTACAGAACACCCAACAGCAGATACCACAACCACAAGCACAGGTACCGACATCATCACAGGGGCAGGCACAAGCACCACAAATGTCAGCACCACTACCTCAGTTTTTGCAAGCAGCACAACTCAGAGGAAGCACACAACAGCTAGCACAAATACAGAACTGTGACACCACGGAACCCATGGATGTAGTGACAACAGTACCAGTGAGATGTATGGGAGGGGTGACCTTGGTGGGAAACAACCCTTTCACTGGGAATAGATTATCCATGTAGCCACAATAGGACAGCCCTCAGAAGAGCTTGTTGTATCCCCTCCTGTCAGTCACACCGAATCCTGCGGAGGAACATCACATAGGGATGGCAATAGGTGACAAAATGTTTTCCTTTCTTGTTGACACTGGGGTAATTAGGTCATGCACCTGGGAAGGGACATTTTCATTTTCAGACGATGCCATGAACACACAAGGATTCTCTAGGGCCCGGGAAGTGGTTCCTATATCTGACAACATCTCACTATCTATAGGAGATCACAACTTATCTCTACAGTTTCTCTGCTCTTGACAGGCACCTGTAAACATTTTGGGATGCAACATCATGAGCAGATTAAGCATGACCATTTCTTTCACAGACAAGGGCATGGTGTTCTCTACACCAGGCATACACAAGCTGAATGTAAGAAATATTATGTAAGCATATTGTTGGAGCACAGTGCAGAGGGGAGTGCCATTGGAACCAGAGATGTTCCAGAACATTTTAAAGAAATTGGTGGGAATGGAGGCGAAGGGATGGCCAGAGATACAGCTCACAATAGTACATCATTGTAGGTTGTGGCAGGAGAAGGTCAAGCAGAAAGCAGAAGAGAGGAAGGCAGACCAGGCCAAGTTAGTTCAGACGAAATTGTCAAAATATGCCATGGAAGGGGCGGTTATAACTGGCTCCACCCCGCAGACACCAGCGCCAGCACCACACCAACAGTATCAACAAACACAACAGTACACATCACCCATGGGAGGAGGATACATGGGGCGGGGTGGGCTCCACCCGGGGTTCAGAGGAAGGGGAGGCTTCCATTGGGGCCATAGCTTCGGGCCACAAACACACCACCAAGGAGGGTTCCGAGGGTACAAACAACAGATGCAACAATGACCAGGAGATTTCCAGGCCAAAGGAGGGAGCCACCACAATAATGGACCTGCAGGCAGCTAGGACACAGCTCAAGAGCATGCAGATTTAGAGGAACACAACAGAACTTGGGAGATCAGGGACAGCAAAACTGTCAAGGGGGACAGGACAATTATTAGTATGCCCAAAGTACACTACAACAAGGGCAGGTACAGAACACCCAACAGCAGATACCACAAGCACAGGTACCGACATCATCACAGGGGCAGGCACAAGCACCACAAATGGCAGCACCACTACCTCAGTTTTTGCAAGCAGCACAACTCAGAGGAAGCACACAACAGCTAGCACAAATACAGAACTGTGACACCACGGAACCCATGGATGTAGTGACAACAGTACCAGTGAGATGTATGGGAGGGGTGACCTTGGTGGGAAACGACCCTTTCACCGGGAATAGATTATCCATGTAGCCACAATAGGACAGCCCTCAGAAGAACTTGTTGTATCCCCTCCTGTCAGTCACACCGAATCCTGCGGATGGCAATAGGGATGGCAATAGGTGACAACATGTTTTCCTTTCTTGTTGACACTGGGGTAATTAGGTCATGCACCTGGGAAGGGACATTTTCGTTTTCAGACGATGCCATGAACACACAAGGATTCTCTAGGGCCCGGGAAGTGGTTCCTATCACTGACAACATCTCACTATCTATAGGAGATCACAACTTATCTCTACAGTTTCTCTGCTTTCGACAGGCACCTGTAAACATTTTGGGATGCAACATCATGAGTAGATTAAGCATGACCATTTCTTTCACAGACAAGGGCATGATGTTCTCTACACCAGGCATACACAAGCTGAATGTAAGAGATATTATGTAAGCATATTGTTGGAGCACAATGCAGAGGGGAGTGCCATTGGAACCAGAGATCACCATTGCATGGATGCCAGGCATCCCAGGGAAGGTATGGAGGGTGTGAGGCGAATACCTATTCAGGCCAGAGACACCACTCGATGAGCAAGAGTAAACAATAGTGCCCATAGACAATGAGGCAGTTCATGCTAGAGTGGACTGGATTTGCAGTGAACGCTAGCAATGACAAAGGGAAAGTCAGGAGAGCAATAATTGCATTGGCAGGAGATGCAGATTAACAACAGTGACAGATGAGGCGCTCTTTGAGGAAGAACTATTGGAGATGAAGATTGTGTTTGAAATGAGTGCAAGGTTCTGGTTACAGATCCATTACAGAGAAGCACCACAGAGAATGGCAATGAGGCTGGAGGTGCTGCCCACATTCTGGGAGGAGGAAATGGCAAAGGTACCTGACAGCTTAAAGACCCTGAGTCCCTATGATGTGGGGCACATCGAAAGCATAGGGGGAGTAAAGATACAATTGAAACCAGGAGCAATTTGGCCAAGAATCAAACAATATCCCCTAAGCAAGGAAGCAGATGAGGGCATCTATGAGACAATTAATGCCCTCATTGAAAGAGGCATCTTGGTACCATCAGAGTCTCCATGTAACACAGCAGTGTACCCGGTGCGCAAGGCGCATGGGGTGTCATGGCATTTCATTCAGGATTTACGCCCTCTTAACAACATTGTAGAGGAAGAGTATACAATAGCAGCTAACCCGGCAACAATTCTGTGCTGCATTCCAGCAGAAGCCACCGGTTTCACAGTAATTGATCTAAAAACACGTTCTCCTCAGTGCTACTACACCCAGACTCACAAGATTCGACCAGCTTTATGTATCGCAGCCAGAGAGGAAACATACTAGGCTGCCACAGGGGTACGGTGAGTCACCATCTATCTTTAACAGAGTGGTACAGGTGAATTTGGGTAACATAGAGAAAGTGAGCACAGTCCTTCATTCCGTAGATGACATCCTGATTTGCAGCGAGACAGAAGAGGAATGCAGAACAGACTCAGTACACATGCTGACAGTGATAGCTGACAAAGGGTACAAGGTGGAAAAGACCAAACTCCAGTACTGTGAAAAAGAGGTACTGTACATTGGGCATCTGATATGCAAAGATGATAGGCATGCTGCCCCAAAGAGAGCCCAGACAATACACAACACCATTAAGGGAAATGCAGCAATTCCTGGGGTTGTGTAACTGTTGAGCTTGGGTTTTTGACTACAGCACATACACCAGACCACTCCTGACTGCCCTGAAAGAGGCCCAGAAGGGAGAAAAGACACCAACTTGGACCAAAGAGACGAGTGAAGCATTTGAGGAACTGAAAGAAGCAATATGCACAGCTTAAGTGTTAGGGGCTCCAGACTACAAAAGGGAGATTTTCTTGTTTTAACACACTGATGGTTTATTGATGAAGGCAGTTCTGACACAAAAAACAAGCATGTGATGAGAGGACATTATTTGTGCAAACAATCCTTGGCTGCTGCAGCATTCGCAGTGCAGCGGGCCTCAACAGAGGCAATGGTGTGCAGCACAACCCTTTACATGGAGCATGCCCTGTTCACCATACTGCACAAGCCATAGAGCACATTGACAACACAGAGAGCACCAGGGTATTAGATCATACTATCCAAGGCAGAGGTGAGGATAGTGAGATTCAATACTGTAAACCCTGCACTATTCATGGCAGATGTCTACCATCCAGGGGATTTGGCTCATGACTACACAATGAACATAGAGCAATCCAGCCAAACACGCAATGTGGAGGAAGATGCACTTGAGGGGGGAGACGTGCTTAACATTGATGGGTCTTGAACTATTGATCAGACTGATGGAGTTAGGATGACTGGGGCTGCTGTAGTAAGACTGAAGGAGGACTGGACAAGTAAGGTAGTTGTGAGTGCACAATAACCACCCATTACACAGCACAAGCAGCAGAAATAGTGACTCTCATATTGGCCCTAGAACACATCGCATTCAAAAGTGTGACAATCTATTCTGATAGTGCTTATGTCACATCGACAGAACATTCAGGATTGGTACGCTGGCTCAGGAGAGGGTACAGGAGAGCCGATGGGACCCTAGTACAGCATGTACTGCTGCTAGCCAAATTGTTTGAGGTAACGACATACCCGCAGGCGCTAGCATTGGTGACTTGCCAGGCACACACCAAAGGGGAAGACGCCATCTCACGGGGAAATGGAGCAGCTGATTATGAGGAAAAATGTGCAGCATACTTTGGAGAATTGTGGGAACTGAAGGAGAGGCCCAAGTTCCCAGGAGGGGCCAAAAACATGGTGATGAGAGAGGGGTACAATTATCTACCGGCAACTCAAATTGTGGAATTGCAGGGAGCTCCACCCAAGGAGGAAACGTAACTCTGGATGAAAAGAGGGTGTTCGATGTCTCCCACAGATGCCCTATGGTGGCAGAACAACACAGGGAAAGTGGCCATGCCACTTGCACTGTTGTAAACAGCATTGAACAGCATTGGCACAGTTGCACTATCATTGCTACATATATTGGAGAAGCATGATTGTGTCCAAATTCGGATGAGCATGTGGCATATTTCATTAGTAGCTGCCTGACGTGCCAGCAATTCACAGCTGGACAAACCCTAAGAGTTGTGAGAGGAGCTATACCAAGACCGAAGGCCCATTTCTGCACCTCCATGTTGATTATGTGGACTTCATCCAAGTATGCCAAGGATACCGCTATATGATAGTGGTTGTCTGCCCATTCTCAAGGTGGATAGAGGTGGGGCCCTGTTCACATGCTGATGCCCTCCGAGCAGCCAGATTCCTGGTCTGGGAAGTATTCCCAAGATGGGGCATCTCTGAGTTCCTGTGGTCTGACAATGGCCCTCACTTCACCAATGAAATGTTCCTACACACCATGACCGTGCTACGGATAAAACACAAATTTTCATGTGCATACCACCTGCAAGAAAATGGGATGTGTGAACACCTCAACGGCCTCCTGGAGGAGAGCATTGCCAAAACTCAACAGAGCACCAAGAAAGACTAGCTTCATTGTTTACCTCTGGCACTATTTGAAGTGTGCAACAAGCCAGGGTCCGACCACCATATGACGCCCCACAAGCTGGTGACAGGACGATGCATGCATCTTCCCCTGGATCCTCCCACTAGAGCATTGAAACATTGCTGATGTATTGGATCAGGAAATTTATGATTATGTCACTTCATTTGTTTCTAGCGCTTCTTTTAATTCTTGCCAGCTACAGCGGACACAGGGTAGGCCTGAAGACAACAAGCAAGTCAATTCAGATGACACAGAACCACAAACGATAAAAGAACATTTAGTGCAAGTAGGGGACTTAGTTCTCTTGAACATTTTCACAAGGAGCTGGAATGCACCCAGATTTATGGGACCTCATGTAGTGGAGGCCGTTACCGATCAAGCTGTTCGATTAGAAGAAAATACTGTATGAAATCACCTCCAAGACATCAAGCCCTACAAATCAGTGGCCTCGCCTAGCATCACAACTGCAGAGATCAACAGGGCCACTGCTGCGACTAGCGACAAACAGCGAGAAAGCACAAATACACCTGAATTGGAGAATACGTGCCACCCCATGGTCCGATGCTCCCAAGCAACTGAGGTAGTGACCACAACACCAGTGCAAACTGACCAGTGAAAAACATAGTTCATTCCCCTGTTCTTTGCACCTGCAGACTGTGGAATTGTTACTTGAACGCCCTCGCACATTTCATTGCTGAAACACTGTTTAACATTTCTCTTTTCTCGCACATGCAGGTTAGTGAATATGTTGTTTAGAACTGTTTGGGGAAATAGCCTGATGTTACCTCCCATTGTTGTAACACTATATCATGGACATACAAATAACATAATATGTATGTGTCACCAACTAGTTATTCACACACACAGACAAACTATCCCTGCTGGAAGAACACCCTGTCCCTATCTCTGACAGACTATCCCTAGAGGTCGGGTGTTGCACCGCCTATCCCAGAAGGGATAGGGTGGAGAGGCTTTCCCTATTCAGAAATGCTTTACTAAAAAGCCATTTACAAGTAACTAATCACAACATTGTAGGTATTCTACATTAGATAATGTCTAATTCTTGAGTATGCTTGAGCTCACTGATAGCTGGAATTTATGCACCTTTATTAACCAGTAAACTATCAGCTGCTAGATATCTCAATAGACTTGTACTGCTGTTAAAAGCTAATCGGCTCCTTGTTTACAGGGGCCTAAAAACCAAAAGTCAGGGACCTGATCAGTCAGTCAGGTCACTCTTGACTTGCGATGTCTGTAACAAGTATTTAGGTAGACAGATCATCAATGGCATGAGTCCAGCTCATGCCGTAAGAGGTCGACCAGTTTCATTGACAGTATTAACTGTGATCATCTTCATGCCATTGATGATCTGTCTACCTAAATAATTGAAATATCTGGCAGCTGATAGTTTACTGGTTCATAAAGGTGCATCAATTCCAGCTATCGGTGAGCTCAAGCATACTCAAGAGTCAGACATTATCTAATGTAGAATGCCTAGAATTTTCTAGGGAGAGTCTGTCAGAGATAGGGACAGGGTGTTCTTCCAGCAGGGATAGTCTATCTGTGTGTGTGAATAACTAGTTGCTGACACATATATATTATGTTATTTGTATGTTTTCTCCAGAGACCGTGATAGAGTGTTACAAAGTTGCAGTATTAACAGTAGGAATGCAAGATAGACCACTTGGTCTTTAGCTACACCACACCCTCTGTGTTATAGTTACCTCCCACTGATCACCCTGAAGCATTGTCCAACCAATTTGTACACTCTATAAGGAGACACAGACATTTAAGTGCTCAATCCCCTAAAGTGTATTTCCAAGTATTCATAGAGTACTTTACACAAGCATACCTGCAACTTGAACATAGTCCATACCTCGTTAAGCCCACATTGAGAGACCAACAATAAGAAAGGTCTGGGAGGAAGTATTTGCCTTTGCTATAAGTGACTACTTAGTTCGTAGAGCTTGACAGTACCTACAAATACTAAGACAATAACGCTTGTCTTGCGATTTTCAGGCAGGGAACCTTTAACGTGATCAAACAAAAAGGAGAGATAGAGGGATATACAATTCACAAGCATACACTCGAACTAAAGGGATCAACCCTTAACACTTTGAAACACAAAGCTTGTGATTGTAAATGCTACCTTAAATGGGAGAGTTCTATTCCAGTACCATATTCACTTATGGTGTTGAAAAAGACCATTACTTCTAAACAAGTTTATAAAAAAATATAAATATTTTATTTTTCAAGTACATACAAATATTAAGAACACCATGAGGTGTAATATTATAGTGTCTATTCAGTCTCCTACATTGAAGATCAAGAAGACACAAGTGCACTGCAGTATAAGCATGAGCTTTCCCCCTTCAATAGGTAAGTGTGTTAATTCAATTACTTGTCCGCTAAAGGGTCTTGTGCTGTGCTAATGTTCACACTGGGCCATACCTCATTAAACACATCTCACTCAAACTCAAGTTCCATTCACTCTACTCTTCATTCACCTTCATAATCTCACTCAACAACCACAAATTATGCCCGACATGTTTCTTTCCAATCTAAGTGTCTTGTGTCAAGTACTCGGAAATTCTTCAGGGGCTTGTGTAAGGGGTTAGTAAAGCATGCATCACATCTCAGTAAAAGTAAAAACCTAAAACTCAAGGGTTTCCACTAAAAGCAATTCCTTTGCAATGTCCTTGTCAGAGTTCCAGTTATATTCTTAATCCATGGGTTTGTGTTACCCGTTGGTCAGTTTACCCGGAAGAATGTCTCCACCTATCAGGGAGCAATAAACAGAGAATAGGAATATCAATAACCTACTCACACTGCTCAGCTCTCAGACAACTGTTGATCAGTAACAGAAACCATGGCTTAAAGTCTAGTGACATCATATTGCAGTAAAAAATACATATGTGTATCTAGAACGGTTCCTATAGTGCCGGTTCTTCTGTCTCAATTTTTGTTTTTAAGGCTTTTCTTGTACCCTAAAACAGGGGGGCCTCTACTCTCACTGTTATTCACTGGTGATCCAGAACACTGGTGTGGTCCACTCACCATTTTTTATACTGTATGTTGATTGCCTCGTGTCCTTGGGTCCTTGGAGCTGCATGTTGGTAATGGGAGATGGAAGGAGCCGTCTCACATATGTCGGAAGAGGAACCTCTGCCAGCCATAGAGGAAAGAAGGACCCATTAGGTACAGATTCACAAGTCCTCATGTGGTTTGGTTCATCTATCCTATTAGGGGCTTACCCAATTGGGTGAGTCCCTATGCCAAAATCTTCAAGAGGAGGTAGAAATTCACTTTCTTTTCACTTGAGTTCCCATGTCCCTATTGCCAATAATGGCTTGGCAGTGTGTCACAAGAAAGGGAAGTACAAGCACCCTATTGTTAATTGCTTATTGCCTACGCTTCAATACATTATTTGTTTAAGCTAATTAGTATTACTCTATCAGCCTTGCCTCCATACAGTTTCGGTCTCGTCTCCTTTCCTACTAAATGCGAACAGTTGAGTTCACGGCTGTGAAGTTTGTGCCGTGTCAATTCTTGGAGCTTAAACGGATTCCAGCCGGTGCCCGTGAAGAGGGTCCTGCTGTTCCCGACCGACTAGCGGGGCTACTCTCTATAAGGGGAAATCAGAGCTAATGGTTCATCCGCTATTTTATGCATGGTAATTCAGTATCACAACATAATTTACCTTTTGCAAATCTGTTGTCCGGCGCATGCCCCTCAATGGTGAGGGTACCAGCATCCCTCTTTGCAACCGGCAGAACAACATAACTATAATGTTATAGCCCCCCAACCGCCTCCTTCTAGACAATTGCCACTATTCTGTCAGTTGATTACTGCCCGTTATTTTCCTTACCGTTCGTGTTCCGTGTTTGTTCCGCGTTCACCAACAATCTGTTTGGTGACGTTCTCTCCGGTACGTATCACATCCGGGGCAGCTTTGGTTAAGTCCAGGCATATCTGGGAATTCTTATACTTGTGTTCCAAATTGGCGCATGCGCAGTGTTTATCAGCCGAGCGTGGCCACTCGGTAGCGTCTTCCTTAGGCAGATCACTTCCATTTCCGTATACAGCATTCTACATCATGACACTCATAGATGGAGATATAATTCTTGGTGAGTGAACACGGCTGTGAACTGTTCACAATTAATTTTTCGGTACAGGCTAAAAAAATTCAAATACTCATTCAATATCAGCGAGCCCAGATCTATTATCTTTGAGAAGTTGGCACATTCAGGTTCTTATGCCCACCAGTCAATTTTCTTGTTAAGTCCTGTGATCCTACTATTTGTGAGAAAAATCAACAGTTGTTCTTTTTTAAGGAGTATCCTTTTATTTTTGTTGCTGTCCATGCCTGGCCTTTGTTTGTATAGAATGATCCAGCTTAGGTCGTCCACAGTGTGGCTATATTCGATCCAGTGATCTACTAGGGGTATATTTCGAGTCCTATTTCTAATGCAACTCCTATGTTCGCCAATTAGGATTTTAATTTTCCTGTCTGTTTTGCCCACATAGATTTTTTTGCACGGACACCATACTGCATAAGTGACCATGTTTGTATTGCAGTTGGTAAAACTTTTTTGTTGCCATAATGTTGTTAAACCAATGTCTATTGCTGTACTTCTAAAGGTAAATGGACAGCATGTGCATTTACCACACGGGACATGGCCCATCAGCTCTTGGAACCCCCATTGCTGTGGTAATGTTTTCTGTTTCACTGGTTTCATGCTCACATCATTTCTTGTTAAGTGTTCCTTCACATTGCGACCTCTCTTAAATGCGATGATGGGTCTTGCAATTGGTTGTTCACTTTTTTCCAGGATATGCCAATTCGTCTCAATGATTTTCTTAATTCCATTGGAGAGGTGACAGTACGTTTTCACGAACGCTATTTGTTTGGATGTATCTTCCCGTGTCCGATGTTCCCTGTATTCCAGAAGTGCTTCTCTGTTGTTGTTAACAGCCTTTTCCATGCATTCTGGGTAATTTTCTGGGGATAACCTTTACCTTTGAGTTTATCTTTCATTTTCTCTGCTTCCACCTGGTAATCTGTTTTCTTGTTGCTGTTTCTTTTTAACCTTACAAACTGTCCCAGTGGTAAATTATCCCGTACATGGCAGGGATGAAAGCTGGAGTAATGTAATAGAGAGTTTCTATCCGTGAGTTTATTAAATGGTTTAACGTACAGTTTCTTAGTCTCGTGATCGGCAGAGATGGTAATGTCTAGGAAATCGAGAGATTTCACACTATGTTGGTGCGTGAAGTGAAGGAATCTATTCTGTAGGTCAATCCAGTTAAAAAAAAGTTCCAATTCTTGTTCAATGCCCGTCCAGATGATAAAAATGTCATCTATATAGCAACACCATTTTCTAATGTGGCTAATGAAAGGGTTAGTGACATTCATGATTAAATTGGCTTCAAAGCCTTCCATGTAAAGGTTGGCTACGCTCAGAGCCAGGGTGGCACCCATAGCCATTCCTTGTACCTGTTTAAAGAATTTCCCATTAAAGTGAAAGTAGCTTTCTACTAGAGCCATTTCCGCACACCACAGAATGAAAGAAACAGGGGTAGTTTTGACAATATGGTCTCGTAGTAATTTCTCCTCTAACAAGTCCAATGAAGCTCTCTGGGGAATGTTCATATTGACCACGCTCTCTGCCTGTGCTTGATGTTCCACTGCTCAGGTAACTCAATATTATCTGTTCATCGCTTCTATCTAAATGCCTCTACCAGACTGTACTGACATGCCTCTATTGATATACCCTGCATCCTTTTTCTAACTGCCCACGCCGATGTCCCTCCTATGTCTTCTGTAACTGCCTATTGCTTATTGCCCACTATTTGATTGTCGCATTTAGCGGTACTGTATTTAGCTTACTTGCACTGTAATTAGCCTTGCCGTATGACTGATGTCATGATTGCTCCAACCTTTGCTTTATGTTAGCTGTTGCGCCGCATTACTGTCAGCGCCTTGCCTTTGACTTGCCATTGTACCTGTACTAGCCGCCTTATCCTAGTCACTGTGCCATATTATTGATGTTAGACATAGGTATGCACCGGGTCCTGGAATCAGCCGACTAGCAGCCCATTTGGCTCACCTAGGACTGCCTGCCATCCATACCAGGATGTACATTCACGGTCCAGGCAAACTCCCAACAGGTACCCTTTCTAAGATAGCTTGGTTAACGTTTTACATCGCCTCTTCCTTCATAACAGCATTACAGACTAACAGCCTGTTCACTAAAACTAGCACCATAATGCTCTCCTGTACTGCTACCCCTCCCAACACTCTCATCTGCCCTACAATGCTAGACACACGAAAACATAAAACAGCACACAAAACAAGTCAGTATCAAGAATACTCGACCGCACAGATACCATGAAGTACTACTGACAGAAATGTAAGAATGCGCACTCGTCTATCAAACTGTATGAGTTACCGGCTAAAAAATAGAACAATTAAACCACCTAAAAAGTGCCTACTCCAGAAAGTAACGGCAGAACCCAATACTAGTCTCACCAATCACAAAAGATCTACACTGAACCGTACTAAATGGACGACCAAAGACAGTCCTACACCACCCCACATCAGAAAGCAACAAAACCTATCCTTAAAGGAGCTCTCATAAATGCTAGGTCTCTAGTTACCCATGCAACCGAAATATCAGATATTATACTAACAGACAACCTGGACTTCCTGGCCATCTCAGAATCTTGGTTACATGATGCGCCAGGTCCGCCGTATCGCTGGCAGTCCCCGATAACTATACTATCCTGCGCGCAGATAGACATAACTCTTGAGGTGGTGGAATAGCAATTATAGCCAAGACCAACTTAGACATGAGAATTGTCACAACATCCACTATGAAATCTTGTGAATGCCTCCTCGGAAGATATTTCTACGGCCTTGTCCAATAATCTAAAAAACACCTCCCAAACATTAGTGCTAGATGATCTTAACCTAGGTTACAATGAGACTAAGGATACCCACTCCAATGCCATTGCTATGACTCTGAAAGAGCTTGGCTTCTCCCAGAAAGTTAACTCACCTATGCATGACAAAGGTCAAATCCTCGACTGGATAGCAGAATATAACTGCTAGGTAAATATCACGTCTATTGCTCCTTAGATCTGGACAGACCACCATCTCCTAATATTTAAATTGGCAACCAACCTAGCCACAGTCCAGTCCTTGCTTGCCCCACCTTCATTTACGAGGAACAAAAAACTCATGACAGTTGAAAAACTGCTGCTCTACATAATACCTAAACTTAATTCCGTACCGGACAATATGGATCCAAACTTCCTAGTTGAACAGTACAACGAAGTCATGAACTCAGCCCTTGACAATATCGCACCGCTCAAATTAAGGAATAGCAAACCTAAAAAAACACCTTAACTCTTGGTTCAACCCTCACTTTAAAATCCTTAGACTACTTAAAAGAAAGCTTGAAACTGCTTGGAGACTCTCCCCTTCAGCAGGAAACAAACTAAACCTTACTAAGGTCTCAACCCAATTAAAGAAAGACATCTTTATTAGCCAAACAGGAGACTTATAATAACACAATATCTCAATCTAAATCCAGTGTCAAAGAACTGTTCAGTATTCTGAAAGAACTGGAAACACCCATTGTACCACAAGAAAACTGCATCAAAGACAAAAAGTGGTGCTCCAGCATACAACACGCCTTAACTAACAAAGTTGCCAACTTACAAACCAAAATTGCCCACAAGAAAGCCTCTCTAGCACCTCAAACTCCTCAGAGCATAGGTCCCCCACCACATTATAAACAAGAAAAAGGCTTTAGTTTATCTAAGGTATCGGCCATTGAGGTGGAGAAGGTCATACTGGGACTTAAACCGTGCAATTGCAAAGGTGACCAATGCCCGGCACAACTTATTAAGGATGCCGCGAGAGAACTCTGGCTCTTCATAACTAAACTTATCAACTCCTCATTCACTACCGGTACTGTCCCGAACAACCTGAAATAATCCTGGGTACTGCCATTACTGAAGAAGCAAACCCTTGACCCTGCCATTCCCACAAACGTCAGGCCCATCAAGACTGTGCCATTTCTTCTAAAAAATTTAGATAAAGTGGCCTATATTCAAATATAGAACTTGGAATCTAACCTCCTACTAGGTTCTCGTCAATCCGGATTCCGCACTCAACATGGAACGGAGACTGCCTTAATTGATCTTCAGGCCCAAATAGATGAGCTTAGAGATAAAGGCCAAGCAGCCTAACTCCTCCTTCTAGACCTCTCGGCTGCATTCGACTTGGTTGACCACAAAGTCTTATGCAGCCACCTAGACTCCTCAGCTCACTTCTCTAAGGTGGCCATAACCTGGATCAAGTCTTTCCTGAGCAACCGGACCATGAGAGTCTTCTCTCCATCGGCCTCAGCAGACCCTATCCCTATAACCTGCGGTGTATCACAGCAATCCTGTGTGTCACCTACACTCGACAATGTATTCACTAAGCCCCTCGTAGACGAAATGGACCATTTGGGTATCGCCTACAAGAACTATGCAGACGATACCCAAATCCTCCTTCCGCTTTCAGGAGATTACGCCGTGGATCTGGCTTTGGTGAATAGAATTTACAGCATCGTTCAGGCATGGATGGCCACCCATGGACTATGCCTGAACGACGACAAAACTGAGCTTATTATCCTGGGCACCCCGACCTACATATCCAGATTTAGCCCAGATTATGCCAACTTCACTATTGATGGCAATGACATCAAAGTAGCAAAGGAAGTGAAGACCCTAGGCTTTTACCTAGACGCCACCCTGAACTTCTCTAAACAAGTGAACTCCCTAGCCTCTGCTTCCGCATATACATGCAAACTTATCAGAGCCAGTAAACAATTCCTCTCTACCAACAGCTGCCTTACACTCACCAGAGCCCTCACACTTTCCAAATGATATTACTGCAACGCGCTCTACATTGGAGCGAATAAAGAGACTATCCATAAAATACAGGTTTTCCTGAACAATGCCCTGAGAGCAGCACTTAAGATCAATAGAAATGAGCATATTTCCTCGACAAGAAGAGAACACAAATGGCTATCCACCTTTGATAAAATCCAACTTAAGATTGCCGCCCTTACCCACAAGTGCTTTAATAATAATGCACCACCATACCTTACGGACAGAATCTGTAAAAAAACTTTGTCCAGACCGACTAGAACAGCCAACTCTAACTGCCTGCAATTACCCCGATTCAGACTCTCTACTATCGGAGGACACAGTTTCCCAGTTAAGGCTGCACAATTGTGAAACTCCCTACCTCCTGGTATTAGAGAACGCCAGCCCTTCGCTAAATTCTGTCAGAATCTGACCAACTGGCTAAAAGAAAATGACAAATAATCACTCTGACTAACGCTCTCTGGACACCTACCCTTCTGCTTACTGATTTGCTTAATAGGTGCTAGTCCACTTGGATTCCTTTCCTGGTATATTGCGCTCTCTTTAATTCTATGCTACTAGATCATGTATTTTACACTGTATATACTGATGCTCTATTGTATATTTCTACCTGCATTTCATGTACCCATGTACCCTGTAACTAAGCTGAACATATCCTTATCTTCTGCGCCCTGATGCCCCTGGGTCTGGTGCGCATTATAAATAAATAAACTAAACTAGACTAAAGCCACTACATCAAGGCCTACCAAGATCTCAACTTGCGGATCAAAGTTCAACCCTTCCACCTCCGAAATGATTTGTGTAGAGTCTAATACAAATGAGGCCATCTTTTTCACCATTGGTTGACGAAATGTATCCGCAAAGCGCAAGAGGAGCTCCAGAACTGAATTCACACCAGAAACTATTGGTCTCCCCGGTGGACTAATCATGTCCTTGTGTATTTTTGGGAGAATGTTAAATTGTGGAATCTGGGGTCTATCTTTAATGAGAATGCCAAATTATTTCTGGCTAATCCATCCTCTTTCTTTAGCTTTTGTGACTTTTAAAGTAATCATTTTCATTAGGCGTAATGTCGTGTCCTCAGTGAGGTGTTGGTAGCATGTTCTATCCAGCAATTGTCGATTACATTCCCTTACATAATCTGCATGGTTCAAAATAACTGTCGCTCCTCCTTTGTCAGCCTTGCGTATTACAATTCCCTGATTGCTAGACAGTTGTTTTAGCGCTAGAGTTTCATTGTGACTGATATTTTGGTAAATCCTCTTTCCTTTTGCCTGTTGTTCTAGCTGTTTTACCTCTTTAAGTACCCTTTTCTGAAACACAAGTGCCTCGGGAATCTGGGCTGCTAACGGTAGACAAAACGTAGATTTGTTGCGTAGGCCAGAGTCAGAAGTCTCTTGCTCATGAGCGTTGTCCTCAAAGAATTGATGCAGATGAATTTTTCTCATGAACTGGTTGAATTCCTGCCGGAATGTGAAGGAACTATGTAGATTCGTAGGAACAAAACCCATCCCTTTTTCCAGTACCTGCATTTCTTGCTTTGTTGATTGATAATCAGAGAGCTTTACCACAAGCTTGCATGCTTCTTGTGACCCAGGATTCTAGGTCCCAGGCCTCCGGGCCTTTCTCTAAAAAATGCTGTTGGTCGTTTGGTCTGCCTCCTTGGTTCCCCCCTCCTCTGTTACCGCTGTAACCACCTCTAAAGCCTCAGGAGTTGTTTCCTCTACTCGTGTTGCGTCGGTTGGATTTACCACGGTGTGTCGTGGTGTCTCCAAAGAAGCTCCCATCGCTCGAACTAAAAGAGGTATTCCTAAATGACACCTTTTTTCTCCCCTGTCCACCATGGGCGGGAGTGCCTTCGGTCGCCTCTTGGATGTAGTAGTTTTTTTGTGTGTACGGGAAGGCTTTATCATGGCTGAAATTGGTAAGATCTTTGTTCATCCTTCTCACTCGTTCTCGCAGAGTGTCTTCTTTGAAGATGTTCATCTCTATCAGGAGATCATCTAATCTTTTTTTATAGAGGTCTAAAGGTACTGCTTTTTGTATTTCCTCCTCGCGTTTTTTTTAGATCAATCAAGATTTTTTCTGTCATTTCTGTTGCAGTATCTATTATCAAGATCAGCCAGTCCCGACCACGCTTGTTTGCAACATAGCTCCATTGTAATATGAAATTTGGGTTGTCTCGAAAGAGCCTTGGCTCATTTCTGACTACCAGGCCTTCGGGTAGCATCCCTTTCCTCAAATATTCGAGCATAATGGAACCATGCAGCTCAGTTCTTATGATTCTTTTTTTCATATTACTCAACTCGTCCCAATTAGTAATATTCGTGGTGGCTTCAGAGGAACCTCCCAGCAGTGAGGCTTTTTCCAGCAATTCCATGACGTACTTGTCATCATAGCTTTTGCACTTATCCATTGCCTTATTATTCTGTGATATAATTGTGTTTCAGAGCTATTAGGTTAGATCTGTAGTGGTGCTGGGGGCATATAAACCAGCTTTGTCATGCTATGCACATTTAGCACTTAATTTTCTCTTAAGAAGCTGGCTTCATATCTTAGTCCGTGTCGTCTTCCACCAGGTTAGGCATAATAGCCCAACTAATTGTTGTGGTCCTGAGTGTGGATGAAACTTATGTGCTTTTGCCCGGATGCTGGATCAGCCTCGTTCGCACTTCGTTTTAGTCAGGGCCTATTTATGCCCTCCGTATTCTACTGTGATGTCTGACTTTTTTTTGAGCAGCAGTATGTACACCTCATGGTCAAAGACCGTACTGGAACCTGATAAAACAAAAAGGAGAGATGGAGGGAAATACAATTCACAAGCATACACTCGAACTAAAGGGATCAACCCTTAACACGTTGAAACACAAAGCTTGTGATTGTAATTGCTACCTTAAATGGGAGAGTTCTATTCCAGTACCATATTCACTTATGGTGTTGAAAAAGACCATTGCTTCGAAACAAGTTTATAAAAAAAAATACATATTTTATTTTTCAAGTACATACACATATTAAGAACACCATAAGGTGTATTATTATAGTGTCTATTCAGTCTCCTATATTGAAGATCAAGAAGACACACGTTCACTGCAGTATAAGCATGAGCTTTCCCCCTTCAACAGGTATGTGTGTTAATTCAATTACTTGTCCGTTAAAGTGTCTTGTGCTGTGATAATGTTCACACTGGGCCATACCTCATTAAACACATCTCACTCAATCTCAAGTTCCATTCACTCTAGTCTTCATTCACTTTCATAATCTCACTCAACAACCACAAATTGTGCCCGACATGTTTCTTTCCGATCTTAGTGTCTTGTGTCAAGTACTCGGAAATTCTTCAGGGGCTTGTGTAAGGGGTTAGTAAAGCATGCATCACATCTCAGTAAAAGTAAAAACCTAAAACCCAAGGGTTTCCATTAAAAGCAATTCCTTTGCAATGTCCTTGTCAGAGTTGCAGTTATATACTTAATCCATGGGTTTGTGTTACCCTTTGGTCAGCTTACCCGGAAGAAGGTCTCCACCTATCAGGGAGCAAGAAACAGAGAATAGGAATATCAAAAACCTACTCACACTGCTCAGCTCTCAGACAACTGTTGATCAGTAACAGAAATCTTGGCTTAAAGTCTAGTGACATCATATTGCAGTAAAAAATACATATGTGCATCTAGAACGGTTCCTATAGTGCCGGTTCTTTTGTCTCGATTTTTGTTTTTAGGGCTTTTTTTGTACCCTAAAACAGGGGGGGCCTATACTCTCACTGTTATTCACTGGTGATCCAGAACACTGGTGTGGTCCACTCACCGTTTTTTATACTGTATGTCGATTGCTTGTGTCCTTGGGTCCTTGGAGCTGCATGTTGGTAATGGGAGAAGGAAGGAGCCGTCTCACATATGTCGGAAGAGAAAACTCTGCCAGCTATAGAGGAAAGAAGGACCCATTAGGTACAGATTCACAAGTCCTCATGTGGTTTGGTTCATCTCTCCTATTAGGGGCTTACCCAATTGGGCAAGTCCCTATGCTGAAATCTTCAAGAGGAGGTAGAAATTCATTTTATTTTCACTTGAGTTCCCGTGTTCCTATTGCCAATAATGGCTTGGCCCCTGTGTCACTAGAAAGGGAAGTACAAGCACCCTATTGTTAATTGCTTATTGCCTATGCTTCAATACATTATTTGTTTAAGCTAATTAGTATTACTCTATCAGCCTTGCCTCCATACAGTTTCGGTCTCACCTCCTTTCCTTCTAAAAGCGAACACCTCATCAGCTGCACGGACTGAGCAGCGTAAGTGGTCATAATGGAAAAAACTAAGTTTATTTTAACACTTGTGTGTTTTCTGATTCCCACCGGAATATTGGGTACCATTCTATGACAGCTGTTCTTTTTAATGCATGCTACCGCTATGACCTCTACTAATCTTCCCTTGACCCAAAAAGCAGGAACTACCATGTCATTTGGAAACAGAGACACTGATGATAAGGTAAGGTGAGGTACGTGCAGTGTTGATACAGACATGAAGGGAGTTGACACGTATCTCACAGACACCACACAAGTAACAAGCACCATGTGGTACATACACATGTCCAAAGTTCATAGGGATACCACCGGGGAGAGCTGTTATTTCTGCTCCTTAATCCCCTATGCTATGAGTGTCTCCAGAATGTTCATTGCAACAGAAATACCCATAGCAAGGGCACAATGCCTGCTGTACCTCTCAATGGTCCAGACACGAGGCCTGTTCCAAGGGAAGATGGCAACGCTTAGATGGATGTCACAATGGACCTTTCCATATGAAGATAATTACATAAAAACTTCAGACATGATGAACAATTACTGGCAGCTCGATGAAGGATTGCAGTACATAACTGATGGACCAGAGAAAGGAGAAACAATGAATGTCACACACAAGGAATTGCCATTCCCATGGATGAAACTAAAGGAGACAGGGGGAGTACCGGCTTGATGGGAGAGACCACAGATACTGATCTATGGACGTTTATACCCTAACGATGGCTGGGAAGATGGAGGGGTGGAGCCCAAGGTGCTGACCCTAACAAATGCACCAGTGAGCAAGGTTCAAGAAGAAAACTATAAATGGCTGAAGGAGTGGAAAAGGAGTGCACTTTTGATGAAACAAAGCTGGACCAATGCCAATAATTCCCCACAGATCACCGGCTCTGTGGTATCAACACAACGGAAATGAAGAGGTCAGTGAAAAACATAAGATGGCAGATGATTCAGACTATCCCGGCAATGGGTATAGGAACAGCTGTGCTGATGGATCACTATTCGGCTTGTGGATCTAAAGCATAACAGAAATTGCCATTGGATTGGGGAGGAATCTGCTCCCTAGTGCACATCGACATGCCTTCACTAGTAGCACCCAAGAAAGATGTGACGCTCGCTGACTTCCCGAAGAGGGAAAACAACAAAAGAAGGAAGAGATCAATAGAGGGAACAACACCTGCCCAAACAGAAATGACAGACGAACAAGGAAAACTGAAAAGAGTGAAAAGAGGGAATTACTTCTCAGGCAAATCAGAAGCAGCATCGGACGAAGTACCAGCACACCACAGACTGTTCAGCAGAACACAAATGTTCTTCACCTCACTGATACCTGGAATACAGACATACACTAATGCCAAGTAGTTGCAGATCACTCGTTGCGAGTTTATGGTAACCATAAATTCGACAGTGAATGGGTTCAATGCCATGAAGGAAGAGCTCAGGTCAATAAGAATGGTGATGCTCCAGAATAGATACGATTCTCGAACAGGAAAACGAACTGACAACAATATGGCCATTCGTAGAAGCGTGCACCAACTCCCAACTCCCACTGCTCCCCTGCTTGACAAATACACTGAAAGGTACCCACTCTGTCAACCATACAGCCCAGGACCAGCACTGACACTGCGTCGAGTGGATCAGGAGTCACCAGACGTCGTCAAAGACACTTCCATTGACAGCCTCGACTAAAGCTCCAAGTCATTAGAGACACCACGATATAGCAAGGTTAGACATGAAGCACACGTACCATTCGCACATTGGGACATTATCACACACCCAGCTACATGAAGAACACATGCGTACAGCTCTATGAGTTAGAAGACAGAGACATATACATGCCATCTTCATGTTTATTATTTTGACATTAGCTTGCAGCAGCAACATTGAAACCACAAGTAGGAAAGATATCCTATATAGGCTTGCAGATACGTAGATACAACTAATCCTATGGAACTGCAGGAGCACCCGAGGGACCTGACAGGACCATAAACCACTAACCTATGGACATTATGACAGTACGAAGCAGTAGAAGCCATGCCATGGCTTAGGAACCTACGGTAGGCCACAACCGTCTCAGTAAAAGCTTACAGAGCTGAAATTCTGAGCAAACAGGAGAAAGCAACCATGTAGGATTGGGTCCCCGCCAAGGCCACCAAGGCAAGCAACATTCCTTTCCCTGAAGCTTATGATGAACCGAAACTAGCAGCTGGGAAACAGAACAGTCCCACGTAGGCACAGACTGATCATCAGGTCCACATACTGCAACATTGTTGGAATAGCACTTATCGGGGAGGGTCCTGGCCTGACAGCTGACATGAAAGGGCCAGTTAACTAACCGATATAGGGACTGCTATAGAGGAACTACCACTCAACACACAACCACAGGATGTGATAGGTTTTCTGGAGAGGGGCCCAGGTTGTGACTTAATTGTGATGTGGATTTGCCTAAAAACTGGCCTGTGCACCTGAGATCTTTATCATGTTGCAGGAACTTTATCCTAGTACGGATCCCTGTTGGTTTTGGCTGTGATAAAACCACGGTTGAACTTGCAATCTGTCTGGACCTGTGTTCCTTTTGGGAACGGAAGTGTTAGGCCTTCCAGTAGTTCTGTGTCTGTGATCTCCTAGCACCCCTCAACCTGCTTAAGAGTTCTATCCTAACAAGAGGAAAGTTCCAAGATTGATTCATAGTTTGTGGGGAAAATTGGCATCATTTATCCGGTGCTGTCTCTCAGCAGAGAAGGTAACTACTTGCACTTTTCAAGGGTACATTTTCATAGTAATTGAAGAAAAACATAATGCATGTTAATGAAGTAAAGCACCATTCTGGTACCTCTCAATTTAGATTCATTCAGTCTCCAGTTTCCCTGACAGATCCCCTTAACCCTGTACTAATATTCCAGGCAGTCATCAGTTTATTTCGGACTACAATCCATAAGACATCAGAGCATTGTAAAACATTATAGTTCATTAAAAAGAAAACATAAATACAAAATTATATAATGGGTACAAGTAAGATACAAGTATAACCTGGTATTAATCATACTTGCACCTTCTGTAGCAGGCTCTTGCTAAGAATCCTGCCTTTGCTCAGACAAAAATGTCACTGTGCGAATGTTTTCACAAATCCAGAGCTTCTAGAAAAGTACATATCTTGAACTGACGAAATAAGCGTAAACGTCATTTCCTTTTGAGATCAATAAACATTGGGCAACAGAACATTAAATGTTTGATTTCTTCATAAAAGTAGTGCCACATAGTGCATCATTTTGTACTTGATTCCATCTAGGTAAACGTGAAACAATTTAAGGGAACAATTCCCAGCCAGATCTTTAAGTATACATTTCTTTCAAAGAGATCTGCTATCCATTTGAAATATGGATCCAGACCTAAATACATGTTTGACCTAAAATATTGCCTTATTAGAGGTTTATCGTAATCTTTGTTCATTAAATCTATTAATGCCTATTCACAGTACGTTTTCTTCACTAGATCAAATGTTGACTGTTCAATCAATTCTGGTCTGTCCCATCGGTGCCCCATCTTGATCAATATGAGAGCACACCTAATGTGTAAACCAATGCCAGTGCTTACTGCCATTCCAACTAAATGCGTCAGGTACTACACCCTTATATGCATCTATATCTTGGCTAATCCTAACATTAAGCCATAGCAGTACTGGTCTAATTTGTGTGGTATTTTTCATTCCCAACACGCTCAGTTCTAATTTTACTGGAATAGTAAGCGCTCCTCAGGGTAATGCCAATACATTCTTGTAGAATTTGTTTTTGCTGCAAATTAAACTATTGATTCTAGAGAAAACGCATAGCCCCTATCCGTAAGAGACTGGTGGCTGGTTCTGGGCTGTATATACTACTACTGATATGATTGGGTGAAGGATATCTGTGCCGGGGTCATTTTGTTAAGGGAAAATTGATTTCTTTAATTTCTTTCATAAATCCTTGACTCATATCATGCATGCATAGTCAGCAATATCCCATCTCTTAACCCTTAAAATTGATTTGTTGATCAGACCATGGTAATGTCATTCTCCTATTTTGTAACAGATGCCGATGCCTGGGAGAACTTGTTTGACCCATGCATGGTCAATGAGCAACCTCACATAGGATATCCATGGTCTTTTGAAATCCCAGATAACCAGCTGTCACTGCATCATGGGCGTGATTTAACAGTATGCTTTGAAATTAAGTATGTACCACCCACTGATCATAGCCAGACTGGGGTTTCCAAACTGAAAGTCCATCTTGAATTTGGAACTTTTTAACATATTTTGTTAAGACTCGAAGATCTTCCTTTCCTTGACAGTCTTGTTCAGTTAAGGAAAGGTTTTCTGGATATTTGAGATCTTTATAGAATTTTCCACTCATCAGGTCTTCTTTGTGTGTGGTAACTAGTTCTTCATCTGGAGTCTCTCTACTCTATTCAAGAACAAAAAGCTCACTTTCAGCTCGAGTTTGTGCGAGAGTTACTGCTGTTATTTGTATTTCTTCAAGGTGATCTTCCATATTAATATATATTCTCATTGGATTGCTTCGGTTTTGGCTAATTGTTTACCCAAATCATTTCCTGTCTTTTCAGGACCCTCAATGTTTGAGTCCTGCTTGATTTTATTCCAAAATAGGGTCATGATATTTGTCATTGGTCATCCATCATTTGGATTAACTTTCCATTTTCCAGGGGCTTGTTATTTGCACAAAGACTACCCCTGAATTTCCAGTTTCGGACATAGGGGGTCATTAAAACCCTGGTGGTAGGGTGTTAATGGCACCGGTAAGGATGCCGGTGCCATTAACCCCCTCCCGGCCTATTACGAGGTCCCTTAGCGGGTCCCAACAGGGCTGGCTGGTTTTACCAGCTAGCCTTAGCGGGACCCGTTAAGCGACCATGGAGCTAATAACGGGCCCGCAATTTGTGGGCCCGTTAATAGCTCCTTTCCCATTACCATTGAGCCCTATGGGGGCTCAAATGGGAACGGGAATGGTTTTCAAAATGGGGACTTACCGGATCCGTACAGGTCGGAATGTCCTGGTAAGTCCCCATTCCGACAACAACTATCCCGGACCCAAATTTGGAGGCAGCCATGGTGCTGTTGAGGCAGCCATGGTGCTAACAGCACCATGGCTGCCTCCAAACTCGGAATGACCCCCATAGTCTAAATCAATTATTCTTAATAGTTCCTGGAATTGATGATTCACTTTAATAAAGAAAGTTATATTTATGTTCACCAGTTCTGCCACCTGGCTAATCTGGAGACCATGGACCTCATTATAAGGGTGGCGCTCCCGTAATGAAGGGGGCCGATACAGGACCGGCCCCCTACATTACGGGAGTGCCAATTACGAGGTTCCCTTTGCTGGACCCGGATCAGATGCCTGGTAAAACCAGGCCTCTTTTCCGGGTCCCACGAGGGGAAGAGGGAGGCGATAACGGGACACTTGTAATGTGCCCGTTATTACCTCCATCCCCATTCCCATTGAGCCATATGGGGGCTCAAATGGTAATGGTGAATGGTTCCTGCAAGGAGGAATTACTGGGTCATCCTATGTTGGAATGACCCGGTTATTCCTCATTGCAGGAACCCGGCAAAGCAGCCAGGTTTGGAGGCAGCCATTGTGCTAATAGCACCATGGCTACCTCCAAACTCATAATGAGGGCCCATTTCTTTAGCTGGGGGAGGGGTCAGGGAAGTTTTTCACCCAAGCATTTCCGACACCAGCTACACATTCCTTCTCATCATTTCCTTTACTATGGTAGGAGCAACCATCCACATAAACTAGTGGCATTCATTGACAGGAGCTTTTGTCATACACCTTGTGAAGAGAAGCTACTTATGACTCTGTATTATTGCTTGTTTTGAGTGCTTCATCTTCTAAACCGTTATAGTGGATACATTCATGTAGATCGGCTAATCTTTTTTGACCTTATCTGATTTCTATAGGGAAACACATCATTGACAGAATCCAGCATGTAATTCTTGAGTTTTAGACATTCTCAGTTTGTATTTAGTCACCCTGCAAATATTGTAGAGGCTGGTGGGAGGTCTCAGCTATAATATGTTCTCCAGGCTCTATCAATGGCCGGTAGTTTTTCAAAGCCGGGACCTGTTGCCGGGAGTGATTCTTCACATTCATTGTACTTGATCTTAACAGGCAATGATATTTTACTCACGGAAGAGATTACTTTATTAACCTGATCATGCTTCTGATATACGATTGCAGTTAACAAGTGTCTGAAAATCTGGTTTCCACGAAAAAGTATTTCTTTTTAATGGGCAAAGCCAAGCACAGATCTTCTGAAAGACTTATTTTCAGTTGTTTAACAGCCACTGTTTGAGAGTCAGCCCACTCTCGTTTCACCCCTGTATTCCACAGATGGGAAAAATAAACTGAGTGATCTCTGCATAATTATTTATAACTTGACAGATGCAGTTGGTCAATCCTAAGAGACTTTGGGCCTCATTCCGAGTATGGCGGTAAGGGATAGCGGCCACCGCTAACGAGAGCGGTGGCGGTAATCCCTTACCGCCATACTCCGAGTTCCCTTAGCGCCATGGTGCTTTTAACACCTGCTTTTAGCAGGCGTTAAATACCATGGCGCTAAGGGACCTTGATGTTAATTACGCCACCGTAATTTACGGTGGCGTAATTGACGCCTTCCCCACTCCCATTATGCCCTATGGGGCAAGAATGGGAATGGGGAAGGGTAAATGGGGATTGGGGAATTACCGCCCCGCCAACCTTGGAATGGGGCGGTAATTCCGCCAACCACCAAGGCGCTGCCGGTCCGGGTACGGCGTCAACCAAGGCGTTAATAGCGCCATTGGTTAGCGCCGTACTCGGAATGAGGCCCTTTGTAATTTGTGTATATATTTGTGTTTTATTTTATTCCATTGTACGAGCAACCTTCTTTTTCTGAGGAGTAAGGACCTTTGCAGTGATTTCATGGCCCAAAAGGTTTACTTTAATTCCTCATAAATGTGCTTCCTGAAGTGCTAATTTCACACCTGGTTTCCTTAGTTTGGTCAACATGTGGTGTATCTCCACCAGGTGTAGTTCCTTTCTTTTACTTTTAATTAACAGGTCATTTAGATAGGCCACATTCCAACTTTCTACAAGATTGGCATAGGTTATGTAAGCACATATCGAACAAATTTCTGAAGTTATTATGCCCTAGGGAAGTATGGGTCCAGATGTTTTGTTGCTCCCCAGATGTAAAGGCAAGTTTATATTGATGTTCACGGAGTAACAAGACAACCCAATATCCATTACTATAATCAAGGGCAGAAAGTATTTTAAAATTCTGGATCCGTCCAAGCTCCTGATCGATATAAGGGAGAGGCCACCTTGTCATGTGTACCCTCCTACCTAGTTCCCTTATGTCTACACAGAGTCTCTGTCCATGGGCTTCAATATTCCTGATACTGAGTTATTAAAAATACAGTGCATGGGGAGTGGGCGCTGTTGCGCAACGAAGATGGCTGCCTGAACGCACAGCTCCTCTCCGGCAATAATCCTTTCGTAATAAAACTAGCAGAAACTGAAACCCTCTGATTGCCCAAACCGAAAGATCTGCCTGCATAACTTCTCCAGCACCCCCGGGGAGAAAAAAACAGAGGAATTCGCTGCTGTAATACCCCGTTGCTGCATGTAGCAGCGTGGTTGGACCTGCGCTCAGGCCTACTGTCCCAGAGTAACCGTCGCAGTGCCCGTAATGTCAGCCAGCACACGGGCCTCGGCGTAGTCGGTGGTGGAGGCGGGCCTGGTGACTCGGCCCATTGGGGGTGCTGCCGTGTACTCCGGCCCCCGCTGTGATCCGTTGGGCCGTTTCCTCACGTCCGGCTGTGCTGACAGTTGGACCGCATAGGCGAGGTGATCAGGCCCGTGAGCCCACGATGCGGAGACAGACAGCCAGCAGGGACCTCCCCACCCCACCCCGGACCTCAAGGGGATTACTGCAGCACCCTGCACAGTGCGGCAGGACCGGGCTCTCTAATGGGGCTCTGTGCCAAACAACACTTGGCCCACTGAGCCTGTCCTTGACTGCCTCGCACCATCCCTCCACACTGCGGGTGGTGCGGTGCGCGAGCTACGGGGATCGCCACAGGGGAGCCGTGCCCTTCCAGCCATGTGGGGACGGATTCGTCAGAAGAAAAACACCGCTCTGGCTCACCCCAAGTAAGGAGTAGTAAAATCAGCACGAGAGGGGCGTGTGGGGACAGCGGGGGCTGAGATATCCCCATTCCAACCATATACTGCCATCTATCCAGGGAGCGGCTCGGACAGCATTTTACCAGGACCACACACCCATGGTTACAGTTCAAACTGGTCGCGTCACCCCATACTTGTCTACAACTTCACGGGGCCCTGTGGGGGGAAGGGGGTTCATTGTTGCAGGAGGGCCCACAGACTCTCCAAAAAAAAGGAGGGCCCACAGACTCTCCAAAAAAAATCCCTGATGGCAACCTAGTACAATGAGTAATATCTACATGGGAAGGCACAGTCCACTCTAGTGTTCTGGATAGCTGCCCGGAGGCAGTACATGCAGCCTTTTTTTCACCAGCCCTCACAGAGTATCTACGCCCTTTGCAAACCCCGGTTAAGGAGTTGCGACCACTGGTGCAATCCAATCTAACACTGCACTCAGCGGGAGACAGAGGCCCCACCTCTACAAAGCCGCCCAGATTGAAATAAGGCACAGTTTTCATTGCCCTGCACTGCCTGCACACACGCCCGCTCCATAATGATCCTGGTCAGGTCTGGATCCATCGGAAGCAGAGATAAGCAGGCCCGAGTACGGGCCCACAAGCAAACACCGTAACACCTACCATTCTAACAGCAAAGGGCAGAACGTAACCCTGCAGGTCACACCTCACCCTTGCATCAACAGTATGGCACATAAACCAGCGCGCTAATTTGTCATGATCTGTTACTCCAGTACATTAACTACTACCGGCGAACTCCCAGTCAGTCAGGTGCTATGATCCAGTGCAAGACCCAGCAGTAGCCGGTAGCTATACCATCTCCGTACCATCCAACCGAGGAAGGACAAAAGACTGCCAGTGTCGTAACACAGTCCCCCTGGAGGTCACCGCTCCTTTCCGTCAGCACAACGCTGGATCCTCGGCCATCGAAGCATACAGCACAGTCGGATATTCCTGTTTTTCCTGCTGGACGGGCCCCCATGGTACCGTCATCCTGGAAATGCCGGGAAAGAACAACGCGAAGAGCAGAAAGACCGCTCTGGCTCACCCCAAGTAAGGAGTAGTAAAATCAGCACGAGAGGGGCGTGTGGGGACAGCGGGGGCTGAGATATCCCCATTCCAACCATATACTGCCATCTATCCAGGGAGCGGCTCGGACAGCATTTTACCAGGACCACACACCCATGGTTACAGTTCAAACTGGTCGCGTCACCCCATACTTGTCTAGAACTTCACGGGGCCCTGTGGGGGGAAGGGGGTGCATTGTTGCAGGAGGGCCCACAGACTCTCCAAAAAAAAGGAGGGCCCACAGACTCTCCAAAAAAAATCCCTGATGGCAACCTAGTACAATGAGTAATATCTACATGGGAAGGCACAGTCCACTCTAGTGTTCTGGATAGATGCCCTCAGGCAGTACATGCAGCCTTTTTTTCACCAGCCCTCACAGAGTATCTACGCCCTTTGCAAACCCCGGTTAAGGAGTTGCGACCACTGGTGCAATCCAATCTAACACTGCACTCAGCGGGAGACAGAGGCCCCACCTCTACAAAGCCGCCCAGATTTAAATAAGGCACAGTTTTCATTGCCCTGCACTGCCTGCACACACGCCCGCTCCATACTGATCCTGGTCAGGTCTGGATCCATCGGAAGCAGAGATAAGCAGGCCCGAGTACGGGCCCACAAGCAAACACCGTAACACCTACCATTCTAACAGCAAAGGGCAGAACGTAACCCTGCAGGTCATACCTCACCCTTACATCAACAGTATGGCACATAAACCAGCGCGCTAATTTGTCATGATCTGTTACTCCAGTACATTAACTACTACCGGCGAACTCCCAGTCAGTCAGGTGCTATGATCCAGTGCAAGACCCAGCAGTAGCCGGTAGCTATACCATCTCCGTACCATCCAACCGAGGAAGGACAAAAGACTGCCAGTGTCGTAACACAGTCCCCCTGGAGGTCACCGCTCCTTTCCGTCAGCACAACGCTGGATCCTCGGCCATCGAAGCATACAGCACAGTCGGATATTCCTGTTTTTCCTGCTGGACGGGCCCCCATGGTACCGTCATCCTGGAAATGCCGGGAAAGAACAACGCGAAGAGCAGAAAGACAGGTCCGATGGATTCATACACGAACTCACAAATGTCCACTGCAGGCTCGGACCCGCCAGAATCATCCAGAGCGACATCAACTGATGACACGAAGTTCAACCATTTCCTTACAATGGTATAAAATGGATTCCTAGCCGTTTATGTCAAATTAGATGACATTGTCTCCACAATAGGATTCCTCAAAGCCTGAGTTGATAAAGAAAGTGCCGGTATTGCAGAGGCAGAAACCAGACTCAGTGCCAGTGAAGATTCCATTCATCAAAATACCCACAACATAACACTCCTGAAAGGAGAGATGACAAAGCTGCGAGGCAAATGTGAAGACTTGGAATCAAGATCACGCCGTAGCAATATACGTATTGTGGGGCTATCGGAGGACTTCTGCAAGGGGCCGATGGAAACCCGTATTGAAGACCTTCTGAAATCTCTACTTGGCGAGGACTCCTTTTCCCCACAGTTCTTGGTCGAACGGCTCCCAAGCCTGGCGCCCCACCTCGCACAGTCATCGCAAAGCTACTCAACTACAGGGACAGAGATACAATGCTGAGACTGGCAAGAGAGTTGGATCCCTTGAGACATGGCAACGACAACATCCACATTTATCCTGATTTTTCCGCAGGAGTCCAGAATCTGAGACGGTCCTACAAAACTATCAAACGTCAACTTAGGCGATGGAAAGTACCATATGCCCTGCTGTTCCCTGCAAAGCTACATATACAGCACGCCAGTCTGGCACACTTCTTAGAAACTCCTGCCAAAGCTATGGCGTACGTAGAAGCTTCGATTCCCGTCCCTCCAGAGGGAAGCGAACACAAGCAAATGAACCTACAACAACCGGTTGAAGAACCCGGGAACTCCAATGACTGATGGCAGGCACATGATATCCTTTACACTGATTATGATTTAAATGCGGCAGTCTGAGGGGGCAGCTCTCATATTTTGTTTCTGCCCGATGAGGTGCACTTGGCCGCAGGCGCTGTTCTGCAGCACTTGCCCCCTTCGGGAAGTACCACAGGTTCGTAACTGGGGTAAATCATCATGTTGCGTCTGATGGTGTGGGTGGGGATGGGACAGTGGTATAGGGGTCCTCACAGTTGGATGAGAGTGTTAGATCTTTTTGATAGAGCCCCTGTTGGGCACAACGGGTCAATGTTCACGAATACCAATAGGTTTAAAAATGCAATCACGTTATCACACGCCAACCATCTCCAGCGAATGACTCCCTCGTTTAAACACACCATTCAATCGCTTGTAAATGACACCACAGTTAAATCTACATGCATGGTTGACACTCAAACTGCTGACCTGGAACGTCCGTGGGCTGAACAATAGAGCAAAGGCCAGCAAAGTAGGAGCGTATATTAACAGACACCACCCTCATATTACTATGCTTCAAGAAACCCATGCACTGCAAAAACTCAATGACAACATGCTACGATAATGGGGGAACAACAGACACTACACAGTATATTCATCCCACAATAGGCGGATTCACACATTGATACATCCATCTTTATGCTTTGTGACCGAGAATAGCAAAACTGACCCTCATGGTAGGTATGTGATAGTCTGGGGCATCAACTCAGGAGAAAAGTAAATCCTAATCAACACCTATGGGCCAAATATTGATGACCCTCAATTCTACATAGATGTACTCACCGAACGGATCTTCCGATATGCAGAGGAACCTCACTAGATCAGCCACAGTCTTAGGTCAAGCCCTCGAGGAATTAGGTCTGATAGATGCATGGAGAGGGACACACCCCGAGGACAGACGATACACATTCTATTCCTCAGTCCACGACACAGAATCAAGGATAGACTACTAGTTTATTTCATCCCACCTGTTCAGCTCCGTACAGCACTGCAGTACTGCGACATACTCCCCCGCACATTATCAGACCACTCCCTTCTCACACTTAATGTGGGGATTTCGAGTATAAGACCACCATTTAGATGTTGGAGAATCCCCCCCAATATCCTTAAAGACACGAATGTAGTAGAATCTTTGCACATCAAGATCGAAGAATTCTTCAAACTAAACAAAGGGTCTGTTGAGAAATGGTCAGCCATCTGGGAAACGTTCAAGGTTTAGATAAGAGGTAATATTATGTCTAAAACAACTGGTCTGCTCAAGGCCGTCAGATCTGAGCTAACAGCAATTGAATCACACTTGAGAATGCTAGAAAACGACATTGAAGCACATAACAAACAAACTCTATCAGAGATTAATGCAGCTTTTCAAAGATTTAACGATCTGGCATTGCGAGAGCAACAATACATGGCTTTCCCAGCGATAGCACGCAGGTTCAGGGACAATAACAAGGGGGGCCACCTATTGGCGCGCCTTCTTAAATCAGAATTTTGCCATACACCGATTGCAAGTATTATAACGAAAAATGGGGAGGTTGTAAACGGGGACGAGGACATTAATTCTGAATTCGCTAAATTCTATAATAAAAGTCGGATCTCACTTCCTTAGCTCTCGCCAGAGGACAATTGGTCCCTGGAGCAGCAGATAATTAGCAATGAAATTGCAGATGCAATTAAATCCTTAACATCCCGTAAAGCACCCGGGCCCAGATGGATTAGGCCCTGAATTATACATAGAATACTCCACCATAATTGCTCCAATGCTGACATACGTTTGAGAGGAGGCCATGAGTATGAGCTCCCTACCGGACACAACAGCTGAAGCAATCATCACTGTATTGTTAAGACCTAGGCGCCCTCCACACGACCTCTCCTCATATAGGCCCCTCTCACTAATTAACTCTGATGCCAAGATTTTTGCTGAAGTGCTGGCAACCAGACTGCGAACTAAAATGACTACGCTCGTACACCCTGATCAATGTGGCTTTATCCCAATGAGGTCTACGCCCCTAATCCTACGCAGACTATTCGGCATCATGGCTCAAATTTAAACCAGATGTGCAGGCAGTGGCTGTAACATTAGATGCTGAGAAAGATTTTGACTCGGCTTTGTGGGTCTATTTATTCGAGGTCCTGCATAAATTAGGGTTTGGTCCATACTTTACACAATGTGTCAGACTGCTTTACATCTCTCCCAGGGCTGCGGTCCTCACAAATCGTACCCTATCCAGCTACTTTAGATTACATAGGGGTACTAGGCAGGGATGCCACTTTTGTCCCATCCTCTTCGCTCTCACGATAGAACCAGCCGCGGCTGCAGTCAGAGCAGAACAAGAGCGTAGGGGCATTAGGATGGCCGGCATCCTTCAATCAATTTCACTTTACGCAGACAGCGCTTTATTGTACATACGGGAACCCGAGAACAATTTGGCTCCCACGCTGGCTGTTATGGAAGAATTCACAACATACTCAGGGTACAAAATAAATACCACTAAATCTGAGATATTCCCACTAACTCCAGCCACTGCCTGTCCCACACAGACGCACAGTCTCAAGTGGTCACCCGGCCCTATCAGATATCTCGGAATCCAGGTCTCCAGAGAAAAGACTTCCCTATACATCAATAAATATGAATCCCTATTAGAAAGGATCCCCACTAAGTTGCAGATATGGATTAGGCTCCCCATCTCACTCATTGGCCTACTCGCGGTACTCAAGATGGTAATACTCCCTAAACTCCTGTATGTCTTCAGTAATGTGCCCATATGGCCAGGCAAACCCTTTTTTGAAAACCTCAGATCGATGGCGTCGACTTGGAATGGAGGCACTAATAGGATGAAGTGGGAGAAACTGGTGGAACCATACGAAATGGGTGGCATCGCTGCACCCGATTTTGAGTTATACTACCTGGTAGCACAAGCACAATACACCAAATACTGGCAAGAGCCAACAGATAGAACACCACATGTTCCCATAGAGAGCCACTCAGTCCGGCCTACCGACCTACGTTCCGTAATATTATCAAAAACCCATAGGGATGACTGTAGATTCGACCCAGCGACCTCAACTATCATGGCCTGGGCCAAGATTAGTAAAAGACTGCAAATAGATACACCCTACGACTCACAAGCCCCGCTGTGGAACTTCCCGGGTATTCAACCTTCATACGCTATTAGTATACACAGAACTTGTGTTCCTGAATATGAAATTAAAATGTTAAACATGTTCCCAAATGGCAAATTCGTCACACCAGATGACTTCGCGCCCACGGTTGGACACTCCCAATTGGCCTCCCTCCAGTATCACTGCATGAAGGCTGCTTTTAAAAATCAATGGACATCATACCCAGATGAACCTCCCACACACGCATGCTACCAGTCACTTTACTCGCAGTCTGGCAATGGGGTATCAAAGCTATACAATATAATCCAATCAAATTCCAAATCATTGAAAAACATCAAGGCCACATGGGAATCTGATATGGGTATAACCATAGAAGAGGGAAAATGGTCACAATATTGTCACAATATTGTCTCCTGTCTAAGAAGGTCTCGCTAAATGCGGGCCTTTGATTAATACAACTTAAGATATTAAACCCCAGTTAAACTTGTGAAATTCTACAACACAGAATCAACAAACTGTCCGAAATGCGGTTGCCCTGGAGCAGACACATTCCATAGGTAGTGGGCATGCCCCCAGATTGCGGGATTCTGGCGAGAGGTAGCTGAACTGAAAGAAGGTATCACTCAGATCCTGGCCCAACTCAGCCCCCAAAAATACCTGTTCAGGGACATTGGGAAGATATCCGAGAAAACCAGAAGACTGTTTAATGTAATATGTGTAGTAGCGAAGAAATGTATCCTCCAGACATGGAAAAACAAAACATGCTCCGCGTGCAGATCACCTCTTTAAAGGTCTAGCATACATCAATGAGTGTGAAGAAACCTGCAGAGGAATGGTGCCAGTAACGAATAGGCCTAAAGACATATGGGGTCCATTTAGGGCATACTTGGGGGGATCCCTATCCGAGGGAGAGAACACTGATGTGGAATAGTTTCATCCCAGGAGCATACTCTCCTGTTTCCTTGCTGTAAACTGTGAACGTTGTAAAGGCGTGAATGTACTATATTTCGTATTGTCTAAACCCATGTAAAGATTCAAAATAACTTAATTTTGTATGCAACTAGGGAAAGGAGAATGTTGATGGCTGTGTTGTGATTTGCAAATCAAAAATAAAGGTTTAAAAAAAAATACAGTGCATGGGTCACATAATCCCATGGAATTCTAATTTTTTAAATAATCTCTGTGAGTGATTCCATGGATTCTAGAGGTAACAGATACTGTGGGTCATTACGACCCAGGCGGTAAGTACGCCAACTTTACCACCATGGTGTAAACTACGTTTACACCATGGTGGATGGCGGATTTACCGCCCCATTCCAAGGTGAGTGGGGCGGTAAATCCCCATTTCCCATTTTACCCTTCCCCATTCCCATTTTTGCCCCATAGGGCATAATGGGAGTGGGGAAGGCGCTAATTACGCCACCGTAAATTACGTTGGCGTAATTAGCACCAAGGCGGTTTAGCGCCATGGATTTTAACGGCTGCTAAAAGCAGCCGTTAAAATCGGAATCAGGCGTTAAGGGTTAACGACGGCGTTAACCCTTAACGCCTGAGTTGTAATGAGGCCCACTGTCTGGTACCATATTAGGGTTTCTAGGTATGGTTGTATAATGTGGGATGTAAGTCCACAATCATACAAATCGACAGGGAATATTTTCTGGATATTGAGGATGCCTGCCTACATTTGCTCTTCTATCTCACAGGAATCATCCATACTGATCTGTTTTTTGACCATTTTAAGGAGGCCTGGAAATCTTTCTGTATTAGCAATTTCTGAAGTACCTTCTAATTGGGTTAAGAGGTCTTTATTGATGACGTCTACCTGGAGGAGTGATTCCTTAGTGTCGAGTTATTTACTAGTGACTTTGAATCCTATTTCATCTTCCTGCATGTGACTGATATAGCCTCCTACACCCCAAAAGGGAACAGGGAATAAGCTTACCTCTTGTCGAACATGGAGAGTTTCTGTCCTGCTAATGGCAGTATTGTTGTAATAATCTTCAGGCATGGACCCAATGATGCAGTGGGATAAATCCATGGAAAGGTGTATGAAATCGAAAGCCATTCAATGGTGGTATCTTGGGATACATTCATGCTTTGGCGATCATTGTTGTCAACCAATATTCGGATGGTATCATATTTGAGATTCAGTAATAGAGAAAGACCTTGTTACAGAGGAACATTATTTAATTTAATAAAAGCTTCTTCATTAAACAAGGTCTGACCTTTTCTGATCTTATTGGCCAAGTTTTGTTGAGTATTTCCTGATTTCCTCTTTTATTTGAGCTTCAGCAGCAAAAGGCATCAATTGAACTGACCTAAATGCCCATTCAAGATCCCTAAATGTTTATTTAAACTTATTAAGTCAATCAGGATTCCCTTGATTCTGGACCAGACTTTTTTTTATGATAAAATCCAAATTAATTGTGAAAAAGTGTAATAAGTCATTACTGAAGTAAAAGTCTGAAATAACATCTCTAACAACCTAGCAATTATAATTTATCTTTTCGTTTCCAATTTTGATCTTCAGCATATAGCTGCTACTAATCATATGCTTTGAATCCATCGCATCAAGTTCAGTTTGCCATTTATCTACCAAATTAAGTGTGGAAAAGGTTTGTTCCTTCTGTAATTGCCTAAGCAATCCTTCACTGGTGAAGCTTCTTTCTGGAGTTAAACAATCTTTGGAGAGAACTTGATACTTACTTTCTCTGAGTTGAATAGAGTTATCCTTTCCTTTGTATAATAGCTAAACTGCTGTTTTATCTCCTGAATCATTCACCACTTGAACTAGAATCTCAGTGGTGGTCTTCCGTGTATGGAATTTCAGTGTATTTCACTCCAAAGTATAGAAACTCTCATTTTTTGGACAAATATCTATTGTTAAAAGCTCTGAAGGATTCCCTTCACTATCATCTGGTTTCATCACAGATATAATAGGGATGTCTGGGACTTGAGTGTCCTGGAAATGAATCTGTACTTAGTATGGATATTTTTCAATCAAGGTGCAAATTCCATACCAGCTGATATAACTGCTGCTTCTTTTTAATTTGAACAGGGCTTGGTTTCAGTCCAGAGGATCTTATTTACTCAATCTATCAAAGGTGAAAACCTTCAAAGTACATTTTTCCCCTAAGGAGCCATGACTATCACTGAATGGATGAGTCATTGCCACTCAATTTTACTTTTAACTTCAGTATACTGATTGACCAGGGATCTTCTTTCTATCAAAGTCATAAAGTTCCCCAATTAGATGTTTGAGGATAATATAATTATTTTCCCTTCTTCCTTGTTTTAGAGTATCCAGTACATCTCAAAATATCAAGGTTACCTGTGACCCTTATCTAGAAGAGCCAACAAGCCACACTGTACCATTAGTTAGTGGGTAATTTCGATTGCATTTTGTATGTGTTTGGGATTTAATGATTTTGACCTTGTGCGTCTTGTGCGTCCCGCGCAGATGCATTCTTCTGAGAGTCAGGTTCAAGTGGGTTGGTCAAGGACTCTGTAGAAATGAAAACACACTTGTAAATCATCATTTGTTCCGAGGGTTCCTTGCTTTTCGCGGGCTCCTGGTCACTACTGTTGCTTGGGTTGTGATACCTTGAAAAACCTTACAGAGGAAGGGAAATCCTTTTGCTCTATAATCTCTATAGAAATAGTTGTATTTAGGGGCTTCTTGGCTAATCTCATCCTTTTATTTCAGGTTATTTGTCTTTCTTTTAGCTCAGCCCTTCTCTTTAGGAGGTGACACTACACATGAGAAAGGGGTAATTGTCACACATTTCTCTTCAATAAACTTCATTTTTTTATTTTTATCTGATTTCATCTCAAAGAATAAAGAGGGTTCACGATTGGCTTCTGCCAATTTTTCAGCAAACTGAGGAGGATTTTCACAAGTGGTTAAAGAAGCTTCCTCTAAGGCTTGTCATATCTTTCGTGTTGCATCCCCCCTTTCCTCTTCTCCTTCTGTATTATGCATTTGAACAATTTCATCATGTGATTGCCCATCCTGAACTGTCGACCAATTCTGTCCAAGTTTTCTGTGAACATTAGTATCAGGATTTGCCTGTTGGGACCTCAAAATCTGGCCAATTATCTCTGTCAATTGCTTGACCTTTCGTTCAAGTTGTGAAAATATTTTGACAACCTCTAGGACTCTGGGGGTTTCTTTGGACATATCTCTGTCCTAGCAGCTTCACTATCTTGTATAGGAGACTAGTTTTATTAACTCTGATAATGTTGTTTTATGTGTTGATTGGTCTACATTGATCCCGGTAGTGAGATCTGTAATCCTGGAACCTAGTAGGAGGGTAATGTTCTTGGCAATCGGTTCTAGAAGGTGGTGATTGGCTTATCACCCTGGAAGAATTCTGATTTGTGTTTGTATGGGAACATACTCCTGGGTTCTGACAATTTCTCTTTGATGGAGGACCATATTTATAGCCCAGGATATGTCTACAATCTAAATACTGAGGACAAATATATGTCTCCAGTTTTATGACATCCTTATTTTGAGTGATAGGTGGAGTACTTGTCAGCTGCCTTTGAACAGAAGGTCCTTTCTCGCTAATAGTATGCTTTGAAGCAGAGGAATATATTTTTGGTACCCGTTTTCTCTAAGTTCAAATGAGGAGTACTTTTCTTCTCCTACCTTAATTGTGGCTGGAGCAGGCAAACTGATTCCCTACATATTTTGTATTTTGGAAAGGCATGGAAGAAGGTATTTTTTCAAATCTTGACTTTTGGTATTGATATATCGATGTATTTTGGCAAATGTGTGCGTGAGTGCTTGAACAAACTCTCTTGGAATTTGATCATCAGCACACATTAAGTTATAGGCTGCTTTATGGGCTTTGTAGGGGTTTCTAGGAGTTGAAAAATATTTCAAGATGGCAGCCTTATAGTAAGACCATTTAAAAATATTTTGGTCATCCAGCCCAGCAAATAAACTAGAAAACTCAGTTGAGATTGTCAGTTTTATGAATTCAACACTGCTTTGGTCATTCTTCAATCCAAATGATGCCATCATCTGTTTGTACATTTCTAAATGCTCCCTAACAGAATATTGTGCATATTTGTAGTAAGGGATCATAAAGACTTTAATTGCCTTAATCTGTTTGATTGGGTCTTTCACTAACTGTGATTGTGGTTTTCTTTTTCTGTGTCTCCTTACTTGGTTTAACTTTTCTTATTAGTGTCAGAGCTGCGGCTTGAAACCCCCTCCCTGCTTCTATATTTTCTCTGCTACTTGGCATATGAGTGTAAGGAGGTTTCCTATGTGTACTGCAATGGAGGAGTGCCTCTTTCCCATTGGTCATCTTGGTTATGTAACTCAAATCTTTACCAAGGTGCTGGATAGGATGGCGTTTCTTCATACTGTTGATCAGAACCTGTGTTTCTCCATCTACATAGCAGTTCAGGGATATCCCTATACTCCTTGGCATAGTAAGAAGCCTTTGAAATTCCATTTTTGTGTTGCCTTTTCTAGCTAAACGGTCTCTCTGTTGGATCAGACACTGTAATGTGTGTTCCTCTGTCTCTTTTTCATATGTTTGTTTACTGATTCTCTGTTTAGAAGTACTCTCATTGCCCCACCTGTCCACTCCCGACATACAATGTGTGCCTCTCCCCTTTCCTCTCAGCTGCATTTCTCAACATTACTCTGTGTCATGAACCACCGAATTCGTCCTTTTTGGACTTCATGGTCCATGATGCACCACGGCATGAACTCAGCGATCCTTCCAAAATGGCCGACGAGCATGAAACGCTGTGCTCCAACCTTTGCACGCAACGCTCGGCCTCCAAGAAAACAGACATGCCCCCGCGGCTCTGCGCGTCTCAACGCAACTGCTTGGAGTTGCTAGACGTGTGTTCGAGTCCGCTTTTCGTACTATCTCCAGTTCCTTACCTTTTCTTTTTGTTTCCCTTTGTTTCCTGGAATCCCTTCCGATTCCTTCCTTACCCGCTAGTCCATATCCTCATCCCGATTTGTCTTGTGCTCGGTCCTGCGGTGTCCTGTCACTCGCCGAGCATGGGATTCTTAATCCTGCTCCTTCCTGGATGCCCGACTACATTCCTGGATACTGAACGTCATCCAGTTTAAGGACAACAGACTACCTCACGCTGGAACCCGAGGACTCGCGTCCCAGCCTGTACAAGTCTCGGACAGTAAGAAAAAAGGAAGTTGCATCCAAGAGGGTCACAAGCAAGGAAAAACAGGTGAGAAGGAGAGAAACTTGTGACAGATTGAGACGCCTCAAACCAGATACGGAAACAGACATGGAAGCCACAGCTCAAGACCTCATGAGAGGTATGCAAGAATTTACTACAGAGGTTCAAAACCTCCAGGCCGAGAATGCAGCATTAAAGCAGCTTGTCTTGTCCCCAGATTCCGCGATCAAAGAAGGCGCCCTGGTAGGGGGAGTAGTGGACAAGTATGATGGATCTTCCAAGTCGTTGCGTTCCTTCCTTGATTCCTGCCTAGTACATTTCACCTTCAAACTCTCCTATTTTTCCACGCCACGGGCAAAAGTCGGATTCATGATATCTCACCTCACGGGCAATGCCTTAACATGGGCGACTCCCTTAGTCAATTCGGAGACCTGCTCCTGGATGATTACGATGGGTTTGCGGAAGCCCTTAAGGCCATGTTTGATTGACCAGCACTTGTTTACAGTGCACAAGAAAGACTTCTTGAATTCCAGCAAGGGAGTCAGGATATGCTCAATTATGTGACTTGCTTCAAACAGGTAGCTAAAGAAGCCGATTGGTCTCAAGATGCCAGTTTCACTCTCTTCCGAAGGGGTTTAAATGATGAGATAAAGGACGAACTAGCCAGAGTAGCTCGTCCGAGTTACTTCCAGGCTCTCATGGACCTTTCCCTACAGATAGACTTCTGGATCCAGGAGAGAAAGGCAGAGAAAAGGAAGACTAAGACACCATTCCCGAGGACAACAGCAGATTACCCTTGTCCCAAAGAAGCATGCGCTCCACGTGCCTCAGAACCAGAACCGATGCAATTGGGTGCCTTCCGTGGACCAATTTCTCCACAAGAAAGGATCCGTTGGATTAATACCGGACTTTGCATGTACTGTGCCTCTGATAAACATCTTTTGAGAGAATGCCCTATAGCGTCACCCCGGCATTCGGGAAACACCAGCTCCTGATACTAAGCAGAGCACATCTTCGGGAGAAAGATACCTGCTCCACATCCATTACTTCCTTGAACACTCCTTGGCAGACCACTTTAGTGATTCTCCAGACATTCTTGTCACCTACCAAAAAAGAATCTTTCCCCATCCTGGCCCTAGTGGACTGGGGTGCCATGGGTATTTTCATAGATCACGACTGGGCTGTCAGTCACCACATTCCTCGAGAACCCAAAGAGGTAATACAACCCGTCGAAGGTATAGATGGCAGACCATTGTCATCAGGACCCATTACTCACCAAACCAAGGAATTACTACTATCGATAAACAACCATCAGGAAAGACTCCAATTTGACATCATAAAGGCCGCCCATTACCCCATGGTTCTAGGCATGTCCTGGCTTCAGAAGCACAATCATTACATCAACTGGACAGCAGGATCCCTATTTCTAGGTTCTGAATTTTTTATGTCCCACTGTTTGTCTCAAGACACTTTACAAGACCCACCAGAGACCTCCCACAACCACAAACACTCATCCTTAAGTGTATCCAACATTATCCAAGTACCTGAGATCTATCAAACTTACTCTGATGTGTTTTCAACAGCCATTGTTCAAGCTCTTCCACCCCATAGGCCAGAGGACTGTGCCAATGACACAGATGCTTCAGTGGTGATTCCATTCGGAAGGATCTTCATATTATCCAAACCCGAAAAGAGGGCTCTACGAGAATACCTGGATACTAACCTGGCAAATGGAAACATCCAGCCTTCAAAATCTCCAGCCGGTGCCTCTCTATTCTTCGTTCCAAAGAAAGACACTGAAGAACTTCGGCCTTGTTTGGATTACCGTGGTCTCAACCAATGTACCCTCAAAGACTGCTACCTGCTACCACTTATTTCTGACATCCTGGAGGCAGTACGAGGTGCTGTCGTCTTCACTAAACTCGATCTTAGGGGTGCTTACCATCTCATCCAAATAAAGGAAGGCGATGAATGGAAGACGGTCTTCAGAACTCCCTTTGGCCACTTTGAGTATCTGGTAATGCCCTTCGGTCTCGCCAACGCCCCTGTGGTTTTTCAACTGTTCATGGATAGAGTTTTCTCTGATATACTGTTCCTTTTTCGTCATTGTGTACCTGGATGATATACTGATTTACTCCAATGACCCCCAGATCCATCAAGAACATGTAAAAGCAGTCTTACAATGTTTACGAGAACACACACTCCTAGCCAAACCAGAAAAATGTCTCTTTCATGTCCAAACCATTCATTATCTTTGATGTGTGCTTAGCTCCAAAGGAATCGGAATGATCCTTCCAAATTCGACTCCATACTTTCTTGGCCAGCACCCACCACCGTGAAACAGATTCAACCTTTCCTGGGACTTGCACATTTTTACAAAAATTAATTCCCACATTTTCTGACATAGCACATACACCTAAAGAAGGATACTCCATTTAAATGGTCTACTGCTCAAGAGGTGGCTTTTCAGCAACTGAAACAAGAATTTACTCAAGCTCCAATCCTGGCCCAACCCAACATAGACCGGCCTTTTTTGGTGGAAACAGACGCTTCAGACTACGCCATTGGTGCAGTATTAAAACAAGAATTCAAAGACAAGATGGAACATCCTATTGCATACCTATCCCGCACTCTGACTCCCAGTGAGAGCCACTATTCCATCCTGGAGAAGGAGTTATTGGCCATCCGACAAGCCGTCCTCGACTGGCGCCATCTACTCTTGGGTTCTAAACACCCAGTGCAGGTACGAACAGTTCATTGAAACTTGCAAGTCCTACAGTCCCTGGAATGCAGAAACCATCATCAAGCCAGTTGGGACTTCTTCTTTGCTCAGTACCAATTCCAAATTCATCACATTCCTGGAACGAATAACATTATCGCAGATGCCTTATTTAGGCGTCCTGACTACGAGTCTGTCGAAGCACGGACCTTTCCAAAGATGTTCCCTGATACCGTGTTTGTGGCACAAGCCATTTCTCTCCTGGAAGACACCGTGCAAGAACCCCTTATTCCGAAATCTGGAAGGAATACATCAGGAATAATCAATGGAACTTAGTAACAAAAGACAACTATCTCTTCAAGGACAAACGGCTGGCAATACCCATACAAAAACTGAGGGATAAAATTGTGAATCTCTGCCATGACACCTTCCATTCAGGACATTGAGGCATCACTACCACCCATCGTCTTATACAGAGGCAATTCTGGTGGCCAAAGATGGTAGCTGACATAAGAACCTACATCCAATCCTGCGCAGTGTGCAATCAGAACAAACATGATAACAGAAAACCTGCAGGTCTCCTACATCAACCCGCATTACCAACACGACCTTGGGAAATCATCGCCACAGATTTTATTGTGGAATTACCCCCCGTCCAGAGGATATACAACCATAATTGTTACCATCAATCTGTTTACCCATATGGCTCACTTCACACCCTTGTTCAAACTACCATCCTCGTTCGAATTGGCAGGAATATTCCTAAAACGTATATTTAGACTTCATGGATTGCCTTCCAAGATCATCTCCAACATAGGACCCCAGTATATATCCCAGTTCTGGAAACAACTATGCCAAATATTAGGTATCCAGCATGCATTATCTTCGGGATATCATCCACAGACTAATGGGGCAACAGAACGAGTTAATTAGACCATAGAAAAGTACCTCCGCTGTTTCGCTACCAAGGTCCAAGATGACTGGTCGCTTTTTATTCTGGTGGCTGAATTCGCTCACAACAATTCTGATCATTCGGCTATCAAGTTCATTCTTTTGCAGTCAGGGATTTCATCCTTCAGTTCTACCATCTGTTCTACCACATCCTACCCCAGTCTCTACAGTTGATTCCTGGATTGAAACACTGGTAAACGTACACAAAGATGCTAAGGAACGACTGGAAAAGGCCAGGATAAAAGTCAAACGGTATACAGATACCAAGTGGAGACCAAGCCCTTCATATGCAGTCGGGGATAAGGTTTGGCTATCCTCAAAACTTCTTCCTCGACATCTGCAGCCTAATAAACTGACTCCCAAGTATTATGGACCCTTCTCCATTAAGAAAATCATTAATCCAGTGGCCTTCCAGCTTCAGCTTCCAGAATCCTGGAAAAGGATTCATCCGATCTTCCACAGTTCCTTATTGAAACTATATGTACAGTCCACCAGAACTACTCCTAGACCTAACCCTGTGATCATAAATGACCAGATTGAGTTCAAATTCTCCAGGATATGTGATTCCAGATACAGACGGGGTCAGCTTCAATATTTGGTAGAATGGAAAGGATACCCCCCCAGTGAGCGCACTTGGGAACCTGTCTCAAACATGAATGCCCCCCATCTAATACAAAGATTTCATCAATTCCACCCAGGCAAACCCAGTGGTTCCGGCTTTAGGAGGAGGCATACTGTCATGAATCACCAAATTCATCCTTTTTGGACTTCATGGTCCATGATGCACCGCGGCATGAACTCAGTGATCCTTCCAACATGGCCGACGGGCCTGAAACGCTGTGCTCCAGCCTTTGCACGCAACGCTCGGCCTCTTAGAAAACAGACACGCCCCCGCGGCTCTGCGCATCTCAACACAACTGCTTGGAGTTGCGAGACGTGTGTTCGCGTACACTTTCCGTGCTATTTCCAGTTCCTTACCTTTCCTTTTTTTCCCTTTGTTTCCTGGGATCTCTTCCGATTCTTTCCTTATCCGCTAGCCCGTATCCTCATCCCGGATTCATATTGTGCTCGGTCCTGTGGTGTCCCGACACTCTCCGAGCTCGGGATTCTTACTCCTGCTCCTTCCTGGATGCCCGACTACATTCCTGGATACTGAGCGCCATCCGGTTTAAGGACAACAGACTACCTCACGCTGGAACCCGAAGACTCACGTCCCGGCCTGTACAAGTCTCGGACAGTAAGAAAAAAGGAAGTCGCATCCAAGAGGGTCACAAGCAAGGGAAAACAGGCGAGAAGGAGAGAAACTTGTGACACTCTGTGTCTGACAGGGAACTCACGTTTTACTGTCTATGTGGGTGGTTTTGGAAAGCGGAAATGGTCTGTTTGGAGCTGCCTATATCCTGATGTTGGATAGGTGTGCCAAAAACACCAGAATATCTGGGCAAAAGTCTGGGCTGTGGAGAGTTAGTCACAGGGATTGTATGAAGTCCGTCTTTGTTCTTTAGAATGTGATTCTGAACTCCAGTGAATATATTCAATTTCCTGTCTTAATCTAGAATTGTGGTCCATTAAAATTATCGAATATTTATTTCTGCTGCTGACTTTTTATTTATGGACTGCCAATCGTTGCTTCATGTGCTTAATCGGTGCGTTAAATCATCAAGCTCTTTCATTAATTTATCTGACTTCTTTCTCAATGCCACATTCTCTTATATGCTTTGCATTTGTTCTTTTGAAGTACCTTTATCCCGATCACCCTGTGCTTGTGTCTGTTTTAACTGTGAGGTGAGCTGATGTATTCCTGAACAGCAGTGCATGTTTCCTGAGCTAACTCAGCCAGCTGCTGCTTGGTATTTTTATATCAAGATATAGTCCATCAAATGCAGCCTGTTAATCTACACCTTTCATGGAAAGCTTTGCCGATATTGCTTTACTCTCTTTGAATTGCATGTTTATATTCATCATACCCTCTAGTACGGCATTGGTGTAAATAGGTTGATCACTCATTTCAGCCTTTAACTTTTTGTCTGTCTATAGAGACTTGCAATGGATGTCATTATTATTTAAAAGTTATCTTTCTAAGCATTGATTGTCTTATCTGCACACTTTCAATTTGCCTTGTATAGCCTCTCTTCTCAACTGTGTTATTTCTGTAGTAACACTTGCTTGTCACCCAATGATACATTCAACTGTTTTATTTCTTTCTCAGGTTGATCACTGCTTGTTGCATGATTCTTATTTCTGCTGAAGTCTTTTGAGCAGTTTCTCTAAATTTGTTTTTTTTTAATGTGTTTAATCATTAAGATTTTTTACAAAGTGATCATGTTGAGAAACAGATTCTCTTTCTCACGGATTCTTTAAGCAAAAGAGAAGTACTTTAGTTGCTAGGTGTCTGACAAGGGGGGTTTTGTGGCAGTAGTACAGAGTTTACATATTTTACGATGTTAAAGGTTGCCAGTTGCCATCGTGTTCTGTCCCCTCATATTAACTTAGCCCAACAATTTTCTTGGTCGCTTAAAGCAAACTCGCTTAGAATGTCCGGAAGATATGATGATCTTAAACCTCTTGTACTGGGACACTCAAGGATCAGGTGACAAATTGATTCCGTTACTGATTGATCAGTACAGAAACGACATTCTTTTTTCGATGATAAGCCTCTAATGAATAGGATTTCGTTAGTTTGTAAGAGGTTCAATCTCGCTCTCATAATCAGGTCTCTCGCTGGTTTTGATGGAAATTTCTTAATGTAAGGCTGCACTTCGTTTAACCTCCTTGTATTTGGCGGCAAGTGCTGGATTAGTTTGTTTTGCGATGCTATTTCTTTAGTTTTGATCCAGTCCAGTTCTTTCAATTTCTTTTGTATTTTTGTTGGATTTACGAACAGAGTTTCTTCGTCGCATTCCACTGATGCTAGATATTCACAATTCCGGGTACACCAGACCTTTAACATTTTGTTGGTTCCACTTTTAATTTCTTAGTATCAAGTTATGAATTGACTGATCTTCTGCCATTCTGCATTTGCGAAATAGCATCAAGGAATTGATTTTTACTGTGCCTTCCAGAGATAGTAAACTTAGTTCCTGTCTTATCACTGCCATAGAGGTGGAATCCGGCAGGGCTAGTATTGATCTCCAGAATTGTGCTTCAAGTTTCAGCCAAAATGTAGTTTGAAGAGTTGGCATTGCATCTGCCCCATATGTTAATGATGGAACAACCTTTTTTTTGTAAAATTCCAACACAGGCAGTAACGAAAAGCGGCCACATTTCCGGTTAATGGCTTTGCCTTGCCCAATCAGTTTCTTTACCTTCAGTTTTAAGTGCATCTGCATTGCATTTTCTTTTTTCGAGCTGTCCAAGATCACTCCCAGATATCTAAATTCCGGCACCTTTTCAATTGGTTCTTTCGTCAGGTGCAGTGATATATTTTCCGATTTTTTGGAGCTAATTGAGATAATCATGAAATTTGTTTTTTTTTTCATTTATCTCCAAATTGTTTGTCCTCATGTATTCCTCCAGACTGTTCAGCTGCCGCTGCAATCCAATTGGAGTGTGATCCATTAAGATTAGATCATCAGCGTATAGCAGTCTATTTATGTGGGCGCTTCCTATAGTTTCTCTAAATTGATACAAATAGTTTACATTTTCAGACAATCTTTCCTCTGCCATCTTCAACTGGAAGAAGAGATGGGAGGAAATATTCACAAGCATCTGTTTTTCCCCTTGCTGCGGAGAATATGTTTCATTTTTACACTGCATCATCTGGTGGATCTTCTATTGCCTAAATATCTTTTTTTTGCATTTTTCACAATTTCTTTAATTTTTGTCTTTCCAGGCTTCAATATCCTTTGTTAATCATTGCTCATGCAGGAAATCCCTAGTCAAAGCATTATAAAGAGCACCTGCTAAATTCGCCCTGCCATTCTGTGGCTAGACTATATATTTGATCAAGTTACCACAGTAAAATATATTTCCACACCGGTAGCTATTTTAAAGATATAGGAATTGCCCTGCATGTGAAAACCTCACTTAGATCAAGTGCACACATGCAGTTATTCCATCAGTCCATTAATTACATTTCTAAATATTTGCAACCATCTTATTTTGGATGTCCACTCTGTTTTAATTTATATTTGCCTGACGTTTTAAATGTTTTAATTCATGGTTCAGGTTTACTGTTTTGTAGTACTTTATGTATTGTATGCTTAGCGCTCTGAGGACTTTGGGTGAGTGGCGCTTTATATAAACTAAAATAAATAAAGAAATAACACAAACGTAGGTATCAATGATAATATCATACAGAAAAATGCCTTTGCCATATATTTCCAGCTAGCAATATGTTCCTGTGTGCAATCTGGTGTGTCTGGATTCTAGCTTATGCATGTAAAAGAAATATTAGCTCTAATGAGCTGTGCTACCAATTGAGAACCCATATTATGTTGATATATCTACTCTATGGGGCCGATTCATGAAATTATTTGCCTGGAAAATTGGGGATTTGTGCGTCCTTCTGAATGCAAAACCCTGTATGCAGATTCATTGAATCGATTGCACAGCTTTTTTTCCTAACTTGCGCGGACTTCGAGCAGGCTCAGCACATCTCTGCGAGTGGTCGAATGCCTTGTGCGAAACACCATGTAAAGTGTGGGCAAGGCCTGCGCAGAGGTTGGGGTAGGAGACGAAACTCAGAAAATGAGTAAGAACAAGGGATAAAGTGGTTGTTATGAGGGATGGGCCGTAGGCAGTCCATAGCATGCCCACAAATGCGCACAACAAAGCGTATTCATGGATGTGACAGTGCAACCTCCTGCCTGCGAAATGCCCACGCAAAACCCTCCATGTCTCTGCCACCCGAAGACAGGCATAAGTACACTTGTGCATAGCATTCACTGCATGGAGGTGGGTTTTCATGTCAGATTTAGGGATGCATGTACCCAGCTGGGGATCCGATCAGACTTGGTGTGCACGTGTGCGCATACGCAGTGTAGTGTGGAGCAGGAATGGTTTACGGGGGTTCGCATGCAGATTGTTTGAGTTACAATACATTGTATTCATGTTGTCAGGATGCCGCTAACAGTTACTGAGCACCCTGCGCAGGGTCCTCGACATGCAGGCCCGTTTGCGGGGGACCCCACATACTGTTTGAAGGGTGCGTGTACTGGCTTTTTTCTGCTTTGCATGGGGGTGTGTCAGGGGCATTCCGTCCACAACTTGTGTATACGGTTACATTGCACATTTTTTATTCTGGGTGCAGGCTCGTGCAGCACTTGCAGGATTTATGCATTGTTTTCCATAAATCGGGCCCTATGTGTCAATGCATGATTCAGAAAGGACAGCAACTAAGCCCCACGCTCTGCACCCCCAATTCCCTAGGACTATTTGAGTGTATTTATGTCAGACTCCTCTCACTTCAAAACAAAGTAATTGCTGACAATTCTACTGTTCATTTGGAAGTGCAACTTTTCTCTGGAAATGGGAATGCCAAACTCCCTTTTTTCCAAATCTGTTTTTTAGAGATTCATGGTTTTCACAGGTTTTGCTTTATACATGTTCTCTGTCAGGCTCTAACGCATGGGCATCTGTTCATGCCTCCAGTTGTGGACAATGCCTGTGAAAAGTGCTCTGAGTTAAGGTTTTATTTGACTACAATTTACAACATGTTGCCCTCTTTGTGTTGGAACATGCTATCTATTTACACTACACAAAGCACAGAGAAAGAATGCTATTTGTTCTAATGTTCTTCTCATTGTCAAACAATTTTTTTTATCCAGGTCATGGCATTTGTTGCACAGAAATATGGTACGACATCCTTTCGTCGCGGGATGTTTTTTCGCAGGTTTTTTACCACAACTTCTTTTTTGAAAATACCCAGCGAATTTTTTAGAAAATGGGGGTCTTGGGAGAGGAACCAAAAATAAAAATCTAGATCATTAAACGTGGAAAACATGTGTTTAGTATATAGATTACATGACATGATTATAATTGTTTCATACCAGTAGTAGGCAAAAGATAACACCATTTTCAAGCAGTCACATACTTACAAACACAGAGGGGCTAATTATCGTGGGGGCGTAACGTAGGGAAAATGCACAAAAGCCCTGAATAAAGGCTTTTACCCATGTTCCTTACATTACCCCAATTTTCGTTTATTTTTCTGGTGTAGAGGAGGGGCGGAACTCAATGTGCTTTTCCGCCGACACGCTTCCGTTCTGCCATATAAGTGCTCCAGCATTTGCGCCGGCATGGTTTTTCAATGCCGAAGCAAATGCTGCAGACCACTATCGGCATAAAGCAGACGGACTCAATAGGGATCCATTGTAAACACTGTTAAACATCCTCACATGTGGGACAGTGTTTATTTTTAATTGTGAACAGGGCTTACCATGCTAGAATGGTAAGCCGTGTTCACAATGATAATAAAACACTGTCCAACACGGGAGCATGTGGGTTAGAATTTAATTGTAATTGTGAGCATGGCAAGCAGTGCTCACAATCAGAAGTAAATGTTGCATAGCATGCCAGGCAGCGTTTACCCACTTTGCAGTGTGGAGTGTAAATGTGAATGGCAAAAGGCAGAATACATGCTTCTATGCCACATTTTTCCCTTTACATTTGCGCCCTGCAGTGCAACTTACCAGAATTTGGTAGCAGAGACCCGCTTACGTTAAAGTGTTAATGTAACAGTTCCCCACCAGCAAACTACTAATTTTATCAAAATGAGCTTGCAATTGTTTATATTTTGTGCCACTTTCGTTCAAAAACAAATAATTTAGAGAAGTTTCAAATTTTATCCTCTGCTGCCATCTAGTGGTGGAAGAGTGTAACTTCTAAGCACATTCTTTTCCTCAGGTCTCTGCATAGACATTTGGTAATACTGACTGGTGGATCCATAATTTTGAGAAATGTGAATGTGGCAAGTGTTTTTGTAACTTGGTTTGTTTATCAAAGTGATCAAGGTGTGTTGTACTTCTTGTGTTTTTGTGTTAGGCTCACTAAGGTACTACACAAAGACACTCCTGAACACAACGACCACAGCCACACTGGAAATAGACAATAACAGTTCACTGCATTCTCGGAGACAAGACAGGCAGGCAACACACAAGCACAAAGTAAAGACAAACAACGCACACAGCCAAACACACAAAACAGACATCATAACACATACACCAGGCATTCTCAGACTGTTACAAGTCTCTATATAGAACGAAGGCTGTGTATGTCGTGTATGTGTGGACGTGCGTGGGCGTGCGTGCGTGTGTGTGTGTGCCTCCGTGTAAGCAGCTATTGTCTGCAGGGGTGTCTGTGTGCATGGGGAAGAGGAAAGGTGCATTGGTGTCCCCACCCCCTGGCCCCCTTCAATGCCAACATCACCTAAACCAGCATTGGCAAAGCCCATAGGCCTAGGGTTCTTTTGCACGTTACACGCATATTATAGTTGACAGTGTTCGTTTATGGATGGACAGACGAATGAGCAAAAAATTCGTTTTCTTTTGGCTTGGGGATGGTTGTACTTTGGTGCATTTGTGTGGATGGGTGGACGGATGGATTGGTGTAAAGGCGTGGATAGAAGCATGCACATTAATGCATGATGTTGTGTCATTAGATGAAGGGGGTGCATGTGGATGACTGGGTGTGACTATGGAGTGGGTGGAAGTGTGTGTTGCTGGTGTGGCTGTATGGATGGATGGATATATAGGTGGGTGGGAGTGTGCTGATTGGTGGATATATGAATGGGCTGGTGTCCTTAGCGGGGTGAGGTTAATTGGTTGTGTGTATAGGTGCAATCGAATGGAAGGATATATGGTGTCTATTGGATGATGACCTATGGATGGATTGTGTGCAGCTGGGGTTCAGCAGTGGGAAGGCAAACTTACTCACCTAATGAAAACAGATAAATATGTTCCAATTTCCTGGGAATTAGGGACAGACTGGGATTACAGAGTACGATAAAAAAAATCACACCAGCAAATTCTGTTTCACAAGCAAGCAATAAGCAAAGCAGGGCATGGCCAAATCTCTTTAAACCCCCCACCAGAACGTAAACCAACAAAAATGCACAGCTCTCAAACTTCAAAAGTTGTCATCAATGATTTTGTGCACTAAAATGCCGGTCCAATTTTAGTAGTATATTAAAACGTTGTGGACGGAACATATGAGTGGGACCACAGGAAAATATGTATTTTAGTACTAAAACGTACTGTGAAGTGCTGGCCAGGTCCTCAAAACAACAGTCATTTAACAGACAGGCGAGTGATATAAATTCACATTTTATGTTAATCAGAAATGAAGGCCAAACCCACGGAGGGGCTCCTTTTCGTCCCAGTGGAGCGTAAGCAAAACGCGTAAAAGCCTTGCGTAAAGTCTTATAGGCATTTTGCTTCTGCCATGCCACATTTTTATTCATCATCATTTAATGATTATTTCGGATTAAACCACTATAGCAAGTTCATTTCATTTCATACAAATCATTTCATAGACATCATGCCATCAGATTCATATATCTAAAGTAAAATGCGGATGTATATACAAAAACAGAGTTAAGCCTGCCTTCATAAATCCTTGCATGGTCACGTGCGATGGATGTATTTGGAGAATGTAAATGCTACCAATTCGTATGAGGGTGACTTGGATAAAATGAATGCATCAAACAGATAGTGATAATGTAACAATGGCACGAGACAAGGACATGCGCAACACTTCCATCCCGCGCAGAGCAGCCCTGACTATGTTCAGACTCTTATCACATCTATGCCAATACTATCAGTTCGTGTTCACGGGTAGTGTACCCAATCAGTGTCTCATACAGGGCGAGCGTGCGGATGGAGGATTTATACCGTCCAGTTATCTTTGTAGCCGGAGAACTGGTTTGCAATTCATTTCATTCCAATTCATTCATTCATGTGTGTGGCCACCTCCCTTTATCTCCGTCACACAAATGGCACAGCATTTGCGCAGGCATGCATTTTCATGCTGGCGAAAATGCTGGGGATCCGTATGGAGCCCGCCAGCTTTAGGCACCAGCATACAGGAGACTGACTCCACAGCCATCAATTGTTAACGCACGGGAGGCCGCATTTCAATGTAAAAGCTGCTGGCCATGCGACCATGGTAGGTAACGTTTACTCATTTGCATGGCCGAGTGCAAATGTGCATGGCATTTTTGCTTCGTCCTGCTAATGACCAAAATCTGGTGCCCGAGAGCCGCTGACATATATATATATATATACACATAACCGCTCCCCGCAAATTCCTTTATAGAGCAAAATGAGCTCCAGAATTGTCATGTATGACATTTTAGGAGCTGATATCCATTTCAGTCGTTGCTAAGCAATTGCAAGTACACAAACAGAACAACCTTTCAAATGGCTTACCCCAGTCTCTGCCAATGTAGGGTGTTTGACTCCAAACACTGAAATGTGCCCACTGTGTACTTAATATGCTACACAGACATGGGCCTGATTCATGGAATTATGTGCGCCGAAAAACAGTCTTTGTGCGCCATTCTGCCCGGAAATCCCTGTTTCACAAATGGGGATTTGCGAGAAGAATGGCGCACAAAGCCTGTTTCTCGGCGCACATAATTCCATGAATCTGCCTCTTATAGTATAGTTACAAGAGTCAGAATGCTATATGTCAATTCAATATATATTTTTCTGTGATGCCTAGACTTGGTGATCGGGTTAGAGAAAATGAAGTCAAATGCATATTATAAAATATTCTCTGATGCCAACACTTGCCAATGATGTTAGTGAAAATTAAGTGAAATATATATTGCAAATTTCTGTTGACAATATGGAAATGTTATGACAAGCGTTAATATTTTGGATGTTTATCCTGGAGATCTATCTCTAGAATGTTTATTCAGATTAGGTACGAAAGTTTGTGTGTAATGTGTATGTAATTATTAGTGTGAAAAGAGCAGGCAGTTTCACTTTTCTTCTGGAATATTTTGTATTAAAAAGTAGTATTTGTATAGTAGGAGTTCATTAACTTTCATTATTGTTGGGGTGAGAATTTAAGTAGCCTGGGTGTTCACGGGAAGTTCTTTTTTTGGACTGGTGTACAGAAATTGTACAAGGGAAAATGTAATTCATGCATGCCGAGTGCATCTTGCTGAAAGCTCACTTCTAGCTGCAGCCATTTATTAGAAGCCAGTGCACATGTCTAAGTAGGAGAGAGCTCTGTCAATCATGATTATAAAAAAGATCATTTTGTTTTCCTACTGCTTGCTTACAAAATATTTTGATTAGATAGCTTAATGCTTTGAATATAGTTCAAATAGTCTTCTCTGCTTGCTTTTAAGATATGCCAAAATGTTGATAATCGTTCCAATTCTCTTCAATGCATTACGATGAATTGGTGTAGCGGGGGGAGTACACTCCCGGACTTCAAAAATAAAGTTTCTTGTTGAAGTCACTATGACTTAAAAAAGAAATTAGTCAGAGTGACTTCAAAAAGAAATTCTTTCTTTTTGAACACTGAGGGCCACACCCACTGTCCGAGGACATGATTCCTCTTGGCACAAGATGGAGGCCTCTCGATCGTCTGCTCTGCACATGACAGGAACCAGAGCTGGTTCCTGCTGCCTGGAGCACGGGAGGCCTACCCGCAGAGGAGTCCCTCAGAGTGACAGATTCTGTGAAAAAGGTAAGGAAAATGTGTATTTTGTAAATGTGTATGTGTGGGTGCATGATCTGTGTATATGTATATTGTATCATGTGTGTGAATGGTTGAGTGTATGATGGGATCTACGTGATCCGACCGCGGCTGATTTTCCCACGGCCAGAAAGTTTGCATGAGAAATGTGCGAACCACAAAAGGTTTGCACATTTCCCATGCGAACACACGTTAAAAACCCATATATACCCACACCCACACCCACAACACACCCACGACACCCCCCCACCCACACCCTCAACACACCCACACCTCCAACATAAACAAACCACACTTACCTTTTTCTTCACTCTGAGTCCCTGCAGCGCCAGTTCCCTTTCACTTCCTTTTCTTTTTTTTTTCGGGAGCTGCAGGGGTGTCCCCCGCAACCCCTGCTCACTATACCACACAGTATAGTGAGCAAGGTGTTGCGGGTGACAACCCTGCAGCCCCTGTAGTCTTTTTTTATACTTACCTACAATGCTACCACCAAAGGTTCAAACTTTTGGTGTTCGAACATTTGGTGGTACCGTTTTCTGGTCTTTTTGTACGGTCAGACCTTTTTTTTGATCCGATCGTACAAATCCGTATGATGTATGCATGGGTGGCTGGATGTGTGTGTATGTATGAGTGTATGGTTGCACGTCTAAATGAGTGAGTGAATGGTGTCTGAATGTGTGTGTGCTTGTGTGAAATGCTGGGCCGTGGAGCTGATTTTTGGGGTTGGGAAGGGAGGAGGTAGAGAGAGGGAACATGCAAGGTAGATGGGCAGGCGGGGTGCATTAAAACATCATTTTTATGAGCACCCATGATAATGCAAGCATGCTAGGTGTTCTTAGTGGCCTGACTTGCATTTTGGTGCAGCCATTCTAATAAATTCTTACTGTGGCATAACATTTTTTAATTTGTTTTACTTAGCTTCTATAACAAAGTATGCATGATAAGTGTTATTACCTTGCTAGACTGGCATTTGGGTGCAGCCAGTCTAGCCATTTCTTATTGTGGCATAGCCTATATTTCTGGGCATCTATGATCAAGTAAGCATGATTAGTGTTATTAGGTGGTTATACTGGCATTTTGGTGAAGCCAGATTTGATATGTGTTACTGTATCATGGTATTTTTTTACTGCCCATCATCAAGGCTAAAGCAAACAAGAAATGCATTATTACATGTTTGGATAAGCCTACATTGTGCAACCAGTCTGGACATATTTACTTAATGTGGTATTGCAATTTTTTGAAAGCATTAATTCTCATGTGCCTTTTTGATAACTTGCATCTATTGGATTTTTCGTTTGGAGTTACCCTACACAACCAATTGCAAATGCTCTGGTTCCGTACCCAATTCTTTTCAGAAAGTCAGAAAGTGTATTATATAACACTAGACATTTTCTGTAATGTGGAATCTTTTACTCACATGAAGGGCAAGACCACTTTGATGTGTGTTCTTACATGGTGGTGGAAACATTTGTCCAGCCAAACAAGTAAATGTTTCCTTGCTGTAACATTGCATGTTTTACTGGTGTTGAGGGCAAAGTCAGCTTGAAGAGTATTGGTACATGGTGGTGTGGGAGTTGGGAACGCATTTGTGCATTCAGCAATGACATGTTTGCGTATGGTATCATTACTGTGCGCAACATTACAGGCCAAACACAGAGATGCCTCGCACATTTGGGGGCCCCGAGCAAGGCACAGCCCCCTTGTTTCTACACTAGGTCAAATATTTAAGGCTTGATTACAACACACATGTATATCCTTCACCTACTGCACTGCACAGCATGCCCCTACAACTACATGATCATCAAGCGTATTGAACATGCATGGTGGTCATGGCCAGCCAGGAGTGTGGCACAGCCCTTGCTTTTTTGCCAAGTTTGGGAGGCCTCCTCAGCATGGCTCGCTTGTGGCTCCCACATTTTGTGCTACTTCACTGTTAAAGTATTGTTATGTTGCTGCTGCTGATTCGAGCTTTGCTATGCCTGCTGCTTTCCTCAGCCATCTAATACAGTTGTATGAATTCCATTTTATTGCGAGACTAGCATCCACAGATGTAATTGCTTAAGTGAAATGATAGTTAATAATAGACTGCTGACATCTTGCCTTAGACTACATCAGACGTCTGCAAGATTCGACTGTACAGCAGTTGGGCCTAAAACCTCCATCAGCCTGAGCCAGTATCGTCAATGCTGAGGACTCTAGGGGGTCACAGTCCAACATATCTGGATAGCCAAGGATTGGGAAGCCCTGTACTGCACGGAGGTAGGACAATATGCAGAACAGTAGCCATGTTGGTGTTGCCTTACCCTTACAAACTGGCACAAAGCATGCATTCTCATTGAACTGTAAGTCAACGTCTAGGTGAGCACATAAGGAGCAAGAGTACTCTTCAAACGCCACAGAGGAAGCACTACTCGGTGTTGGATTGCACCAGCTTCCCCTGCACTTTGGAGTGCAGGTTCCTCTGGCAGTCACTCTTCTGGGTTCGGTATGGTGCCTGCAGTAGGGCAAGAAGCCTCCCACATGCTGATTACAGTTTCTGTCCAGTACTTCCCTGATCAATGGGACACATTTGATTGGGTGATGCAATTGTTTCTGAACCTGCAGGCACATTTTACTATCATTTAACATAGCCCAGCTCATTCATTTGTTTGTTACAATGATCTACATTATGTACAACCTGCGGACCAGTTTCCAGGATTGCTCAGTAGGTTTGTCGCCTTCTGCAGTGATCGGTCTACAGACCAGAGGTGGCCGATTTTAAGACTGTGAAGTTTGTATTGTACACATTCTCAAATGCCAGCATTGTGGCACTGGAAAACAGCATTTAATAGCAGACTAGATTAGATCACTGGGTCGTGTCACATGTTGGCTGGAAAGAGATGGTTATCTTATCAAAAGCAGCAGTGAGGATCTCTGCAGCAGTGGTCTACTATTCACAACATGAGGTTTAGACCATTTTCCACATATCTCTAGAGACGCACCTCAAACAGAAGGAACATGAGCAGACGCTGACAGCTGGGGCACAACCCACAATAAGAGTAGTCCTCTGCCTACAGCAAGTGCACCCAGCAGGCACTGATCTCAACCTTAGCATCACCAACACTCCTCTCACAGCAAAGGAGAAAGAACCCCTCTCCTTGTAGCAGGCCTCATCCCCACATAGACAGGCACGGCCATCCTAGGTATGTCTAATCCCCCATTATCAGCCATATGCATAGCTACCAAGTTTCCCAGGGCAATGCACAGTACTTCAGGCCAGTCCTGCTTGTACCCATTTCACGTTCGACTTGTAGTATCGTTTTCCTACTGTAAGTATTGGCCTATAAGTCCTAACATGCCATGAGAAAAATCAGAATTGGCACCAGGTGACAATCATGGAACTGGGAATAGTGACAGCTATGAAAATGTGCAATGTCAGGAGGCCATCAACCACATATGGCTTTCAAAACCAATGCATTTTGGATTATGGGTATTTGTAGCTTCATGTTTACCAACCACGAGTGAGTATGGATGAGTACTGTCAGCTGTTCTGCTGCAGACTCTATCTGGATTGCCTGATATCTTCAGCTACCAGCTACCGCCTGCCATCTGGGCTAATCTTTTGGCCATGCCCCTTACGCACCACACTACAAATTGAGCCCTTGCGCGCACAAGCGCGCGTGCACATGAGCGAGTACAGACGTGTACTGTCAGCTGTTCTGCTGCAGACTCTATCTGGATTGCCTGACATATTCAGTTACTTCAGCTACCGCCTGCCATCTGGGATAATCTTTTGGGTATATCCGATACCTCACCTACCTTAAACAACTTAAGGATTGTTATTAAGGAGTTTTAATAATAGTGTTATATGCTAAAATGCTAACATACTCTTTTGTATTTCTGTAGGCATGCCCCCTTACGCACCATGCTACAAATTGAGCCCTCGCACACACCTGCGTGCACGCACCATGAGTGAGTATGGACGAGTACTGTCAGCTGTTCTGTGCAGACTCTATCTGGATTGCCTGATAGCTTCAGCTACTTCAGCTACCACCTGCCATCTGGGATAATCTTTTGGGTATATCCGATACCTCACCTACCTTGAACAACTTAAGGACTGTCATTAAGGACAAAACAGGGGGGCGGTCTGGGAAACTCTCTACCAGCACAAACAGAGCCCATTGTCTTGTTATTGGGTGGATGGCCCCTGGGAGAGTCCCAACCAAGTCTTTAGCTCACTGTTCTTTTCATAGAGAAGAAATTTCCCCACATATCAGTCTTTGTCCTGCCCAGGGGCAGTCCAGCACCGAAATGCTAGGCAATTCTCCTCTGAACAAGAGTACCACAGCAACCCCATACACATGTTTCAGCCTAGTTGGGCATCATCAGTGAGGTGAAGCTGTGTCTCTCTAAGAGCAGTGAGCAAGGGGTCCACGTCTGGAGTCCCCTGGTAACTTAGGGTGAGACCCAATAAAAAAGGGGTTTTGGAGACAAAGGCTTGTCAAGGAAAATATAAAGTACCATTTGGGGGGTGGGAGGGTTACTAAAAAAAAGTGGAAAAAAGTAGAGAGAGAAAAAAAGGGGGAACTTAATGAACTAAGCCACCCCTCTGCTTCCACGCAGACCTTTACTGAAAATGATGCAGCTTACAACTGGCATGCCTCCGTGCCACTCTTATCGCATGCCAGTAAACTTAAGGCCGGGGTTTCACCTGTCTGCTATGATGGACGGCGCTATTAGGCCTTCTGCCCCAAGATTCCAATGTTCCACTAATCAAGGATTTCCCAGTGCGCATTTCACTGTATCCACTAAAGAAATTACTCAAGTTCAATTTCTTTCCGATCACACCACGCATGAATATGCACTGGATTAAGCATCTACTCTAGAAGATCCAAGAGCTCTTGAGCTAAATGGAGCTCCAATACACTTAAATGAATCCTATCTAGGATAATCTCAATCCATCATACCTCCTACTCCCTATCCCCTTTATTCCCAAGTCTTGTCCGGGCCTGTTGCAATGGCTGATTCAGTTGTCTTGTGGGAAAATATCTGAATGTCAATTCTTAAAACTGGCGCCAACTCCACCTCTGCTTGTAGCGCAATCAACTCAAGTCCTACCCTCCAACATTCCATTCACCATTGAGGACACTGCCTCAAGACCTATAGTTTTTAGACTATTTATGTCGCCGGACCTACATCCCACAGATTGTCCAGACAATATAATCTCTCCACCTGATTCTAATGTATCTGCTGCGCTTTCATTTGCTAAACTGATTCCTTGCCCCTCATTTGGCTTTCCATCAGTGTCCAACCCTGCTTTGGAGTCGGCTTTAATGGCAATTAACACATCTATTTACACACTTACGAAGCTATTTGAAACCCTTGAAACTAGAGCATCTGCTCAAGAAAATATGCTGTCAACTTTGACCAACAAGTTGGACTGGTTGGTCTTAAACCTTCCCAACATGTTGAAAAATGTACTACCTTGTTCATTCTCAGCAGCATTGCCGCAGGAGCTTCCAGCGTCTCCACCTGGCGTTGTACAAATCATTGAAACAGTGCCATCCCTAATGATCAAAGAAAGTATTGCCCTCCTGGAAGTGGCCCCTAATAACAATTTGCAGTCACCTAATGATCATCAAATTGATGACGATTTGCCTGATCAATCCATCCCTGAGGTACCATTTTATGATGTTTTCTGCCGACCTTCTCAAAACACCTGCAGAAGACGAAAAAGGAATAGGAAGAGGAAATCCGTTCGGGGAGCGGATCTAAACACTTCAACAGAGCAGTCCAAAAGGAAAAAAATGAATAATGTGCCTATTCCGAAAAAAATAAAAAAGCTAAATCTAAAACTAAAGGCTTTGTGGCTAACCTTTCTGTCCCTGAGCCTCAGCAGGCTCCTCCACAACTTCATGATTCGGGAAAGATCTCTAATCCCATCCCTAATTATGTATGCCCTCTTTCTCCTGGCTTGGCTAGATTTGAAAGAAAGACACTGGAAGTTCCAATATGCAATCCTGTTATTGAAAATATACCGTCAGTCGATTATGGTACTGTGGAAGATTCTATTTCTAAAGAACAACTGATGAACCTCTCAGTTTATTTACATAATAATGTATCTATTCAGGGTGCCATTTATAAAAGCTTGCATGAAAACATCTCAGCCCCACAGGCTCAAGGTCCCAAGTTGTGTGTGAATCTAAATTATGATGGTTCATCTTTCAGAACCCTTGACAAAAGTGAAATGGTTTAATCAGACGATTACCTTTTGCCAAATCCCCCTCCTCTAAGCTTGTTGAAAGCGATTCGAGAGAAGCGTTACACTCTAAATCACCATCTAGTGTCTCTAGGGATACAATTCAGGAATGAACATCACTTCCGGTAAAGGATGTCCCTCGTCCTTTGGACAATTTGCAGGAGGATACTTTGAGAATTACTATGATGGACAGAATTCATTCTGACCCATTCCCAGGTAGAGCCACCTTACTGGCGGTCTTTCCGCTCATTCCAGCTTTACGACACATCAACTCTAATGATATCTACAGGGTATCTTATCCAAAGCCTGCTTATCAGGATTTAGTTGATATTGTGATACCTTCGCTAATAATTAAAAACTATGTCTGGCAGCAGAGACATCTTCTTCTCGAGAAAGGGCTAGCTCTTGAAACTGTAACCCCAATGATACATGAGCCAAATTCTTTCAAATCAACCTCCCAGCTCCAGTTGTCCTTGAACAGCGATCCAAGTAGCAAAACCAAGTCTGATATACACATGTGTTGCAACTGCAAGACGGCACCTTTCAATCCTGTCCAAACATTACCCTAAAAATGGGCATGGTTAACCCACACTAACGTCAAGGACGTCAATAAACATTAGCTAACTCCCATACTGGCTCTCCATGAGTGTTCCATGGTTTCTTGGAAAACTCGTGGGTTCTCTCATTTATTGATATCAAAATCGAAGTTACTTAATTAGTATGACTAAGTCTTACTTCCAGAAACCTGGATGATGTCCGCGCCGGTGTGGTCTGATCATCAGGTGACCTTGGTTCTGGCTTCCAAAGCTGCCAGGGGTAGACCGGCAGCTGGTTTCGTGATCGCTGTACGTATCATTTCTCAATTATCTATGAAGCCGCTGCCATCCCCTGACCATGGTATTCAACCTGTGATTATTCGGACCGCAAACAAAAATCACCCCTTTTTTCCAATGATGACGTTATTAAATATATACTGGAATAAGCTTTCACCAACAGAATCACAGTTCATTAGCAAAATTGAGAACATACTAAATCAAACATTGTTAAATCCTAATAACTCAATGGCCATCATTGCTGATGACTTTAACATGAATTTAATCACAAATTACACTCCTGGCTCTAATTCTAGAACTGATAAATGGTCAATGTTGATGGAAATAAGACAATTTTCCTTCTTGAACGGCACGTATAAGAATGACTCCCCGCCCCGAGCAACCTGGTCAAGAGGTACTCTCTATTCTATCCTCGATTATGTTTTTATTTCGAATAATGGCAATAAGCTTATTCACACATTTGAAGTAATTCCAATCCAAGCTAGTGATCACAATTTGCTGGAAGTACACTGGTTACTCCATTCTACTCTTTCAGCGCTATAACTCAAAGGAGAATTTGAGACAAATATTTTGTAGAACCACATTAAGTAGAACTTGAAACAAATTTCGTGTCTACATCAGAAAGTTGTGTATATGGCACAAAACAAAGAAGCAAATGCTCAGACATTTTATAATGATTATATTCAGTTAATCGCGCAATCAACTAGAGATGGTAACAAGCCAACTTTTAAATATAAACACAGTTGGAACCCAACCATCCATAATCTTAAAAAAGATTTATGAAGGGCATTAAGAATATTAACTTAAAATGAGAATAACACACTTAAAACCTCTGTGAAAACTTAATATAGAAATAAAATTAAACAGATTGTACATATACAAAAACAAAAGGATGCAGAATGAATGCTCAAAGCTTTACTTTCGAGGTCCTCTAGTGAGATATGACGAACAATAAACTCTGTTTCTGGAAATGCCCGCCTGTCCACACAACTAATTAGCATTGATGAGATAGCTTGGTGGTCTCACTATGAAAAACATCAGACATTTCGTAAAGTCCTTGTTAGAACACATCATGTGCTAATTTCTTAGATTGGTTGTTTGGTGGTTGGTGTGGGAGGATTTAGGAGTGCGACTGTTCAGTCTATTGTGGGATGGAGGGGGGTGATGTTGTGGTGTTTCGTGGCTTCTGAATTATCCTAGCCAGCGAGTGAGTGGGGGTCTGCGGGAGAGGGTTGGGAATTGTTCTGCGAAGTCCATGAATGAGGCCCAGGTGTTCTGGAATTTGCTCGGGTTCCCTGCTCGTAGGGCGGTGATCTACTCTGCGACTACTGTGTCCCAGCATTTCGCCCACCACAGTGGGATTCTTCCAAAGCCAGGCTAGCACGATTTTCGCTGCTTTTAGGGGATGTGTACATAGGCCAGCCAGGTGTTTTAAAAAAGAAATCATGTCTCAATTTATAGACTGTGAGATATCAGACCTAGCTCAATTCAAGTTTGACTCCACAGACATTCTAATAATAATCAAAAAACTTAGCTTGTCTCGAGCAACGGGGCCTGATATGCTCACAAATTTTGGGGCCGATTCATGGAACAAATGTGCGCCGAAAATTGTGGCACAAGCTGGCGCAAGCGTGAAAAAGCAAGCGCACGTGCACGCATGCGATTCATGGAAGGGCCTGCGCGTGTTTACTCCGGGATGTGCGCCAAATTCGAGCGTGGCGCACATGGGCTCACACGTTACAGCCACATCCTGAACGCTGTGCGCGATGTGCACAGCAAAAGCGCACAACGTCAGTGCACACACCAAAAAGGGGGCAGTACATGGGGCGGAACACGTGGAATTGGGAACAACACGTGAGAAAGAAGGCGTAACTGGGGAAGTACTGCAGGGAAATAAGTGGAATGCCCACACGCACGCGAACAACGCGTATTCATGGAATCGAATACGGGAAACCCGTGCATGCCAAAAGACGCACACAGGCGTCAACACGTCCGCCACACGAAGGCAGGCGGAAGCCTCCCCACGTGCAGTATAAAAGTGTGCGCAAACAACAAACACGTGTATACAGCTACAATGAATGCCCCATTTGTCGCAGCACTGATCGTGGGACACCGCAGGAGGAGGAGAATAGCCAGGCCCCACATTTCTTTGCCCCGGACCAGCCTTTTTGGGATGCCTGATGACCAGGTCTATGGCAGGTATAGGTTTCTACCTCGTATCATCCTAGACCTGGTCAGGGAATGGGAAGATGACCTTACATCACCTAGCCTGTGCTCAAAAGCATTGAGCCCCTTGGAGAAGGTGCTCAATGTCCTGCATTTTTTGGCAACTGGGTCATTTCAGCAGACAACTGCCATAGTCGGGGGTGTCTCACAGGCCACGCAGTCACGCTGCCTACACCAGGTGTTGACAATCATGACTGTGCGCCCCTCAGTCCGCAGGCACATATACATGCCCAGAACACCTGCAGAAAGGCAGGCCATTGTCCAAGACTTTTACAGGGTGGCACACTTCCCCAAAGTGCTTGGTGCCATAGATTGCACCTATGTGGCCCTACATCCACCTAGGCCCACTGAGCACATCTATCAAAACTGCAAGCACTAGCATTCCATCAACGTGCAGGTAGTATGCAATGGCAAGGGAATCATCACCTCTGTCTATGCAAACTACCCTGAGTCTACCCATGGCAGTTTCATATACAGAATGTCTGCCCTGAGCCGGGCCCTGGAAGCTGGGAACTATGGCGAACCATGGCGACACATGGCTCCTAGGTGAGTACAAATGCCTATGGATATGCATGCATGTCACACACAGACAAATACACAAACCCAACTAATCACAACATTATCACCTCCCCAGGGGACAGTGTCTACCCTCTGAGCAACCACATGATGACGCCAATCCGGAACCCCCCCACACCACCCCAGGTAAATCTCCACAAAATACCCTACATATTTATGGTGCATTGGTGGTATAGTGGTGAGCATAGCTGCCTTCCAAGCAGTTGACCCGGGTTTCCCGGCCAACGCACCATAAATATGTAGGGTATTTTGTGGAGATTTGGGGCCTGACGGTATTTTATTACCGCCGAAAAAAATAACTTAGCAACAATAACTCCTTGTATTCAGATTGGGCCATGTACAACAATAATACTGTGGAGATTTGGGGCCTGACGGTATTTTATTACCACCGAAAAAAATAACTTAGCAACAATCACTCCTTGTATTCAGATTGGGCCATGTACAACAATAATACAGTGGACATGCATTATTTCAGCACCCAGACATGCATATTTGGTATGCGTGGTTGGTATGCGTGGTTGGTGGTATTTTGGTGAGCATAATTCCCTTGTTTTATTTGTGGCCCCAATGTCCAGAATCCCTTATCTTTGCTTAGATTTTTCGTGTAATCACTAGAGAGACCTCAGACCTACATTTCAGGAATACCACATTTTCAGTGTTAGTGTTAGTGTGCCACCATGGGCGATCTCACTGACTTATTTACGACAGAGAGCTATATGTGGTAATTTTTTGTGGTAATTTCCACTACCTTATATACGGTAGGGAACTATGTTCAGAGAGTCCCTCTTCCCGTTGGCTCATGTACCTCCAACAAGCTATGCTACAAACAGTCATTCACAACTGTCCATACTGAATATGATCATGCACACATCTGTCTTAAAATGACAATTGCACTGTTTAAAAATCTCCCCACATCATCAGCACTGTATTGGTAAATATAAAACACACCACCCGTCTGCTTTCAAATATTTTTCTGTATTATAAAAGTTGCATTTAAACACGATCTCACTCTTTACAGAAATAAATAAAATAGCACAGTAATAGCATTGTCTGTGATACACTGAAAAGAGAGTGGCAGAGAAAAGAACTCAATTGGCAACATTAACATGTGATTAAGGCACAGGAATCTCCTTTCCTACACTGACTGAATATTCTCGTACACACTCAGCTCCCACACTTATGTAATTACCTTATCTGTTCAGCCCGAGTTTTCTTCAGCTGTTCTCTTTCTGAATGTGGCTCCCTTGAAGATTAACCCCAGTGAAAACGAGCGCCTTTCGTTCTCAAACCGGGGTCATTGCCTGGAACTCTCAGCTTTTTCAGCAGAAATGCTCCAACCAGGAAAAAACAGGTCCTTCTCCCAGCTCTCCAAATCTCCACTGTCCTCCCTCTCTCTTCAAACTCCCCCCAGCAAAACCCTCATCACTGCCTCTAGCATGATACTTGCTATGACGCTGCTCCAATCAGAATCAATCATGCCATCTCCTCCCTCTCTACACAATGGCTCATTTTTATAGTAATACTTTGTAACCAACTGATTTCCTGTTCTTTCGAGCCCTTTTGCTTCCTGTAGTTATGTGGACAGAGCAGCAGAGAAAACGAAAAAAAAAATGAATGTGCGTTTAAAAGTTCACTTTCAGAGTAGGCCTATTTCTGCAGTGGAGACACATTTTTATTTATTGGGTTATGTTAAATTAATTTTATTAGTCAGGTTGTTTATTAATAATGTTAGTTATTAATTTTCAAATGTGTCTCTTGCACCATAGGCATTTCAGGTGAAAAGTATTGTGCATTTTTGAATGTGCACGTGAAAATAGATTTGCATCTTATATGTAAAAATCGTTTTTGACTGAATAGCCTGACTTTACTTATATGTCCATGTTATTCTGGCAACACATATAGCAATGCACCATAGGCATTTGCTGCTGCATCAAAAAAAATTGCTACCTGTGCAGTAGTGCTGTACTCTGTGCTGTAACACGCCAAATATCCTTTCAGTTCACCCCAGCATGTCAAACCACAACAATCCCCTGACACCTGAAAAGTAAACACAACACAGGAACAGCCATTGACCAGCAGAACACATCATGTACATAGTACGCCACAATGACAATGTCAGAGAGTGGCCAAACACTGTAGCCCAAACTTACTGTCCATCAACAAAAGGCCCTCCCTCATTTAGACATCACTATGACCTTCTGAACAACTGTGTCTGGGGTCTGTAGCCTTCTTCCTTCTAGTCTACCTGGCTTCAGGATCCCCCTCCCCCTTGGTCTCCATGTTCTACCTTGAGTGTAAATGGGGTCCATCCCCCTCAGAGGCCACCTTGACTGGTAAAAATACCAAATCGCAGAGAACTCCAAGGAGCTAAACCCCCAAACCAGGGAAAAAGCCTGTAGCCACCAAAAAACCCTGGAAGAGTCTCCAGTAGATGACTTGAAGTCGCAGAAAATGTCCATGCACATGTCCAAGCAGAATGATAGAACAACCAAGGTAGCACAGTTCAACAATGGTTCAACAGGATGAGAAGCATTTTCAGTACACAATATACAATGAGGATGCAACAACTGATGGATAGTGACACAACTCTGGTATACAGGCGCAGGAGTGGCACGAACCAACCACCCCCTCTGTGGTCTGGGCACCTGCAAGGTAAAACTTACACAGGCCTCGGAGACCCCGGCGGGAAAGAGGGTCAGGGATCCATTGTTTGGACAGGCACTGGTATTCAGGATAACCGGAAAGAGGGGCAGGAGAGGGGAGTTGGATGGGCAAGGGAAAGTAGGCAAAATACAACTATTGACAATAACACATACTCAATCAGAGAAACCATGTTCTTCATGCACATTGTACAAAATGGGTCAAATGCAAGCCAAAGGGAGACTTATATCTGGGTGAGTTCTGGCCTCCTACCTGTGCATTCTCATGTCCGGTAACAGGAGCAGTTCAATTCTGCAAAGAGAGTGGGAGTTACTATTCTGTGTGTGTTTTCATCACACACACAACACCATTCATGCCTCAAACTAAGTGACTTCTCCACAAACAAACACTCTTGTCTGCTGCTTTTTTCATATACTTTAGCTTGTCCCGTGATGGTTCATACACTGTCAATGCAGTAAGGCAGGCGCACGTGGCCCCACAGTAAATGGAAGACCAATGTGTTAAGAATCACACATGATAGAATGGTCCTTGGGTGAGCTGCAAGACGCGTATGGTGAGGTGCGTCTTCAGTACAAGTCGTGTACTGCCAGCCGCAGATTTCAATAGGTAGTGCACGTGGCAATTTGCACATGCAAATAATATGCACTGCACTTGAGTCTGTGCATCGCTGGGTGCCCTACTACTACTGCACTAATAACTCAGCTTCTATGGAGCAGGGGGGACTCGAGGATATGGCCGACGGCCCCTGCGTGTGCGCCTGACAACTTGTAAAGCTACTTGGCATTTGTTCCTCAACGCATCTTAGCTGTACTGTGCGCTTCTTCCCCAATGCCTGGCCAAGCTCCACAGCACTGGCGCTACGTAGCATGCATGTGCAAGGGGCCTGGTGGAAGGTCGGCTGGGGTGTGGCCCCTCGTGCTGCTCACCTTGCTTGGAGCTCCTGGAAACACGTCTGCTTCTGTCGGACGTCAGAGCACAAGCCCTGTGCTTCTGCTTGAGCATGCATGCGCACGCGTGCACCTCCCAACGTGGCCAGGTTTCTGTAGTTCTTGGCCCCGTGTCTGATGGGAAAGGTAATCTGAAGGCTCATTTTCCTGCAGAAAGGGCATAAAAGCTATTAATAAGGCTGGAAATTTACCTGCGTGTGTGTCTTCATGCTGGTTGTCACTGGGCCATGTTTGAGACCTACATCCAAACTCCTCCCACCAACATTGTGACTTTGACAGCAAAAGGGTGCAGGCTACTGTCTACAGCAGGAAGTGCATCAAGCACCTAGACAGGCAATAAAAGAACATACATCACAATCAACATCAATAAATGGACATATAAATGATGTACTCACCAAAATTGATTGCAGGCATACCATGGAGAAAATCTACTTAATCCGCATTAGGGGTGTTAACACAAGTAGTACAGCAGCAGACAGACCACAGATATGACGAAATCCAATGCCCTTGTGTAAATGGTCGTAACACTGAACCATCCTTGCGTGCTCATGGATAGGGGAAGCAGGAGTGGCATATGTGAGTCAGGACCCCAAGCTGCAAACACATACACGAGACAAGCTTGAAGGGCCCAGGAGGAACAGACAGAGGATGCCTTCAAAAGCCACAAAGCACCACAGTGTCACATGAATGCACAATAGACAAGCAATGTTAAACTATATTAACTAATAAACTAACTATAAAAATCAAAAATGGTCACAAAATGTGGTGGGGAGGCACACAGGAGGGGGGAGGTACAGGGTGCACCTCAACACCCACATGCAATGATGTTGAGATCAACAAAAAAAAAACTCCATGGCATCAACACCTGCACAGCCCGACCTGTGCGGAAGATAAGTCGTCTTCCACCTCACCCTCTGGCTCAAAAGGATGACATGGCACAGTACCCTGACCACACCTATGTGCAGCTTTCCCCTCATCGGCAGCAAGTCTGCGGGACGGGTGAGCCTGGTTCTGTGTGGCGATGACACGTAGGTCAGCATGCAGAACCTTGCGTGATACGCGTGCTCCCTCTTGCAAGGTAACACGTGTAACACAGAGTTCTTCCTGCATGGCCTGGCTGGACATCTCGTACACCTCCCGTACAAGCATGTAGCTCAGCTGAGATGGTATTCTCTAGCTGCTCCAACCTCTCCTCTGTCCGCTTCCTCTGGGACATCAAGAGCACACCCAGCGTAGCTCGGAGGGAAGCATGGTCTTCCCTCAGGGCCTCCCTGTGTGCCTCTGCGTGAGCAACAATTGCTTGATGCAGAGACACCATTTCAGCGGGTGAGCCATGTCTGAGGCCGCCATGCCCAACCTGAGGGAGCAGGCCGTGGACTGTGCCGCCCGCTGCTGGAGATCTACCTGCCTAGCAGGGGGGAGCACAGATTGCGCCACACACTCCATGCTATCAGAGATATTATCAATTGATGATCCCTGTTGTTCGGAATTGACAACCATGGCTTGCTCCCACTCAGTATACCCCAGTGGTGCGCGGCCACCGCATTGCTGGGCTTGACACCTGCGGGGCTCAAGGAGCCGCCGTCCATGTTGGGTTGGCACCGCCCATGGCTGCAGGACTACATTCCTCCATTGACGTGATGCCCCATGCACATCAGCAACTGGTGTGGATTGTGACCCTTCGTCTCGATCCACCACAGGTGGCGGTCCCACCACCATCTGGCCCCTCAGTGCAGGTGTCGCGGACAGAGGAGCGTCCACATCAGAATCACTCACAGTTGACGAATGGACCCGACGCACATCCAACTCGACATTGTTGTCAGAGTGATCATCCAGGCTAGACTCATTGCCAGCCCTAGACACGATGGTCTTAAAACACAAGTGGGGTCTCGTGGTCTACCACCCCAGGACCCACACATGTGCTGGTTGCTGGTGTGATAGCAACCCTGTGCCTGGCATGACAACACCATCCTCTGGCTCCATTGCGTCATCATCTGAAAAGGGGAAAAAACAAACATGAGTGCACATGTCAGAAGCACATAATCCACACACACATAGACATCACATTGACAGCCAACACATGAAGCAGACATGTCACACACAAATGAGAACCTGGCATGCATCCAGTGGCCTTGATATGCAAAGACATCCCAAAAGCAGAAATGGATGTGTATAAATAGCAAAGCTTACACAAGTACAAAAAGTAGTATATTAACTCCATCAGACACCACCTCGGTCAGGCACATGTCAAAGGCAGAAAAGACAGATCTCAACAAAGAGATGGCACATACCATAAGCATGTCTAAACTGCAAATTAACCACTGCTGCAAGTGAATCCAAACACACAATGACACACGTAATATGCATGTACCCATGCATCACTAAATCATCATCACCAATATAGCTCCATCCATCTGCAGCTCGGCCCGTACCGGGTGGCATGGGCCATGTAGATATATTGAATGTCCCAAGCAAAGCAAGGGCCTGCAACCAGGCATGAGGGGCCATAATGCCCAGTATGGTCCGAGCTGCAGGACATGAAGCCTCCACAACACCCTTCAGGGCCTGATTGAGCACATTGTGCTATGAATGTGCCCTATTCCATCATTCCTTGTGTAAAATCTCCACAGCCAGGCCCCACCATATTAGCTAAGTGGGCCTGGGCGTACACATACTGTGCAACAGTGCACCTTCAGGATTATGCCAGTTGAACATAACATGCGCAATGCAGAAATCTCACCAGCATGAACGTCAATCAACTACATATTAGTCAGTCAACAAAAAAGCTGCGGAAGACACATGTGTAAATGAACACTTTCACACACTCATAAGTGAGTAGTGGCAATGTTGCACTACACAACGTTGAAGCTGCTTGCATATGTACATGTGAAAGCGTTCAGCAATACCCCTTTCCCCATACACCTGTATTGTGATCATGAACAGCATCCAATACAGCAAAGCAAGCAGCTACAACACTGCTTGCTTTAATGTATCTGGAAGTGTACACATACACATGTGAAGGCAGCTCCACAGTCATTACAACCCAATTGGCAGGCTACATTCAATCTGCACCCTATGCCAGTTGGTATAGGCTGCAGATTGACCAATCAACTTTGCTAAACAACCACTAGGGAGTTCCATTACTGAGTACATGTGTCACAGGATGCACCTGTGCCCGTGGCATTCATGACAGAGAAGGGATGAAAATCTGACCATCCATGCCAGGTCACTTTGACATTGCATCAGTGAGTAGGCATGTAGAACGATGTAACATGGCTCAGAAGTTGGTTGATGCAGTGCAGAACATGTGTACGTTACCCACTATCTACATGAACTAGTACATTATGATGTCTATCAATAAACGTGAAGGCAGTGTAAAGGCAAGTTCAGGCATCACGTGCAATGTGCATGCAATGGGTTGCATGGCTACAAGCAAACCGCCCCTAAGTGAAAATGCAGGGAGGCATTGAATGGCAGCGAAAGAGTGACCAGAGACCTGTGTATTGGCAGACAGTGTTGACTAGCGTCAATTGCATCATCTGAGTCAACTGACAACACAGCAGATGATAATGGGACAGTAAGCAGGACATATGATAAACCCTCAGTAGTACACCCATGTGTGCAGAAGCCACTACACTAGTTGAACAGAATCAGGGAGCCTGAAACAGGGGGAGGCCTGTGCCCCACACAGACTGTGACACCTTAAACATGTGTGTGATGCAGGACTGAGCCAGAGTGGACACGGAATGGATGATCAAATGCCATGAAATGTAGGTCATTCTGAACACATACTACAATGATCATCTGGTCAAGGACACATAGGGGCATGCATGGAATGCACATGGAGCATGAATGGGCACTCATGTCCCTGCAGAGCATCTGCCATCTGCACAGTCCGAGTGAGACACCCTGCATCAAGGACAAAGGATGTATCCCACTGTATGTGTCTGGCAGGTTGGCAGGGGGGAGTGTGCATGTACACAGGAGCCTTGAACAGGCCATTGCAGTACTCCAACATGATACCCACCAGTGCCATGGTGAAATTGGGGTGCAGGGGGGTGGATGGGCAAGGGAGCATGCCTACATGGAGTACCTGCATGCAGGCAGAACACACATGCACGTCAGGCATGCAATGACATAGTCCCAGTGCTTAGAGGAAAGACACCCCAGGCTACATGCAGAAGGGCCAGTGAGCTGGAACATGGACCGGAGGGGCAGCTGGGTGACTAGCATGTGAGTAGGGTGCAAGTGTGGTGATGAGGACGTCTGCTCTACATGTCCAGCATGCTGCACAGCATGCACGCATCAGTAAAGCATTGCATGACTTGCACATGAGAACCATGTACACATGACGTGTAGTGTCAGTCAAGTACAACACATCACACAAGCAAACCACACAGGGTCTGGACAAACACGTGACAACATTCACTGGACGTGGCATCTAAATCCTGCATCTCTCCCACTCCTTTGTACAATCCTGCCGGTATGAACTCCGCAACAATCGACTCGTGCAGAGTGAGGTCTTCCTCCTGAGCTGGTGACCCACTGCCAGTCAACCCAGTCATGGCATAATTGGAGGCACGCTTCGCCTTAGCACAGCATCGGAGGTCATCCCAATGCTTTTTGCACTTTTGAGCTGTGCACACCTCATGTCCGAATGCACTCACACAATCTGCAACTTGATTCCAGTGGGACATACGATGGGCAGCCATAGTGTGACAATACAGCCCCACTAGCATATCACGGTTGTGGTCCCTCATGTAGTCCACAAGGAGGTCCATTTCCTGCACGCAGAAAGGCTTCTTCCTCGACGTGCCAGAGGCTGTGTCTGGGGTCCCAGCCTCTACTGCAGGTGCAACATTCCTCCTCTTGGACAGTGGTGTGGACCCTGACTGGCAAATGCCGCCCTGATCAGTTAGGGCAGTGGCGCTGGTGGATTGAACCAAGGGAGTGGCAGGTGGAACAAAGATGGAAGCCCTGACTTGTGTCGGTGGCTTCTGGGTGCCCCTGATTTGACGCTGCGCAGCAACATCTGCTGTGCTAAGGTCACTGACCGGGACTGTCCTGGATGGACTCACAGCCGGGGTGGTGTTGGCTGCATCTGCCCATGCAATTGCCGACACCCGGCTGCTTGGGGCAGCAGATGACAAGACACGTGCCTTGGTCAGGGCAGCCCTGTGTGCACTTACGGTGTGCCTCCTGACCTCTTGAAAATCATCCTGGGACTCTTCAGATGCCAACGCAGCATGTGCTGGCTGACCCTGAGCCTGGGTGGTGGTGTCCACAGCTGCACCTGCAGCTACCACTACCCTTGGGCCCGTGGCAGTCGATGAAACAGACTGCCGGCTCACATAGGCGTCAGTGCCAGATGCAAGAGCTGCATCTCCCGGAGCAACAAAGGGTGGTGGCATGACTGCACCAACACGTGGCACAACATTGTGCCAAAGTGGCACACCCCTGCCTCTTCCCCCTCTGCAGCCACCCTGGACACCCTGGAGTGCCCCTACTCCCTGGTCACCCTAGCCACGTCCCTGACCACGCCCGCCACATGGAGTATGCCCAGGTGAGGTGCCCCTCACCTTTCATGGCCTCCCAACCATGGCACAGATGTAGTAGTGCCGGCACAGTTGTAGTATTGCCAATGGGAGGTGTATACGACAATTGTCCTGGGCAATTGGGATGAAGGGGGTGAGGTACTAGATGTTAACAGCACCCCTGCACCTGCAAGGGTGTATGTGACCCCGGTGATAAAGTGACGGGTCACGCAACGCTCAGGCATTCCAAAAATCCAGTAAAACCGTGCACGCAACCCCCGGTTTCCCATGTGTGTGGAATTAACATCGCGCAGTATGCGGTGGCACGCAGGGACACGAAAAACACGTACGCTTGGTACATGCAGGCTACTATAACCTCGAAAATGGGCATGCGATACACAGGGGCACCCGCAGTGGGAAAAATAGCATGCGCGACTCACCGTCTGACTAGCGTGATAAGGAAAAACACACATAGCTAATATCCCGACAAAAGAAGAGATACGTCCTTGATCCGCTGTGAAGTTGTGAAGGTGCGCAAAACAACCAGAAGTAGCAACACATGTCGGTCTCCACGAAAGGCATGTACAGTGAACTGCTGGCCCCGCTCACCTTTAACCCGTGCTGAGGGAAATGCCTGCACGCGTCACGTCACATACGCGCTTAGGCCCTTTCCTCGAATTACACACATTAACACGCGGATGTGCTGTTTTTTCACTTGCTGAATCATTATGCACCCATGATGAGGGGAACGCCCGTGCGTGTTACGTCACATACGCACTTATGCGCTAAGGGCCTTTCCTCGAATTACACACTGACGTGCTGTTTTTTCACATGCCAAATCACTCCGTATCAAGCTGGCCACGCAACAACACACGGAAGACCATGCTCCTGCCCAGAAGGCCGAATTACTGCCCCCCAGAGCCCCGAGCAGACTCCCACCAGCCATCTGCTGCTGCCTGCCTGCCTGCTGACGACGTGCCCTGCTATTTGGTGCCTGCACGTCAGCCATCTGCAGGAGTCCAGTTGCTGTGACCACCCCTGCTGGAACAGAAGACTCCTGACTGAAGTTCCATCGCTCCACAGCCCAGCACCAGGACCCAGTTGCCCACCCACACCTGCCTCAGGGGTTGCCATGTCAGGGGAAAAACCATCGGAGACCACTGGCAGCCTCCATCCAGTGAGGCAGAGGGCTACCAGCTTCAGTGCCACAGAAGTTGGTATCTCGGTGGAGCAAGTCCTGGTGCATTATGATGCCCTCTTTGGAAGACCACGTGCCGACAATGAGGGACGGAAGAGGACCTGGAAGGACATTGTGGCTGCCATCAAAGTGGAGGGGGTGGCAGCCCGTGACATGGCACATGTCCGGAAGCCCTGGGAGGACTTCATATCAGGACCCTCAGCAAGGCCCAGCACCTCTTGGAGGCAGCGCATGCAGAGGGGTGCCAGGTCCACCTTACTAACAACCAGATGAGGGTCCTCAAACATATACGGCCAGCACTCCACCTCCATGTCCTTCAGAGGCAGACCCGTCTGGAGTCGAGCATTAAGTGACCATTGGTACTGATTGGACTCAGTGCATGTTGAGGTGTACCAGGAGTGTGCAGCTTGGACATATGTCTGGAAAGCCCCATGTATGATGTGTATGTGCAGGGACATGAGCCTGCCGCATGTGAGTCCAGTCATGTGTGAGTAACATCAATGGTGTATGTGTTCAAATGCATGATGCACGGATGCATGTGGGGATGCACACATGTTTGCATTTCTGTGTATGTACTGTGGCATGGCTGTGGTGTGACACATGGATGCTGGTTACACCTTCATGTACCTGCACGGCATACATGAGCGTGTGTGTGTTTCACATGTGTGCAAATGTGATACGCCATGGATGCATGTGACACAGACATGTAGGAGGCTGATTGGCAGATGTGACATAGTTGCCGATGATTTCACTGTGACAGGTGGTGGAGATGTACAGATGCATGTGTGCATGTGTTCGGCACTCCCCATGTTGCATGTGATGTAAGGCTAACCTTCGGATGCTAATGCTGTTGTATGTGTATGGATGTTGCTGCCTGCTGCATCATTCCTGTCAATTTGTGCATGTATGTGGGTTCAAATGATATGTGTGTTGGGGAGTATGATGCCATCTGTGAAGTTTGACGCTGCCACTCATGTGCAACTGTCATGTGTGTATCAGACCATTGTACAGTGTCCTGATGCCTGTGTTCTGTCTCTCCCTATCTGCAGCGTCAACTGATGAAGAGGGCAGAGACGGTGCTGTGGAGCACAGCGGCAGGGATCCCACCGCTAGCCGGAGACGCAAGGCCCAGCTCCCCTCCCAAGTTGTCATCTCTTCGGGGAGTGAGGAGTCTGGTGCCGTGTCCACGGCCGCAGCTGCCAAGGGTAGGTCCAAGAGTCAGAGGTCGGAGGTGGACTCCTCAACAGCAGAAGGGGCAGCTGAGCCCCCACAGGGGCCTACGGAGGAAGATGGCACGGTGTCATCCAGGTTGGTGGTGGGTTTGGTTGAGGAGGAGGCTGTGTGAAGGCCCACGCATGGGGCCTGGAGGGGGGCATTCCACTGGTGCTAGTGGTGCAGTGCAGGGACAGGAGGCAGCACAGGCCGCCGCAGAGGTGCCTGTCTGTAATCCTGTCCCCGATCCTATGACTGCATCATCCCGCACCAGCGGGGATGCCTTTGTCCAGACCCGTTTTCAGGGAGGGGATGCGCGAACAACAACTGGCCTTCCTCTCCCTGCGGACGTGGCTATCCAGGACCAGGTTGAGCCTTTCCTAGCTGGGGTGGTGTTGCGTCAATGTGGTATTCGGGATGACATGCAGGGTTCTCGTGAGGACAATGCACGTCATTTCAAATCCCTCATTGACCACGTCAGCCTACGAGGACAGGTCACTGTTAGGTAGAATCCCGTGCAGTGCCCTTAGGGACCACTACACACAATTAAGACTACAAGTGGTAATGCAAGTTCACCTTTGGTACAAGCCTGTACTACTATATTAAAGTAGTAGCAGTAGCGGAGCAGCCAGGCTTATCTTAAGAGTATATGAGCAGTAGCAGAGATTACACAAAGGATCACAATTCTTGTGACTGAAGCAAACACTGACTCAAGGTTTCAGGTAAATAAATATAAGTACATTTATTGTTAAACCATCTGTTATAAAACACCTCACTTCTATAGATTTAAAACCACACATAAAATACACCACACACAACCAATTCCACTTGTGCCATTAAGTTCAAGGTAAGTACATTAGGATTTGACAGACCGGTGTTGTGATTCTAATGCGTACCCGCGGATAGAAATGCTCACAAAGTTAAAACAAGGGAAAAGTGAATAAAAATCAAAGGCAATACTTTTTCAAGGCAAGGAGACTCGAGGATAAGTTCAAAGATACAGAATAAAGTCAATAGGCCTGTGCCAGTGTCAATGGAGCAGTTGCTCAGTTGCTCTTTCGTAAAGATTGTCAAATGGAAGGAAAAGTTATAAGAAGGAGGGAAGAAAGAACAAATCTTTGTGGAGGAAAAGGGTTCACCCCGATTCCGGCTGGTCAGACGGAGAGAAAGGCCAAGTGTGCCCAGTACCTTATTCCGTTGGAGAAAAGCTGGTGCCACGGCAGTTGTTCCTGGTAGTTCCTGCAGACTCACGGTTCCTGCGACTTCAGTCGTAGGGACAAGAAGGAGGACATCTGGAGCGATCTGCACTACCCAGGGATGAGGCCAGCAGCAACGAAAAAGACAACGATGAATAAAAGGTGTGCTCCTTTAAATCAGGAGAGGGCTCTTCTGATGGATTTCCGGACCACTACAGCACAGCAGTGATTTTGACAAAGGAGAGGATTCTCTGTCTGAAGAAATGACGAGCTGGTTGATCCCACCAGGCATGAGTCGGGGCCTGCTGGCAGGTACCCGTCAATGGTGGGTGGGTGGGGGACATGTGTTGGGGCTCACAAGTGCATGGTGCCATATGGGCTGCCTGCGGGGCATGGTCATGGGTGTAGGGTAGTCCCCTGAGGTATGGGCTGCCTGCAGGGCATGGGGAGGGGGGAAGGGGCACACCCGGGGGGCCCACACTGCCAAATTGTATGTTAAACTCCCTGCACACCCCTGAAATACACGTACCCCACTCGCATCAGGTAAAATGCATGTAGAAATCCATGCGCACCCCTCAGAATACACGTACCCTGCCCGTGCTAGCAAAAACGCATGTGAAACTCCATGCGCACTCCACAGAATGCGCGTACCCCGCCCGCGCTAGCAAAACCACGTTTAAAACTCCATGCGCATCACTCGGTATACGAGCCAGCAGCCCATCCTCCCTCCCCTTTCCCCACAGGCAGTCCAAACCACAGGCGGGCCTTTTTCCATGCATTTTACCTAATGCGAGCGGGGTACGTGTATTCTAAAGGGTGTGCAGGGAGTTTTACATGCGTTTTCGCTAGCTGGGCAGGGTACATGTATTCTAAGGGGGGCGCGTGGACTTTTACATGCGATTTGGCAGTGTGTGCCCTCCTCATGCCCCACAGGCAGCCCATACCACAGGGGAATACCCTACACCACTGGGCATGCCCCGCGGCCAGCCTACATGGCACCATGCACTCAGGAGCACAGACTCATGTCCCCCAGCCACACAAATGCAGTGACGGGCTCCTGCCAGCAGGCCCCGACTCATGTCCCCCAGCCACCCAACCAACCACCCACCCACCATTGACGGGCACCTGACAGCAGGCCCCGACTCATGTCCCCCTGCATCCCACCGACCCAGCAGTGATGGGCACCTGCCAGCAGGCCCCGACTCATGTCCCCCTGCACAGTCACCCTCCCACCCACAATTGACAGGCACCTGCCAGCAGGTCCCAACTCATGTCCCCCTGCACCCCCACCCACCCACCATTGACAGGCACCTGCCAGCAGGCACCGACTCATGTCCCCCTGCAACCACACCCACCCACCATTGACGGGCACCTGCCAGCAGGCCCCAACACATGGCCCACCAAACAACATGTCTTGACAAAACAGACCCATGTCCCTAATGCCAACCCTATTACCCCTTGCCCCCCAGTACAAGCATGCAAGCATCCGCAGAACCCACTCCCAAATTACCCATGCCATGACAGTCTTAAATGGACCACCATGCCCATGCAGGAATTCACAACGGAGCCACACAGTGGCAACCTGTTAGGGAGAATTCTCTGTAAAGGCTAATTTCCCAAACCTAATCCCCCAGCAGCTTTGCTGGATTTTTGGGGTTTATTTTTTTTCTCCTGCTAAGAGTGAGACTCTTTTGCTCCCACTCTTGGAGAAGATTTGAGGTGTTCCTTTGACTTTGTTTTATGGGCTATGGGGTCCTTTACCTCATAGGGCTTCATGTGTTTTTGGTATGTGGGTTACACTGCACCCTTCGTGCAGTAACCCAGGGGTGTTGTAGCGACCCCCAAACATAGACTCCATAACCTGGGACTGACTACTGTCTCCCAGGGCATGTACAGTCCCCATTGGCTTTACTAGTCTTAAATTGAGAACAGAATCAGTACAAAACATCACATTGTGGACTAACTGGTCGGGGCAATTCGATTGCCCCGGGGTCTGTTGTTCGAGGGGGCACTGTCCCCTGGCTGGTGGCAGTGGATACTACTTTTTATATTCGACCGCAAATATATTCCAATGGGATTTTCCCATTGTTCGAGGCTACCACTTTTTAAAATAGCCTCGAACATACCGCCGGTTTATTAAATTAATATAAATTCACTGGTTGTTTTTTTTGCCGAAACTTGGCTCCAAATGGCATTTGTGTTCGCTTCTGTGACTCCAACCCAAGTCGAGCCCTTTGTTCCACTTTTTGGCGGGCTTCTCCACAGAAGCCTCCAAAAGTGGTGCCACTCTGTCTGGGTACCACAGGGGGTGTGGGAGGGGGTTTAGGCACCCTGAACTGAGTTGCCTTGGCAACTCAAGTCGCACTTTGGTGTGATTGGCCCAGTGGTGAGCCGCCCGGCTCACCACTTAGCATGTTTGAGTGACAGCTAGGACTGATGATTGGGGTTTTTCTGCATAAAAGCAGGGCTTTGGGGACTGGAACTTCAGAAGTCGCCACAGGACCTAAAGAATCCGAGGAGGGAGAAGCCAAGCCGACCTGCAACGACGACACCACCGTTGGAGCCCTGCTGAACCGTTTCACCACTTTTCCCGACGACAGGGGAGATCTCCAGTCCAGAGAGTCTTCTTCCTTTGACTGGTGGGGATAACCAGTTTGCCCGTCTTTTCGCCTTCCTGGACTATCTCGTGGCCGCCTTGCCTGTGCCAAGCACCCCGGCAACCGGAATACCATGGTTTACCACTACCGCGAAGGAAAGGGTAGTACCGTGTAACTGGAAAACTCTGTGGCTGGTTTCTTCCCTGGCAGTGCAACAACCTTCATCTTTCCTCCAAGTCGAGACCTCCTCTTCCTCTGGACGAAACACTGACTTTCACCCGCTGCCAGGAACAACTGCCCCCGCTGGAGCGTTCTTGCCATTTCAGGTACTGTGTCCCGCCTGGCTTCCCTTGCGACAGATCGTTCGGGGTGACAGTAAATCCTCGACTTTCTAACCTGGGTTAGCCTGGGGCCTGTTAACTAACTTTTCCTGACTTGATCTCAATCTTTTGTGAACTATCTACAAAGACTCTTTGGGCATAACCCCACTGTGTGATCCTGGACACATTTTACTTGCTCTCTCTAAGAATGGGCCTGGCATTTGAACTTCCTTGCTCTCCAGTAGACTTTGCCTAACCTGCCTCACTGTGGTTCTTTGAAACTTATTGGAATTGTGTGCTTTCATAACTCTGCCTTTTCCCTCCCTTTTTCTATAACTTATTAGAGTGCCATCTTAGGTTAAGCGCTCATCTCTGTCTGAAAATAAGTGGTGTTTCTCACTAAGACTTGTCTAATAAGTAATTAGGGTTGTATATATATAATAGTGACTGTGTGTTGAATTTACTTACCTCTTTTTGTGCTAGTGTAATTTACAAGTGTGTCTTTAAATGAATAATGATATACTTTTACACCAAATCTCTGGTCAGTGTTTGCTTGTGCTACTGTATCTCTGTACTTATTGTGTATACTCTATATACTGCCTAACTCATCTTGAGAGAAGTCTGACTGCTCAGCCACAGCTACCAGGTAAATCTGGGTGGTACAGATTGCTACCAATTGGGTTTCCTGCCAACCACCTGTAGTCCTAAATCTTTTGCAGTGGTCCCTAAGGGAACTGTACAGGTTTCTGCCTAACACTGGTGTACAGCGGAGGGATTTGTATTGAGTATACATTTTTTTGTGCTTATATATACCTTGGTGCAACTAACCACAAAGCTTAGCACTAATGAAATTATTTTCTAAACCTGTCAACTATGGAAAGTTATAGTCAAGAGTCCCTTGCTACAAAAATTGCTGATTGTTTAAGAGTTCTCTGTAAGCATAAGAATCTCCTTACTAAAGGCAAGAAAATGGAGCTAATAATAAGGTTGTTAGCAAACCAAAGTCTGGATGGTGGCTCAGAGGAACCTACCACTCCAGCAACTGTAGATAACAGCAATGATATTGATATGAATGTTAGTATTGATAACTTTGAGTCAGAAGCAGAAGAGGAGGGTGAAGATGATAGAGTTGTCTCCCCTGGGCCTCTACCTGCCCTGCCAGCTGTACCTACTGGACCATTACCAGGTCCCACACGTAATCCCCAATATATGGAACTAGAAAAAATGAAGCTTGAATTAGAATTCAAAAGAATTAGTGCTCAAACAGAACAACAGCACCAAGAACTAAGGCTCAGAGAAATGGAGCTCAACCATGAGCTAGAAATGAAAAGATTTTCTGTGGAAAGTGCTTCTCTCTCCGAATCCCCTAGGAGTTCCAGTCCCAAAAGACCCCGGATGCCTAAGGAGTTGGTGGGTATGTATGAGCCTAAGTTGGATGTGTTGGATTGGTTGAGTTTGTTTGAGTATAATCATGGGCTCCAGAACATTACAGGTAATGAGTTACTTTCCTGGTTGTTCTCTGGGCTCCCCCCTGTTGCAACTGATGTGGTAATGGAGTTGTGGGAGGAGGATAAGAAGGATTATGAATGTGTGAAGCTAGCTTTGATAGCTAGATTTGGGAAGACCGCTTCCCAGTACCTTAAGAGGTTTAGGACCCTCAAAAAGCATGATGGTACCCCTTGGGCTACCCGGGTGAGTGGAAGTTTGAAGAATTTAGAGGGCTGGATTAAGGGTTACAAAGTGAACACTTATGAGGGAATGAAGAATCTTGTGATGTTGGAGTCAATTTATGATGCCTGCTCTCCTGAGCTCAGACAGCACTTGGCTGATTCAAAGGAATTAGATTCTAGGAAACTAGCTAAGGCTGCTGACTTGTGGGTTGCCAACAGGGCTACTCACAAGGACTCTGGGGTAACTCAGAAAAAGGATGAGGGGAAACAGCCAAAAAAGGACTCCAAAGAGAATTCTAATAATTCCAATCCCAAAGAGGGCCCCAAACAAAACAATAAGGGTAAGCCACAAGGGAAACCAAATCAGGGTAGTGTACCTTCTGGTGGTAAACCGGAAGGAGGTCAGAGCAAGCCACCATTCCAGAAAGCATTTGGTAAATGCAATGTTTGTAGCTCGCCTGACCATGTGAAAGGAGATCCCAGATGTAAGGGTAAACCTTCAGGGGTCCAGCTTGTCTCCTTAGCCTTCGCTCCAGAGGAGGAAGTACAAATGGCAAGTGGAAACTTTCTACTGCTGGCTGATGAACCCATTAGAGTCTCAGCCAGAGTTTCTTTAGTGTCTCTCGGTCTGTGGGAACAACAGAATTTAGATATCTATAACTCTATCCCAGATAATACTAAAGAGTATTATAAGGACAGTGTCCAGGTGAATGGTCAGGAGACTCCTGCCATTAGGGACACTGGGGCCAGCATAACTGTGGTGGATAAATCTTTTTTTCAGGCTGAGGATGTTGCTAAGGCACCCACACACCTCACCAAGTTAGCTGGAGGGCCTGTGCAGATGCTTCCCCAATTACCATTTCTCATCCAGTGTAATGACATGACTGTGAAGATACCTGTCAGCATACAAAGTGAGGTACCAGGAAGGGTTCTGTTGGGTAATGACCTGAAGGCTCTTGGAGTAGTGTCACATACCCCGAGACCTCCTAGTAAAAGGTTACAGGAGCTCACCAGACCTGCAAGGGAGAGAACCATGAGAGGTACTCCCAAGGAGATGATGAAGAAAGATATCACTCCTACTCCACTGGAGTTACAACTTGCTATCACTGAACTAAAAGAAGCTAAGGGGAAACCCAAGACTTCTAGGAAACAGCCAACAGCAAGCACTCCAGTGCTTCCACCAAGGACTTCCCCTAGGTTGTCCAAAGTTACACCTGTAACTCCACTTCCAGCTGAGGCTGAGAGGGAGGTACAACCCTGTATGGTTGAGCTAGACTCTCAAGAAGAGCTAGTGGAAGGCCAAGAACTCATTGGAGATCTGGATCCTGTTGACCATCCTGAGCCGCAGTCTTTACTGGCAGAAGGTGGACCCAACAGGGCAGACTTCAGTAAGGGAAAGAGAGAATGTCCAACTCTGGAAGGTCTTCGCCAACAGGCAGCTTCTCAGGCTGATGGGCAAGAGCCTGGGAAGTATAGGTTGCACTGGGAAGATGACCTCTTCTACAGTGAACCAACTGAGTCTGCACCTGGAGACTACAAGCGGCTTGTAGTACCTCAAGAAAACAGACAACAGTTCTTGCAACTGGCCCATGAGATTCCTTTGGCTGGTCACTTGAGTTTCAAGAAGACCAAGGAAAGGCTCTCACTCTACTTTTATTGGCCAAAGATGGGGGCTGAGGTAGATAGGTTTTGCAAGAGCTGCCATGCCTGCCAGACTTCTGGTAAGGTTGGTTCCAAGAATGTGGCACCTTTAGTGCCTCTCCCAGTTGTGGGAGTCCCATTTGAGAGGGTAGGGATTGACATTGTTGGTCCCCTTGATCCCCCAACCTCCTCAGGCAACAGGTTTATCCTTGTAGTAATAAACCAATGCTACTAGGTACCCTGAAGCAATTTCTATGAGGACTGTTACAGCTCAGGCTGTGGCTAAGGCCCTCCTTGGTATTTTTACCAGGGTTGGGTTTCCTAAGGAAGTAATCTTTGACAGGGGGTCAAATTTTATGTCCCACTACATGAAAGCCATGTGGAAAACCTGTGGAGTTACTTACAAGTTCTCTACCGCCTACCACCCTCAGACAAATGGGTTGGTAGAAAGGTTCAACAGAACCATGAAGAGCATGATAGGTGCTTTAGAAGATCCCCTTAAAAGAAAGTGGGACCTTCTATTGCCATGCCTTCTCTTTGCTTATAGAGAAGTCCCTCAGGAGGGAGTAGGTTATTCTCCCTTTGAACTTCTTTATGGCCATCCAGTCAGAGGCCCATTGGCCCTGATTAAGGAGGGGTTGGAGAGTGCTCCTTCCCCCAAGCCAGTCAGAGTGACTGACTATGTGATAGGTCTCCGGAGGAGAATATCACACATTATGGCAGAAGCTAGTGATAACCTGAAAGCTGGACAAGCTTTGGTCAAGCATTGGCATGATCAAAAGGCTAACATGGTTGAGTTAACTCAATACCAGCTAGTTCTAGTTATGATCCCAACAAGGCAGAGGGCTTGCAAGATAAATGGATGGGACCCTTCAAGGTTGTGGGTAAACTTGGAGAGGTGAACTATCTGGTGGACTTGGGCAATCCCAAGGAGGCTCCCAGAGTCTTCCACACCAACCGACTAAAGGCGTATGTCTCCAGGCCTGAAGTAGGATCCTTGCTTTTAGCTTCAACAGAAGAGGAAGAAGAGAGTGAAGCTCTCCCTGATCTCCTCAGAGGCTTACCCTTGGACGAAAAGATTGAAGGAGTAAATCTCTCTTCAAATCTGCAACCTGAGCAACAAGAAGAGTGCAAAGCTATGTTAAATCAGTTTGCCTCTGTGTTCTCACTTTCACCAGGCTTGACCCCTTGGGGACAGCATGATATACTCACTGGTGACTGTCTGCCAGTCAAAAGCAGAGGATATAGAATGTCAGAAAATGTAAGGACCCACATCAAAGGGGAGGTCAAGAAGATGCTTGATTTCGGGGTAATAGAGCCATCTACTAGTCCATGGTCTAGCCCAGTTGTGTTAGTACCAAAGGCAGGATCCAAAGAATTGAGATTCTGTGTGGACTATAGAGCTCCTAATGCAGTCACTAAGACTGATGCCCACCCTTTGCCAAGGACAGATGAGTTGGTGGATAGACTTGGTTCAGCCAAGTTCCTCAGCACATTTGACCTTACTTCAGGCTGTTGGCAAATAGTCCTGACAGACCATGCCAAAGAGAAGACTGCATGTTCTACCCCAGTTGGCTCATAACAATTTAAGGTTATGCCTTTTGGATTGATAAATGCACCTGCAACATTCCAAAGGATGGTAAATCAGGTTCTGGCTGGGATGGAGGATTTCTGCATGGCATACTTGGATGACATTGCAGTATTCAGCCAATCCTGGGAAGAGCATGTTAACCACCTAGGACATGTTTTGCAGGCTCTTGGACAGGTCAATCTGACCATAAAGGCAACTAAATGCCAAATTGGTCAGAGTAAGGTGGTCTACCTTGGGCATGAGGTAGGAGGTGGAGAAATAAGGCCTTTGCTCAGTAAGATTGAAGCTGTGCAAAATTGGACGACACCTACTACTCAAACCCAGGTGAGAGCCTTCCTAGGTCTCACTGGGTATTACAGGAATTTCATAGAGAACTATGGGACCATAGCTTCTCCACTGAATGTAATCTCCTCCCCAAAATTCCCTAAGAAGGTCAAATGGAATGAGGAATGCAATCATGCCTTTGAAAACCTGAAGAAAGCTCTTTGCCAAGCACCAGTATTGAGAGCTCCTGACTATCACCAAACTTTCATTGTGCAGACAGATGCTTCTACTGTATGTATATGTGCAGTCCTTAGCCAACTGGATGAGAAAGGTAGGGAGCACCCCATTTGCTTCATCAGCAGAAAGCTGTAGGCTCCTGAGACAAGGTGGGCAACTATTGAAAGAGAATGTTTTGCTATTGTGTGGGCACTGAAGAAGTTTAGGCCATACTTGTATGGTTCTACTTTTGTCATTCAGGCTGACCACCAACCCTTGAGATGGTTGATGCAAATGAAAGGGGAAAATCCAAAACTATAGAGATGGTCAATATGCCTTCAAGGGTTTGATTTCACCATTGAGCACAGGTCAGGGTGTCACCACCAAAATGCTGATGGTCTCTCTAAGATGTATGTCATCGACTAGAGGTATGAGATTCATCCAGGAGTGGATTAAATCCTCCTGTCCCTTAGTCTGGGGGGGCAAGTGTTGGGGAGAATTCTCTGTAAAGGCTAATTTCCCAAACCTAGTGAGTCCCCCAGCAGCTTTGCTGGATTTTTGGGGTTTATTTCTTTTCTCCTGCTAAGAGTGAGACTCATTTTCTCCCACTCCTAGACATGATTTGAGGTGTTCCTTTGACTTTGCATGTGTTTTATGGGCTCTGGGGTCCTTTGCCCCATAGGGCATCATGTGTTTTTGTTATGTGGGTTACACAGCACCCTCCGTGCAGTAACCCAGGGGTGTCGTAGTGACCCCCAAACATAGACTCCATACCCTGGGACTGACTACTGTCTCCCAGGGCATGTAAAGTCACCATTGGCTTTACTAGTCTTAAATTGTGAACAGAACCAGTGCAAACCATCACATTGTGGACCTACTGGTCAGGGCAATTTGATTGCCCCGGGGTCTGTTGTTTGAGGGGGCACTGTCCAGTCCCCCTCGACTGAGTTTTGGCTGGTGGCAGTGGATACTACTTTTTATATTCGACCGCAAATATAGTCCAATGGGATTTCCCCATTGTTCGAGGCTACCACTTTTTAAAATAGCCTCGAACACCCTCCGTGCAGTAACCCAGGGGTGTCGTAGCGACTCCCAAACATAGACTCCATACCCTGGGACTGACTACTGTCTCCCAGGCATGTAAAGTCACCATTGGCTTTACTAGTCTTAAATTGTGAACAGAACCAGTACAAACCATCACATTGTGGACGTACTGGTCGGGGCAATTCGATTGCCCTGGGGTCTGTTGTTCGAAGGGGCACTGTCCAGTCCCCCCGACTGAGTTTTGGCTGGTGGCAGTGGATACTACTTTTATATTCGACCGCGAATATATAGTCCAATGGGATTTTCCCATTGTTCAAGGCTACGACTATTTAAAATAGCCTCGAACATACCGCCAGTTTATTAAATTAATATAAATTCACTGGTTGGTATTTTTGCCAAAGCTCAGTTCCAAAATGGCGTTTGTGTTCGCTTCTGTGACTCCAACCCAAGTCGAGCCCTTTGTTCCACTTTTTGGCGGGCTTCTCCACAGAAGCCTCCAAAAGTGGTGCCACTCTGTCTGGGTACCACAGGGGGTGAGGGAGGGGGTTTAGGCACCCTGGACTGAGTTGCCTTGGCAACTCAAGTCGCACTCTGGTGTGATTGGCCCAGTGGTGAGACGCCCGGCTCACCACTTAGCATGTTTGAGTGACAGCTAGGACTGATGATTGGGGGTTTTCTGCATAAAAGCAGGGCTTTGGAGACTGGAACTTCAGAAGTCACCACAGGACCTAAAGAATCCGAGGAGGGAGAAGCCAAGCCGACCTGCAACGAGGACACCTCCGGTGGAGCCCTGCTGAACCATCTCACCACTTTTCCCGACGACAGAGGAGATCTCCAGTCCGGAGAGTCTTCTTCCTTTGACTGGTGGGGATAACCAGTTTGCCCATCTTTTCACCTTCCTGGACCATCTCATGGCCGCCTTACCTGTGCCAAGCACCCTGGCAACCGGAATACCACGGTTTACTTCTACCGTGAAGGAAAGGGTAGTACCTTGTAACCGGAAAACTCCAGGGCTGGTTTCTTCCCTGGCAGTGCAACGACCTTCATCTTTCCTCCATGTCGAGACCTCCTCTTCCTCTGGACAAAACACCGACTTGCACCTGCTGCCAGGAACAACTGCCCCCGCTGGAGCGTTCTTCCCATTTCAGGTACTGTGTCCTGCCTGGCTTCCATTGCGACAGTTCGTTCAGGTGACAGTAAATCCTCAACTTTCTAGCCTGGATTAGCCTGGGGCCTGTTAACTAACTTTTGCTGACTTGATCTCAATCTTTTGTGAACTATCTACAAAGACTCTTTGGGCATAACCCCACTGTGTGATCCTGGACCCATTTCGCTTGCTCTCTCTAAGAGTGGGCCTGGCATTTGAACTTCCTTGCTCTCCAGTAGACTTTGCCTAACCTGCCTCACTGTGGTTCTTTGAAAAGTATTGAAATTGTGTGCTTTCATAACTCTGCCTTTTCCCTCCCTTTTTCTATAACTTATTAGAGTGCCATCTTAGGTTAAGCGCTCACCTCTGTCTGAAAATAAGTGGTGTTTCTCACTAAGACTTGTCTAATAAGTAATTAGGGTTGTATATATATAATAGTGACTGTGTGTTGAATTTACTTGCCTTTTTTGTGCTAGTGTAATTTACAAGTGTGTCTTTAAATAAATAATTATATACTTTTACACCAAACCTCTGGTCAGTGTTTGCTTGTGCTACTGTTTCTCTGTACCTATTGTGTATACTCTATATACTGCCTAACTCATCTTGAGAGAAGTCTGACTGCTCAGCCACAGCTACCAGGTAAATCTGGGTGGTACAGACTGTTACCAATTGGGTTTCCTGCCAACCACCTGTAGTCCTAAATCTTTTGCAGTGGTCCCTAAGGGAACTGCACAGGTTTCTGTCTAACACTGGTGTACAGCGGTGGGATTTGTATTGAGTATACATTTTTGTGTGCTTATAGATACCTTTGTGCAACTAACCACAAAGCTTAGCACTAAAGAAGTTATTTTCTAAACCTGTCAACTATGGAAAGTTATATTCAAGAGTCCCTTGCTACAAAAAATGCTGATTGTTTAAGAGTTCTCTGTAAGCATAAGAATCTCCTGACTAAAGGCAAGAAAATGGAGCTAATAGAAAGGTTGTTAGCAAACCAAAGTATGGATGGTGGTTCAGAGGAACCTACCACTCCAGCAACTGTAGATAACAGCAATGATATTGATATGAATGTTAGTAGTGATAACTTTGAATCAGAAGCAGAAGAGGAGGGTGAAGATGATAGAGTTGTCTCCCCTGGGCCTCTACCTGCCCTGCCACCTGTACCTACTGGACCTTTACCAGGTCCCACAGGTAATCCCCAATATATGGAACTAGAAAAAATGAAGCTTGAATTAGAATTAGGGGGGAGCAACTGTTGTGATGGACAAAGCAGATTATGACAACATGGTTCAAGTGCTATTACAAGATCGCACCAGCTACCACATTCTTCGGGGCAATCCCACTAACCAACTGCAAAACCAAATTAACACTATAATTGAAGAAGCAAAGGCAGAGGGATATATAAGCACGAAAGAAGCAGCTTTTCTGACACCATGGTACCCTCGGATACCAGCATTTTACGCTACTCTGAAAATTAATAAAGGCATAACCCCACCTCCTCGCAGACCCATAGTATCGGGCATTCAGTCTGTTCTAGAACCTCTCTCACAATTTGTTTCTTTATTAAAGAGGAAGTGCCGAAGATGCGAGTTTATGTAAAGGATTCCACAGCAATGCTAAACCTTTTGGATACCATTAGTTTCAATCAAGAAACAGATGGTTAGTTACCATGGATATAGAGTCGTTGTATACTAAAATACCACAACAAGCCACACTCTCCATGATACAACATCTTTTTGAATCAGGCATTGATCTACACAATACCCCCCCTGGTCTGATAATCCAACTGGCTGAAATAGCTCTTACCAGAAATTATTTCATCTGCATTGACGTCTTTTACCAACAGATATCTCGGACTGCCATGGGGGCCACTTTTGCCCCATACTTGGCTAACCTTTTTGTCAATGCTTTTGAATGTGATGCCATCTATCCTTCCTCTAACCCCTTCCTGGACCAAATAAAACTTTGGAAGAGGTACATAGACAATGTTTTTATGATCTTCAGAGGTATAGAAGCAGAAATACATACATTGCATAAGTGGCTCAATTCACTAAATCCTTTTTTGAAATTCACTTTAGAATTTGACAAAAAAGCTATTCATTTTCTGGACCTTAACATCATGGTAGTACAAGATAAATCATGTTCTAGAGTATACAAGAAGGCTACCAATCAAGGGGAAGAGGAGGAAGTGGCCAATGACAAGTGGAGAGGGGTAGGGCCTAGAAAGCTAGCCTCTCCACCCACTTTCAAAACACATAAAAGCAGACAGACAGGACAGATAGGGATGCTATTCCATCTGCTGCGGGACGCTCTGCCGGGAAAATCCATACTTTACCTCCATCAACCTCCAGAGAGCCAACATAGAGACTTCAATCTATCCACCTTCAGAGACCAGGACTTTCCTTCAGAATTTGTAGCAGAGAGGTCAACTACAAGCTAAATCCCTCTTTAGCAGGCCTCAAATCGTTGCCACTATTCACAGCCAGGCGAGCTGTTTGAATTCTTTGCAAGAACTCTGGCCATTTGCCAGTGAGCAGTGTGTATCCAGTGAGAGACCAGCTGAACCGGAGACCGCTGTATCCGGACCCACAGACCTGATCAGAACCAGAGACCCAAACCAGACCAGCAGAGTAGAGCTGACCCAGACGCTGTGCGCAGAAACCGTCTGTGGCGAGTGAAGAAAACCTGTTGACCAGATCCGTGGCGAGGCCTATTTCTAAATATATTGTGAGTACCTAGCAGAACTGTGCAGAACCAATCTCTTAGTTAAAATAATATAATTCAATCTATTTTAATCTAACCAGAACTGCCTCCTAACTGTCACCTGTCATTTGCAAAGCTGTCACTTGTCATTTTCTAGCTGCAAGCTGTAACCTGTCGCTTTGAACTTTTAAAATTTCAAATCCGAAAAATTACCTTTTTTTAATCGTCCGTATCTCTGGAACCGTTTGGGCTAGGAACTTGGTTTAGCTTTCATCTGAAAGCTTAGAATCTCAGCTGTTCAATAAGCTTGGAACCGACTTATACGTTCTCCGTAATCACGATTCTCGCATTTGCAAATTTTGCCACGATTTGCGATTTGGCCCGATTTCTTTACTTGTAAAAAGACAGCTGCTGTTCCCTGAACTACTAAATTTCGTTTGCCTCTTAAGAACCATCCCTGAATCATTGCTAGAGTGAGCCTGGACTAATATTAACTAGATACCACTCACCCTGAACCTCTAGAGGGAATTAAAAGCATTTTAGCATATGTTTCACTTCATTGCCAGCACATATAAAAGCATTTTGGGCCTGTGTTTCAAACTTCTGTAGTCTAAGCTTGCTGGGGTGAACTGAATTACATTTGATTGCATTTCTGAGAACTGTGTGCTTTCCTTCCATTTCCTTGCATTGCATAAAGGGGGGAGTGGATTGCCAGAGAAAAGTGATTACATTGTTTTGTTGAAATCATATTGAGTATTTCTGTACTGCAATTTCATTCCACCTTGCATCCATTTGAAACCATAAAAGTATTGTTGCTATCTTATCCATCCTATAACCACTCATCATTGATTATAAAGAAGTGTGCTAGTGCCGGACTATCCATTATTGATTACTGCTCAGATTAAGTGTGATATTCAATTATTAATTTATTATAAAGTGTGATATATATATATATATATATATATTGTTTAAATTATCAAATAAACCGTTTAAACTTGCAAAACAGAACTACTTCGTGGCTCAGTGGGGTCAGGGGGATTCCAAGAGAGGGGTGTTATATAGGGGTAGTCATCCAGAACGCATGAACTGGACGTAAAGATATACCAATAAGGGTTTCCATTCAGTATCCCAGACTAGGCATTGACTTAGCTGTAGTGTTGAATTGCATCCTCTTACAAATTGGGGGCTCGTCCGGGATGTTTGGGTTAGATCTATCACTTGTGCAGATTAATACAGCGTGCCAGCTGACCACATACACATATCCGGTCGGATCACCACGCTGTGTTACGCTGTAAAGCACTCCTCAAAGGAACGCTCTAAGGAAAAAGTCTGTTTTGCAAAAATAAAATACAAACTTCTGTAAATCAGGACAGAGACCAATCTCTAGAATGACGACCTTGGTAGATATGAAAATAGCCAGAGAACACTTCTTACATAAGCTATTTGTGAGAGGTGAGTGGACTCATCAGGACCAAACGGTCTGGTTGCAGGCAATCGTGCAACAGGTCACTGAAACAGGGTCAGATATATGGGGAGATCAGGGTCCCCTACATGTGGCCCTGAGTGAACTATACATGGCCCCGAAGGCCAATGATGAGCACCACAAGATTGCCAGGGTAGCGGCATATTTATATTTACATATGGGAGCCATGCAGGACAAATGTGCTGAAGGCCAAGATCTGGCGAGTAGGCAACTGCTGGCATTACAGAAGGCCCAATCTGATCTGGACTCTTCTGAGCAGAGGCTGCTCAGGAGCCAGGAGTCAGAAAATGACAGCAGACGGTACATCACTAAAATAAAGGAGGATATGGATGTGCTGCAACAGGAAAAGGCGGACCAGGATACCAGATTTCTGGCCTTGCAGAAGGAGTACCAAGAAGGTTTGGACTCCCTACTGCAGAGCCAGAAAAAGCTGGAGCAACAGTTAGACTTCAATAGGGCATGTGCTGAGCAGGTAGTCACCCTGCAAAGCCACCTAGATAGGGACAAGGCAGAGAGCAATAAACTGATTTTGAAAGACCTGGATAGCTAGGCAGAGTTTGACCAGGAGCGCCAGAAAACTGGTGCCTTCCAAAGGCAAAGGGACGACCTGGCGGCACAGATGCAGGCTCTTAGTCAGGAAAGGGATACCTTAGGCCAGGAAGTCTGCCACTTAAAAAGGAAAATGGAAGAAAATCACCTGGCCCTCCAGGGACTGGCTGATCTCCAAAAAGAACACCATAACTTGTTGGAGCACACCAGGCAGGTGGAGGATGCTCTGGCAAGAAAGGAGCAGGCCAATAGGGACACAGCTCAGGAGGTAACCCTCCTGCAGCAAAGACTGGCCCAGTGCTCCAGGACCAATCAGAAAACGCAGAGAGAGAATGAGGCTCTCTACCAGCACAATGATAGGCTCCAACAACAGGTAGCGATGCAGGAGAGACTGATAGAGTCTAGTAAGGCCTTAACTGAGGAACTGAAGGCGCAGGCTCTTGCATTGCAACAGGGAGCAGGGGCGGATAGAGACCAGGTTCGCTGGGAAAGGGAAACTCCTGAGCATAACCTTAGGAGCCCTAGTACCAGAGGCCTTTATCTCTCTCAGTCCCTGGACTCTGGCACCCCCCTGTCCCCTGGCGCACATGAGCACCGGGCCACAGGGATGGCAGATTACTATCCAGCCAGAAGCATGGGGCTCATAGGCCAGTACCTCCCAGGAATGGATGGGCAGGCATCCGGGTATGGGCACCCAAGCACAGTGCAATTTAGTGCGGAACCCCAGGAGAATAGGCCCATTAAGGGCATCCTGAAACTTCTGCCCAGTTAGGTCAGTGGGGGGGTACCCATTAAATCCTGGCAGCAAGGAGGAATCTGAAGACTCCTCTGAACGGCGCAGGACACAGGAGACCAGGTCCCCACATTCTGCCAGCCACTCCCAGGCTCGCAGAATCCGGGAAAACCTGGAAGAGCAGACAGGAACCTCTGGGAGCAGTGCCTCTGAGTCAGAGGATGAATGGACCAGGGTTACCCGAACCAAAAAGGCCAATAAGGCAAAAAGGGCCTTGCTTAAGGACCCATTGAAACAGATTAAGGCAATCAGGAGTGTCATCACGCCTTATCATAAGAACGCCAAGTACTCCGTTTGGGAACACTTGGAGCTCTATGAGCAAATGATGGAGACTTTTCATTTGAGGACAGCCAAAGCTGTATCCAATATGTAAAGTGGACCTTCTCAGCAGAATACTCCAGTTTCTTTGCGGGGCTGGAGGACCAAAATCATTTAAGATGGTCCACGTATAAGGCGGCCATCTTGAAACATTTTTCTGTTCACAGAAATCCTCAAGAGGCTCGCAAGGCAGCCTACAATTTGCAATGTGGGGAGGATCAGGCCCCACAAGAATTCGTGCAAGAACTGAAACGGGCCTTTGCGCAGACCACCAGAAGGGTGCGCACAGACAGCAGAGAATTTGTTAATACTTTTTTCCATGCCTTGCCCAAATACATAATGACCCAGCTCGTGAGAGATTTTCATGAGAAAAGATCTTTAGAATGGGTCATTGAACAAGCCACCCGCATCTACGAGGTGCAGAAACCGGTGGAAAACAAAAACCAGCCCAAAAACCCCAAAACCAACAGCACCCCTGCTGCTGCCAAGGTGGCAGAGGTAAAGGTCACCCCCGTTTTGGACTTGGAGATGGGGGGGCCTAAAAACCTACCTGCACCTAATAATTCACAGCCCAGAAGGCCCTCGGGCCAGTCACAGACAGGGAGTCGAGGAGGTAGTCCCACAAATGGGGTCCCCCACTCCCCTGACTATGTAAGTCCCGCTACAAGGGAAACCGACCAATCCTGGGTTATGTGTGGACTCCTCCAGCCCAAGGGGGGGATCCAGCCAAGCACCTGACCCGGGGAACTTACCTCCTAACTTCCCCAAGGAGGGCAGAAATTCTCCAAATCCTGGGCAGAACTTTTTCCCCAGGTATCCACCCAATTTCCAGCCCCAAAATCATCCATCCTTCTTTCCCCAATTCCCTGAGCCTAGACAACCTAATCCGGGAGAGGGGAGGCCAAGGGTGGAGGGGTACCAAAATCTTCCCAACCAGGGGTACTACCAGAGAAGGGATAGCTACCCTTCCCGGGATCAGCCCAGGGGAGAAAATAGAGCCCCGTATCAGCCGGAGCGGGTTTCCCAGTTAGAGCGCCAGGTCCAAAATATGGCACGGGATCTGGGTGACATACTGGGGGCTCAACAGAACCCTCAGATGAGCATGCCACCGCAGAATGCCCCAAACTCTGGACCTGGTGCTCCAGAACAATGACGGGGGCAGCACCCCGATAACACACCGGTTCCCAGGGAGGAGGCACAAGGGGAAGGGGGGTGTAAAGCTTTGGAGGAAGCTTCCTTCCCAACTTGTAAACAGCCCCTGGAAAACCAGGAACCGGAAACAAAATCTCCTGCCCCTGAAAGCCCGCCTCCCAAGGAGCAGAGGGGGGTAGGAGAAACAAAGGACCCAAACAGACCCACTTTGTGGAGGAGGTACAGGTCTTCCAATTTGAGGGAGAGGGATCCTCAGAGGATCCTGGGGAAAGGACCTTCTCCTTCAGAGATGTGGGAACTCCTCCCAAGGAAAAATGGGTCCCAAGGGATGCCTATTCAACTGGGGAGATATGGAGACTGAGCTACCGCCGCCCATCATCTCATCCCAGAACCCACAATACCAAAATCCCCTGGTTCAAACCCATCCTGGTGACTGCCTCCAAAAAGGGGGGGGCGGCCCAGAAACGGAACCAGGGGAACCCACAATGGGTCTGATCTCCAGTTGCCAACTTTTTCTTTCAGATTCCCAAGACTCTCCACAGAATTCTGCCCAAATCTCTTCTCTAGCAATGTCCAAAACCAGAAAGTTAGCCCGCATTATCTGTGCCCCCTTGAGGAGAAGGAGGGACGATATTATGCCCCGGTACAAGTACAGGGTCATGGTATGATTTCAGCGCTGGTGGACACGGGATCTCAAGCTACCCTTCTGTCCAGAAGGGCCTTTGATGAACTGAATGCAGGAAGGGGAGGGAATTACCAAATTCCTCTCACCTCACTTCCTGGACAACTCCATAACTTTGACGGGAAGGAAATTCCCGTCGAGGGGACGGCAGATTTGGACATTAAAATTGGGCGACACAAGTTGAAACACCCGGTCAAAGTTGTGACTCCAGAGGGCACCCCTTGTTTACTAGGGAATGACCTCCTGAGAAGGTTGTCACCCCTAATAGATTGCGTAAACAAGGTCCTCTGTACCCAGACTAGCCGACCCATAAAATTAAAACAGAGTGTCAACCATGTTAGTTTAAACTGCACATGCCACATGGTTGAACAAAATTCTGACCAAGTAGAATTCCACTTCCAGAATAACCAAATTCCAGACGTGACAGTAATAGCAGTAGGACAACAGACTGGTGATGGGGGGTCCTCTCTATTTCTGAAAATCAACCTTCCTTCCAGTCTAAAGTGGTATTCCACGCTGGAAGGAAACACTCTGAAATTCTATACTAATCCACAATCAGAAACTCCCACTCCTATAGTCCAGAAAGATGTGAAATCAGCTCAGAGCCTGGCTGATATTCAGCAAATTGGAGAGCAGTTGTTCATCCCTGTTCAGTTAAATGATGGGAAGGACTCTGTTCTCGCCCGAGTGTGTGTGAGCAACGGTAAGAGCTTCATCTGCGAAGCCATGTTCCGCCAACTCCCAAAAGATCCAGCCATTCCCACATTCAAACTGATAGACAAATGGGAAATGGACCTGGAAGCGCCTAATTCCAAACATCTCCTGCCAAGCAGGTGTATGCTCAAAATCTCCATTGGCAACAAGAGCATAGTCCATAATTGTTGGGTCGTGCGAGACGTCACTGCCGCCTTTTACTTAGGCAGTGACATTCTCAATCGCTTTGCCATTAGTTTGGACCTAATAAACTTCAAAGCTTGGTCCCGATTAGCGGATAATCCCATGGGCTTTGATGATCCAGAAAAAGCATTTAGGTCAGCTCAATTGCTACCTTATGCAGTTGAAATTCAGATTAAAGAGGAAGTCACCATCCCAGAAAGGACCCGACAATTCTCCCTGGAAGTGAAAGTTAAAAGAGGACAACATTTGAAAAACCCTGATGCTTACATACATCTAAATGCTTCTCTCCAACAGCAAGGGTTGGGGGTAAACCCAACTCCATTAGTCAACATAGAACATGGCACCATTCTAATAGAGGTGGATAACAGCGACTTAAAGAGTATTACTCTAGCCGCAGACACCATTATTGGAATGGCGGTTGATGACCAACATTTTTCCATCGATTTAGGAAATGAACTGTTAGGACCAATCCCCAAGGACTGTTTTGACAGTGACAGTGAGGACAATACAACACCAGACAGGATTTTTACCCGCGATGGGGGGAACTTCCTGGTGTACACTTCTTGCCCTTATGGTAAGGAAGATGTGACTTGTGACTTCAGGAGGGATGAGGTGATTTTCCAGGTCCATGAGGGCTGCCTTTCCCACCTGAAGCCTCCAGTCCAAATCAGCACTCTGACCAGGGACTTCTCCACCCAGCTGGAGGAGGCCGCTGAGATAGCCAAACCAGAAGTCTTTCCAGGCTTCAGGCAGATTGTGGAAGAGAGAGTCAACCTAGCTGATGCCTGTGTGACTCTGGAACAGAAGCAAAAGTTGAAACAAGTCTTCTTGGATTTCCAAGATCTCTTTGCGGTAGACTCATATGACTGTGGTCGCACCGACATTCACACAACAACAATCCCCACGGACCCTGGCATGACTCCAGTGTTTGTGAAGCAATATTGCTTGCCTCTCGCATCAATGGAGTCCCTTACTGAAATAATTAAGAACCTTGAGTCCAGGGGAATAATCTGTCCCGTCCACAGCACCTTCAATAATCCGGTGCTGGGAATATTAAAGCCAAACGGCCAGTGGAGACTCTGCGCTGACCTTAGGGAGCTCAACAAACGGGTCCATACTTCCCGATGGCCTCTTCCCTACATTGACCAAGGGCTGGCCCAGATTCAGGGGTCACAGGTATTCACTGCAATAGACCTGACCAATGGATACTGGACCGTGCCGGTCAGTAGGGCGGACCAATACAAGCTGGCTTTTACCTTTGGTGGCCAGCAGTATACATGGACCCGGACTCCCTTCGGATACCTCAACTCCGGCAATGAAATCAACATTTTCCTACATAAGGCCATGCCCGACCTGGGTGCGAGGGGTAACTTGGCTTATGTAGATGATGTCCTCATCAAAAGTTCATCTGTGGAGGAACACATAGCGGAGATCCGTTATGTTCTGACCCAGTTGAGGGCCGCCGGAGCAAAATTTTCCTTTCAGAAAGCACAGTGGTGTAGAACCCGTGTTAATTTCTTGGGGCATGAGATTACACCTCAGGGTCTCTGTCCCCAGGAAAAGAAAGTGGAAGCACTTCAGAAACTGAAAGACCCCGCAACTCTGCGGGAACTAAGGAGCCTCCTTGGACTGACTAATTACAGCAGAAAGTTCATTGAGGGCTACGCAGAGATCACCAGACCCCTGATTCATCTCCTGAAGGGGGGGGTCAAGTGGGAATGGGGTCCAGAACAAGCCGAGGCGGTAAAACAACTCAAGAGAAGCCTCTCACAAGCGCCTTGCCTAGCTTACCCTGTCAGAAACAAGGAGTTCTTCCTGGAGACGGGGTTCTCTAATACGTGCTTGACGGCGGTATTATACCAAAAGCATGACAGGGTCAATAAAGTAATCTTCTATGCGAGCAAAACTTTATCCTCTGTGGAGGAAAAATTCAACGATTGTGAGAAGGCACTCCTGGCAACGGTGTGGGCATTGAAGAATTACCGCCCGTTTATCCAGGGGGAACACATCATAGTGGAGACTCTACACCAGCCTCTGCAATATCTCCAAAGTGACAGAATCCGGGCCGGAAATCTGAGTAATTCCCGAATTACTTCCTGGATTCTGTCAATGCAAGGCTTTCCTGTGGAGGTCCGATATGGCCAAAACAAGAAGAGTCCCCTCGCGCAAGGTCTGGCTGACTTGCATGATTGTGCCAGAGAAAACTGTCTCGAGGACGAAAGTCTAAAAAATAAAGGACAACATGGAGGCATACCTTAATTCCCCACACAAAGTCTTTGAAGAGGACAAGTGTGAGGGAATGCCCACTGTCTATGTGGATGGATGCTCTTACCATGTTGACAACAACGGGGAGAAAGAACTGGTGGCCGGCGTAGGGAATGCATGGGTGAATGAGTTCCCAGAACCCTCCGCTGGATACAAAATTGGTCCCCGAAGTAGTCAGGTGGCAGAATTGATGGCTGTGCATCAAGCCATCCTCACTGCTGTCCAACATCAACTCCACGAACTGGTCATAATCACAGATTCGGATTATGTCCGGAACGGGTTCGTGGAGCACCTGGTTAATTGGAAAACCAGAGGCATGTTATGTGCTAATAACAAACCCTTGAAACATGGGAAGTTGATCCAAAACATTGATGATCTGGTCACCTCGAATGAGATGACCATCTATTGGAAAAAGATCAAGGGTCATTCCGAAATAGAGGGACCGCACAAAACTGGAAATGACTTAGCTGATCAGCTGGCCAAAACCGGGGCCATCCAAAGGGATCTAATTGAGATTGAGTCCCTGTTGGGGGAAATCCAGGTCACTGCTATCACTAGGTCCCAGACAAATGCTCACAATGACCTTTCAATTGCACAATGGAGCAAGGAGACCCCTGATGCTGATTTGATTACCGCTCAGAAGGGGGATCCAATAATTGGTACATTTTACCAACACATTGAGGACCCTGAGAACTTTCTCCTGACGGATACTGATTACAACGGGAAAGAGGACCTTAGAGTGTTGATGAAATGTCCAAAAATGTTCCGGATCCAAGACGGTTTGTTGGTAAGGAAATCCAAAGCTGGCCACGATCAGTGGGTGGTTCCTACCTCATTCCGAAGCCTGATGTTAAGTCACGCCCATGATGCGGCCACCGCCGGTCATAGGGGGTTTCACACAACACTGGAAATCTTAAGAGAGGTTGCATACTGGCCACACATGGGCCAGGACCTCAACCAATACTTGAAGGGTTGTCTTGTGTGTGCACAATTTCAGCCAACATCCCTCACACACCGGGTGCCTCTCCAAAAGAGGGGGATGACACTGCCATGGTCAGATTTACAAATCAACTTTGTAGGCCCTGTGATTCGCTCGACTAGAGGAAACAAGTACATGTTGACCGTTACATGCTTGTTTACCAAGTGGGTGGAATGTCTCCCAGCCCCAAATTGCAAGGCAGAAACAGCAGCTGCCCTGATGATTAACCACATCTTTTCCCGTTTTGGTCTACCTCAAAGGATTGAGTCAGACAGAGGTAGCCACTTCACCAGTGAAGTAATGACAAAGATGTGGGAGATACTGGGGGTCAAGAGAAAGCTACACATTGCTTACAGGCCAGCTTCTTCTGGGGCAGTAGAGAGATATAACCGAACCATTGTGAGCATATTAAAGAAGTTTGTGGCAGATTCTGGGCCAAGTTGGGATATCCGATTACCTCTGGTCCTAATGGCCATCAGATCTACCCCTTCATCTGCAACCAAAATGTCACCATTTGAGTTGATGACTGGACGCAAGATGGTGCTTCCTCATCATTTGCTCTACAGAACCCAAGAGCAAACGTTGATAAATGCCTCCACAACTCATGAGTATGTGGAGAATTTAAGGAAACACCTTCAGCATGCTTTTGCCTATGCTCAGCGGAATCTAGAAAGATCAGCTGAGAGTATGAAGACCCACTATGACCTGAAAACTTCCAGGAAGGAATATCAGGTGTGGGACCGGGTCTATCTATACAATTTCCAAAGGAACCAGGCCAAGCAGCGAAAATGTTTGCCTACATGGAAGGGATCCTATGAGATTATAGACAAGATCTCCCCTGTGGCCTACAAGATCCGCATCCCCAAAGGCGGTTTGGCAGAGGGGGAAGACAAGTGGGTACATATAAATCAGCTAAAGTGTTGCCATCCCAGGCACACTCTGCAACAACTGGAGGAATCCTCTGGAATCCTAGAGGGTACTGTCTCAGATTAATTCAGTTCTAACTTAAAATATCCTACAAATCGCCTATCAAATTCTGAGTTTCTCAATGTGGGTGTTTTTGTTTTTGAATGCAAAAAGAAATGTGCATGTTCATATGTTTTGACTATACATTTATATGCCACCCCACTATATCAATGGTGGGGGAAAAATGTCTATGAATAGGTATTGCCTCCCTTCCTTTGTCGTCCTAGGAGAAAGAAAACCTTGAGACTGGCCAGGGAGGACGATCCGGAGACCGGGAGCAGAGACGCGAGGGGCCCAGGGTACCGCCCAATATTCCCATCAGGACCGGCGAGGAGAACAGATCGATCAGTACCGGATGGAGGAAAAGATGCTGAACTGTGCCATTTGCAGAATTGGAAGAAGATTATGCGGACAGACCAGTGCGTGGGTCAAAACCCTTGTGCACCCGACTCCCCATTGACTCAAATTCAAAGGGCAGTCACGTGGGGGGATTTGTTGGGTGTCCTGACCCACGTTTGAGCTATCATGATGCAACATTTGGTGCTGTGGGCTTAGAAAATCCAAGATGGCCAAAAAGCCCACAAGTGCGCCAGAATCCAGGAGAACCACGCAGTTTGTGCGCACACCAAAATGGTTACCTCACTTGCCACCCACCAGTGTAAAGAAATATCTTTGTTAACAAAATCCACTGTTACTGATGTCAAAAAGTTGCTCAAATCGTGGCTCACCGGACCACTTTAAAGATTCAACCCTTTTGTGGGGTTCCACATAACCATTTTACTGTAAGGAGTCCCATCAAAACAATGTTAAGCAAGGATTATTTACTACCATGTAAGAACCATTCCTGTTTGGAATGCATTAATCCAAGAAAGATCCCAAAAATGGATGCAGTACCAACAAAATCCTCAAGGCGGCACTAGTGGTCTAAACTCTGACAGGAGAACTAAGTGCAGTTGCTGACAAAGGGATTTGACTCAGCTGACTTCAAAGGCTGCATTTTAATTAAAAATTAGCCACCTACTGTTCCCAGAGGCCAGAAGCCTGGGAAACCCTCTCACCTCAAGAGATTCACACCACAGCCCAGGATGTCACATGGTCATAATAACCAAATGCAAAGTGACCCCCTGGTCTGCTGACCTCAACCTCCCGGATACCACACAATAGGCTATTGCACTTGAATAGAATATGTTGATTTTGACTGTTTCCTGTCAATAAAGGCCTGCCTGCCAGAAGACACATGTGATCACTGACCCACCCAAGTCTTGGAGGCGGACTCCAACACTCTGAGAACTGAACTGAAAGCAAAATATATATTTTACAGAAACACTGATAACTCTTTGTAATCAAATGACAGGAATGTATAACTTTGAGAGCCTTCATTTAAAAAATGTACCTTCGATTCAAGCCCAAACTCCAATTTGTGTGATGTTCTGGGGCAAAACCCTGCTATTTATGTATACTACAGACTCTGTGCTTAAGCTAGAGACATGGTAATTTACTGGAGTATGTATGGACAGGCCGTGTACATGTGTATAAATCTGGAGAAAAATCTGATGTTGCAAAACCCACTAAAAAGCACCAAAGGTTGCCATTTCTGAATGCAAGCCCCCAGGAAGGGCAGAATTGGAACAGGGGCTACCTCATGTGATATGTGACGGGTGCATGTAATTTCAAACCACTGTGTATCTATGAAATATGTCTTTAGGTCAAATATAGATTGTGTGTAAAGTTGACAGGGGTGGGTTCTCTGTATCATAAACAGACCTCATCATGATGACACTTCATTTCATTACCCCAATCAAAGGGGAGGAGGAGGAAGTAGCCAATGACAAGTGGAGAGGGGTAGGGCCTAGAAAGCTAGCCTCTCCACCCACTTTCAAAACACATAAAAGCAGACAGTCAGGACAGATAGGGATGCTATTCCATCTGCTGCGGGACGCTCTGCCGGGAAAATCCATACTTTACCTCCATCAACCTCCACAGAGCCAACATAGAGACTTCAATCTATCCACCTTCAGAGACCAGGACTTTAACTTCAGAATTGGTAGCAGAGAGGTCAACTACAAGCTAAATCCCTCTTTAGCAGGCCTCAAATCATTGCCACTATTCACAGCCAGGCGAGCTGTTTGAATTCTTTGCAAGAACTCTGGCCATTTGCCAGGGAGCAGTGTGTATCCAGAGAGAGACCAGCTGAACCGAGACCGCTGTATCCGGACCCAGAGACCTGATCAGAACCAGAGTAGAGCCGACCCAGACACTGCGCGCAGAAACCGTCCGTGGCGAGTGAAGAAAACCTGTTGACCAGATCCGTGGCGAGGCCTATTTCTAAATATATTGTGAGTACCTATCAGAACTGTGCAGAACCAATCTCTTAGTTAAAATAATATAATTCAATCTATTTTCATCTAATCAGAACTGCCTCCTAACTGTCACCTGCCATTTGCAAAGCTGTCACTTGTCATTTTCTAGCTGCAAGCTATAACCTGTCGCTTTGAACTTTTAAAATTTCAAATCCGAAAAACTACCTTTATTTAATAGTCCGTATCTCTGGAACCGTTTGGGCTAGGAACTTGGTTTAACTTTCATCTGAAAGCTTAGAATCTCAGCTGTTCAACAAGCTTGGAACTCTCGCATTCGTAAATTTTGCCGCGATTTGCGAATCGGCCCGATTTCTTTACTTGTAAAAAGACAGCTGCTGTTGCCTGCACTACTAAATTTCGTTTGCCTCTTAAGAACCATCCCTGAATCATTGCTAGAGTGAGCCTGGACTAATATTAACTAGATACCACTCACCCTGAACCTCTAGAGGGAATTAAAAGCATTTTAGCATATTTTTCACTTCATTGCCAGCACATATAAAAGCATTTTGGGCCTGTGTTTCAAACTTCTGTAGTCTAAGCTTGCTGGGGTGAACTGAATTACATTTGATTGCATTTCTGAGAACTGTGTGCTTCCCTTCCATTTCCTTGCATTGCATAAAGGGGGGAGTGGATTGCCAGAGAAAAGTGATTACATTGTTTTGTTGAAATCATATTGAGTATTTCTGTACTGCAATTTCATTCCATCTTGCATCCATTTGAAACCATAAAAGTATTGTTGCTATCTTATCCATCCTATAACCACTCATCATTGATTATAAAGAAGTGTGCTAGTGCCGGACTATCCATTATTGATTACTGCTCAGATTAAGTGTGATATTCAATTATTAATTTATTATAAAGTGTGATATATATATATATATATATATATATATATATATATATATATATATTGTTTAAATTATCAAATAAACTGTTTAAACTTGCAAAACAGAACTACTTCGTGGCTCAGTGGGGTCAGGGCGATTCCAAGAGAGGGGTGTTATATAGGAGTAGTCATCCAGAACGCATGAACTGGACGTAAAGATATATCAATAAGGGTTTCCATTCAGTATCCCAGACTAGGCATTGATTTAGCTGTAGTGTTGAATTGAATCCTCTTACAGCCCCATGTGCGGCTCTGTAGCGGTCTCCTCCTCCTCTATACCCACAACCAACCTGGATGGATCTGCACCCTCTTCCGCCATTGCAAGCCTCTGTGGGGGCTTATTCGCCCCTTCCGCTGCAGCCATAGTGGTAGACGCGGCATCCGTCCCCTCGCTCCCGGATGATGCTATTTTCTGGGAGAGTTACTGGGCCTTGTGTCGCCGGCTGGTGGAGGCATCCCTGCCACTTTCCTCCACAGCGTCATCTCTGCCCTCTTCTTGACTCGCCGCTGTGTAAAGGGAGACATTGAACACAAGCATACAGTCCTCTAGACACAAAGCAATGGCACATGAGTGGCACTGTCAAACGTAACTTCCATCATGTCCCTCCACAACACATGGGTCAGTGCAGGCAACAGACATGCAGGGACAGGCATGGCACATGCAACATACATTGGCATCCATGTCCAAGGCACCGTAGTTGCATCCAATGATGGGCTGATTCTCACATGCACCATGGGACATGCTGGTCACATGCACACACATCAACGGAGGGTCATGCATTTGGGCTGGTATACCCCGCGACACAGTGGATACAGGGATGACTAGGCTATATCAGTGAATCAACACATCATCACCGACATGTGTCATGCATCCATGGCACACACACTACTCAGACACACAGACATGTACATCATGCATGTCCATGACAACAGCACACATCTCTCACACCTCAAACATGTTGAATTACAGACACAGGCATGCATACATGTGTGCGTTCTGCATGCTGCACTGCATTATGCATTGTTGCACATGCACCATCCATGTGGGTCATGCCTGACTGGACTCACATGTGGCTAACTACCAGCACATTGTGCAACATGCCCTTTTTTAAACGTGAGTGCATGGCCACTTACCGCTCAACTCCAGACGGGCCTGCATCCTGAGGATCTGGTGGTGAAGAACTGGGCAAATGCGCACCAGGACCCTCATCTGCTGGGTGGTAAGCTGGCCCTGGCACCCCACTGCATCCGCTGCTTCCAAGAGGCGCCGGGCCTTCTTGAGGGTCTTGGACTTATAGTCCTCCCAGCGCTTCTGGACATGTTTGACGTCACAGGGTGCCGCCCCCTCCGCGTTGATGGCATGCACTATTCCTTCCAGATCCCCTTCCGTCCTTCCTTGTCAGCGCGCGATGGTGTGAAGAGGGCATCATAATGCCCCAGAACTTGCTCCACCAGGATACCAACTTCCTTTTCACTGAAGCTGCTAGCCCTCTGCCTCTCTGGCTGGGGATTGCCACTGGTGCCATAAGGTGTGTTGGACATGGCAACCACCGAGGCAGGTGTGGGTGGGCAACTGGGTCCTGGGGCTGGGCTGTGGAGTGATGGTACTTCAGTCAGGAGTCTTCTGTTCCAGCAGGGGTGGTCACTGCAACTGGACCCCTGCAGATGGCAGATTTGCAGGCACCAAACGGCAGGGCACAGTGGCAGCAGGCAGGCAGGCAGCAGCAGATGGCTCATGGGACGCTGCTCGGGGCTCTGGGGTGCAGTAATTTGGCCTTCTGGGCAGGAGCATGGTCTTCCGTGTGTTGTCGCGTGGCCAGCTTGATACGGAGTGATTTGGTACATGAAAAAACAGCACGTCAGTGTGTAATTCGAGGAAAGGCCCTTAGCACGTAAGCACGCCTGTGACGTAACACTCGCGGGTGTTTACCTCACCACAGGTTGAAGGTCCCATGTGGGTTTCCATTGCTCTTCATGGGATACGGTACGTGTATTCCGAGGGTGTGCGTGGACTTTTCCATGCGTTTTGGCTGGCGCAAGCAAAGTATGTGTATTCCGAGGGGTGTGCAGGTAGTTTTACACATGTTTTCGCTAGCGCGAGCGGGGCTACTTGTATTCCGAGGGGTTCGTGTGGACTTTTACACAGGTTTTCGCTAGTCCGGGTGGGATACGTGTATTCTGAGGGGTGCGCAGGGAGTTTTCCACGCGTTTTCGATAGCCCGAGAGGGGTACGTGTATTCCGAGGGGTGTACCTGGACTTTTACAAGCGTTTTTGATAGCACGAGCAGGGTACGTGTATTCTGAGGGTGCGCGGGGAGTTTTCCACGCGTTTTGGATAACGCAAGAGGGGTATGTGTATTCCGAGGGGTGTGTGTGGACTTTTACATGCGTTTTCGCTAGTGCGGGCAGGATAAGTGTATTCTGAGGGGTGCGCGGGGAGTTTTCCATGTGTTTTCGATAGCGCGAGAGGGGTACGTGTATTCCGAGGGGTGCGCGTGGACTTTTACATGCATTTTTGATAGCACGAGCGGGGTGCGTGTATTCTGAAGGGTGCACAGGGAGTTTTCCACACGTTTTGGATAGCGCAAGAGGGGTATCTGTATTCCGAGGGGTGCATGTGGACTTTTACATGCTTTTCAATAGCGCGAGCAGGGTATGTGTATTCCAAGTGGTGCGCGGGGAGTTTTTACATGCGTTTTTGTGCTTGGGGGGGCTGTATGCTGGTCCCCTGGCCTTTGCGCCATGTAGGGGATTTGTGCAATGTTTTTGGCGCATGGGGCGGGATTGGGGGCGTTACTGGTGCTGCTGCAGGGTCGCTGCGCCGTTCTGTGCCACGGCTGGTCATGGATGTTGAATGCATGAATATGCTGTGCGTTGAAATGGGTTTTGGCTCACGCGGCTGGCGCAGACTGCTGCACACGCACTCTGTGCGCCAGCCGCGTGTGCCACTTGTGTGCCGAATTCTATGAATTACCCCCTTTATCTTTAAAGCACATCCGGAGGCATGGGTGGAGGTACTAAACACTATATTTCAAAATATTGTCAAGACTAATACTATCCCTCCCACCTGGCACTCAGCTATAGTTATTCCAATTTTTAAACAAAGAGATCGAGCAAAACCTTTTAACTATAGTCCAATTGCGCTTTTACATGCCCCAGGCAAAATTTTAGCAAGGTTTTTAATATGTGATTTTACCAAATGGCTTATTAAGGAATATTTAATGGATCCACACCAATCTGGGTTTGTTGCTGGTATTGGCACAGCGTTAAATCTTATAATAATATCAACCATTAAAGCCCAAGCAATTAAGAATAAAAAGACAGTATATGTGGCGCTAGTAGATTTTAAACAAGCTTTTGACTCTGTATCGAGAAACATTTTATGGATAAACTTTTAATACCTAAGTGCCCCTCATATATTATATTTTTTAATGCATCAATTTTATTCGAATACAACAATCAAAATAAAACTTTCTACTGAGGGCCTTTTATCTGAATCTATTGAGACAAATGTAGGCTTGAAACAAGGTTGTCCCTTTGCTTCCATCTTATTTAACTTTTATATCAGTGATTTCTATAAGGCCTTGAAGAATGTCCGTTCATGTTCTCCTCGGTTAGGTCCCTATCATGTTCCGCATTTATTATATGCTGATGATTTGGTCCTTTTTGACATGACTCAGATTGGTCTTCAATGAAAGCAAACAGCATTGACAGTATTTGCAGAAGACAATCATTTAGAAATAAATACAAAAAATCTAATATCCTAGTATTTAATCACGTCAACAAAAACAATGATACGTATTTAACTGGGAACTTGCAAAAAAACCTCTAGCGCGAATAAACTCCTATAAATATCTAGAAGTTAATATAAACGCTCATCCACTTGAGAGACCGTGCAATGAGGAACTTATCCTGAGAATGAGAATGTTGGCAATTCAAGCTAAGGCCCTACAGAGAAAATATACTGCATGCTCGCATGTATCATCTTCAAAAAGCCGTTCCTATTATTATCTATGGCAGCCAAACCAAAATTTTGGATAAAGCAGTCAAATGGGATATTTTAGAAGGCATTTACTGGAAAACTATCTTGCCAGTTCCTGCGAGCACTTCTATTGCCCTCATTCAATATGAAATGGGATTAGTCTCTTTACAAGTTGCAGTCCATTGGTCGATGATAGCACTTTATAGGAAAGTTCACTTATCTACAAGTTTATCAAAAAATCTTTTTTCGGTAATAAAACATCTACTAGCTAGCTTGGTTTATAACCCGCTAACCAATTAGAAAAAGCATTGTGAAGTAATTCTTCAGGAAGCTGACATTTCTATGGAACATTTAATGCAATTCCCTGACAAAGCAAAACTGAAGCTACATAGGAAAGATTGGATTGTTACAGGTGAAAGTTGTTCCAGCTAGCATGCTTATAAAGCAGGTTCCTCTCTAATTAATGCATTAAAGGAGGTACCCATGTACATCCAAACCTTTCCTGATCGGACATATGCAGATACATTTTTACGTTATTGATTTAATTTATTACTAACAAAATCTAGAATTGTATTTTACTCCAAAGTATCTGGTCTATCTATTTCTTGTAGATTCTGTAAATTACTTTATAAACAAGAGACTACTGCTCATTTAATCACCGAATGTGAAGGTTTGGTTGAACTGAGGAAAAATTATTTTCTGAAGCATTTTAAAGAGGGGGATATGTTAGCTAAAGATCAAATGTGGAATTAGGTCTTTAATGCTTCTAGTACTGCTTTGATTATTTCCACTGTTAGCTTTCTTTTAAAACTGAATTTATAACTGGTATTTCATTCATAGTTTTTGCCTAGCTTTCTGAAGATGTTTTTATGTATATTTTAGACACTTTATGTATGATCCTGCTGTTTTCTAGTTTTGGCATGTATATTAAATACAGTCTGTGGTATTTTGCGCCATTTAGTGTAAAGGGCTGGATTTAGGATAGCGGCTTTTATTTTGGAGAGCACATAATCTTGACTTTAAATTTGAGGTCACAAATGAACCAACACTTAGGAATCCGATTAGGAGTCTGCTTAACATAGAGTCCTTTCTGTACTGTGGAATGTTTTTGGGAAAATGACATGTGCTATTAAAATTTACATTATTTTCTTCGAGAAAGTACAATAACTCACCTCCTTCCTGCAAATGTGCTACACATGTGGGAATTCATTTTCCCTGTGAAAACTCAGGACTTCATTTATTTGGCTACTGTCAGAGAATATTAGTTGCCCTGGCACAATCAGTAATTATAGGGTATTCTATTTTGAATATGCCTCAACAAAGTTGTTCTTTCAGCCAAGACCCCATTCACTAGTACAGCTGACAAAGATGTACCACTGAATTCCTAGATTCCCCCCAAAAACGTTACATTTCTATTAGTAGTTTTAACTAATTATGAAGTTATATATATTACAGGGCCTGCAGTAGCAGTCCTTTAGTTACGATTAAGTTGCTCACCTCGTGGAAAGAGTACTTTTTGGGTGGCTTATAAGTTTGCCTCCCTGGACGAATCCTCACCAAAACTGTGCAAAAAAAAGTATATGGTCCCCTCCAAATTATTTTGTGAAGTTTGGTGTAGTTTCGTCCGGGGGGGGGTGGAGTTATAGGGCGGTCGCACATTTCTTGAAAGCCTCATAGACATAATGAAAAAAAAATGTTGCTTGTACCTGCAGCCCAAACCACTGGACAAATTTTCACCAAACTTACTCCAGGAGTGGTGGATTGGTCCCGAAAGTGTGCTTTTGCAAATTTGGTGTAAATCAATGCAGTAGTTTTTCAAAAAATTGTCAAAAAGTAGGTCAAAATAAATGAGTGATATCTGGGTCTGGTTCGCACACTCATTTCCTGATTCGGAGTCCGCGGACACCTCTGGGCCAATCAGAGAACAGCGGGATGTTCCCGGACATTGTAAGCACCTGTCGATTGGTCAATTAAAAGCATGAGGTCAGTCATATTTTTTTAAACTGTCGCCATGTTGCATCCGCGGACAGTGCCTATGAGAAAAAAGTCTGGAAAACACATTTGGGCTTATTTGGTGTCCTAAAGAGTGCCCGGAATGGGTGGGGGAGTGGATTAAAGTTCTTACGGAGCTTTTTTTATAGGTGAAATAAAGGTGTGTATGTGTCGTCGAGTCCACAGTAATTTCTAGTGTCCGCAGACAGTGCAGAGAGGAAAAACTATGGAAAACACATTTGGGGTTATTTATTGACCGAAAGAGGGTCTGGAAAGGGTAGGGGAGAGGAATAACATTGAAATGCGCACAGCGTATTCATGGATTTTAGCCTCCAAAACTGTAACGCTCACCTGATTCCCGTAGAGGCGCCGGTCTTGACTGGGCGTATACCGTATCTTCAAAGGTGATGTGTGGTGGCTGGCTCTTTGGGCTGGACCTCTGTGCACTGTATGTCTGACTCGAAGGGTAAGATGTCTGCAGATAGAAAATATGGGATTAATGAACTGGGTTATTGAATGTCTCTCTCTTCTTCCCTTTCTCTTCTCCTGTTGAACCCCAAAGGTTAACGCTCTCACCTTAGGTAAGTGAACGCCGTGCTCTCCATCTGCCTCGGGGCAGGGTGCTGTAACCAGTTTCTTCACTGGATAAGGGGAGCAGGCCTCTTGACTTCAGAGGACTGCTGTCCGTCGTTTACTGCACGAACGGTAACTTTCGAGTAATTCTAATGTCTTTAAAAGTCTTTAGTAATGATGTCTCTTGTTTTGCAGGGTTCCGGCGATGGCGGATGACGGGCTGAAGTGAGTTGAAGATGGAGCCCGTGTGATGAATAGAAGCGCCTGGAAGCACGTAAGTAAGCGCTTGTTGCCTGCTTCACGATGCGCTCTAACTGTCTTTTTATTTTGCAGGTACAAGTTCGGAGCGGCTGCAGGGTGCCGGAATACCCACTGGGTTAGATGTGGAAAGGAGTAATGGCACGTGAGTATTAAAGTTCCCCAATGTCTTTAAACGCACCTTGTTTTGTCTTTCAGAGGCGGGATGCAGCGCCGAAGGCCTCCGGAGCGTGCGAAGAGTTGGTAAGCTTTTGTCTTTCAGATGCCGGAATGCAGCGCGAGGCGTTGGTGACAGCCGATGGACCAGGTAAGTGAAGCGCTGTCACTGAAGACCGTAATGCTAACCTGTTCTTTCTTGTCTTTATAGGTGTTGCTGAAGACTGGATTCAGGATGGTAAGCCTTTTTCCTTAGGCCCAGGATCAGATGCAGAAGACACGATGAGCGTTCTGCTGCAGAGGATGCAGAATAACGCAAAGCAAGATTCATCCATCGGGTGTGGTTTAAATAGCCTCCTGTAGTGCTTAGGTGTCTCCTTCCACAGCCACGCCTAGGTAAGAAAAGAGTTCCTGCTTTCCAGAAGAGTTCCAGTGTTCTGAACCTAGGGAGTGGCTCCTGCCCCACCCAACAGGAAAAGTAGTTCCAAACAGAAGAGGATCAGAGGCTCAACTGGCAGGCAAGTAAGCAGCATGGTCTGCTGCAGGTAAGTCCACCCAAGAATTATGAGCCCGGCGCTTCCAGCGCTGGGACTGGGCATATTTATGAGCCTGGTGCCACTGGCGCCAGGACTGGGTCCAAAAGGTCCCAATTGGGACTGGTTGGCACTCGGAACCTGGGTTATGGATCTGCTTCCAAGGGAGTTGGGAAAACCCTGACCTTTTGGAAGCAGAGATCATGACAGTACCCCCCCTCAAGGCCCCTCCCAAACCGGGCTTCTCCGGGGGTTTTGGCTTGTCAGGAAATGTTCGGTGAAATCTTTTGATTAGGCGAGGAGTGTGGACATATTCAGCAGGTTCCCAGGATCTCTCTTGGGGGCCGTAGCCTTTCCAGTCAATTAGGTAAAATAGTTTAGATTTGGAGATCTTGGAGTCCAGAATGCTTTTGACTTCAAACTCGAGTTCTCCATCAACTAGGATGGGTTTTGGAGATTTAGTTAATCGGGTTTGAGGTTGCACAGGTTTTAATAGAGAGACGTGGAAGACCGCATGTATCTTCATGTGCGGGGGCAAGTCCAACTTGACCGCTACTGGGTTTACTATGGTAGTGATGGAATAGGGACCAAGGTATCTTGTGTTGAATGTGCGTGGCCCTTTTAGAGGTAGATATTTGGTGGATAACCAGACTTGATCCCCTACTTGATATTGAGGGGCTTCCTTCCGATGTTGATATGCTCCTTTCTTGTATTGTTCTTTAGCCCTTTGAAGGTGAGAAACAGCTTCCTTAAAGGCTTGGGTGATTGTAGAATGCAGGTAGTCTACTGCTGGTGTTTCAAGATCTTGGAGGGGATCCAACTCCGAGGTTCGAGGGTGACTGCCGTATAAAAGAAAAAACAGGGTTTTCCCAGTTCCCGAATGGAAAGAGTTATTGTAGGCATATTCGGCTATCCAAAGGATGTCTTTCCAAGTTTTTTCAGTTTGTTGCAGCATGCAGCGTAAATACTGTTCCAGAGTTTGATTGGTCCTCTCGGTTTGTCCGTCGGTCTGAGGGTGGTGACTGGTCGATAGTCTCACATCAATTTGAGCCGACCGACAGCAACTTCGCCAAAAATGAGAAATAAATTGACTACCTCGATCCGAAATTAGAACCGAAGGAAAACCGTGCAGTCGGACGATGTTTTCGAGAAATTCTCGGGCCAGAGTTGCTGCTGTTGGCAAGCCTTTGAGCGGAATGAAATGCGCCATCTTGGAGAATAAGTCCACGATTACTAGAATCGTATTGTATCCGGAGCATGGAGGTAGATCGGTGATGAAGTCCATAGAAAGCGTATGCCAAGGGCGAGGTGGGATGTCAATAGGGCGTAAGAGGCCTGCTGGTCTTTCCTTTTGACTCTTGTTTTGGGCGCATACTCCACAGGACATTACAAAGTCTCTGATATCTTTTTTCCAAGACGGCCACCAGAAGTAGCGCTTGATCTTTTCTGAGGTCTTGGCCATACCGGGATGTCCTTCCATTAAAGAATCGTGATAACAAGAGATTACTTTTTTCTGTAAATCTGTGCTGGGCAGGTATAATCGTTCTTGGAAATACAATAAGGTGTCCTTTACTGCAAAGTCCTTTCCCTGCAGATGCCAATTCTGTATGTCTGCTGGAGTTACAAGTTGCCTGGCTTTATCCTTAACTTCCTCTATGGATTGTGTGGCGATTACACCCAGAATTCTTTGTTCGGGAATGATTGGTACAGGTTTAGGGTTGATCAAGTGTTCTTCCACTCCCATCCGAGAAAGGGCATCAGCTTTACCGTTTTTTGTACCAGGTCGATAGGTAATTATGAAGTCAAACTCGGCAAAGAATAATGCCCAACGGAGTTGTCTAGAGGATTGGGCTTTTGCGGTTTTCAAATATTGCAGGTTTCGGTGATCCGTAATCACAGTAACGGTGTGTCGGGCCCCCAGCAGATAATGCCGCCAAGCCTTAAAGGCAGACTTGATAGCCAGAAGTTCCTTGTCAGTAATCGTGTAATTGATTTCAGGAGGCGAGAATTTGCGGGACCAAAATGCCACGGGATGCAACTGATTGGTTACCGGGTCCTTTTGTGATAGAACTGCCCCCATGGCAAGGCTTGAAGCATCAGTTTCCACGATGTAGGGGAGTTCGGGGCGAGGGTGTTTTAAGATTGGTGCAGAGATAAATTTAGTCTTCAAATCCTGGAAAGCTTGTTCCGCCTCGGTAGACCATTCAAAACGTTTGTTTTTCTTTAACAAGGCAGTGATGGGCTGGACTATTCGAGAAAATTCGGGGATAAACCTGCGGTAAAAGTTAGCGAAGCCTAACATGCTTTGCACACCTTTTACGGAGGATGGTGATGGCCATTTGAGAACTGCATCGACCTTCTTTGAATCCATACGCACTCCGCTAGGTGATAATATGAATCCCAAGAATTCAACTTCAGTCACGTTGAAAACACATTTTTCCAACTTAGCGAAAAGTTTGTGTTGACGCAATCTTTCGAGGACCATTTTCACGTGTTTCCGATGTTCAGATTCCGATGAAGAATAAACGAGGATGTCGTCAATGTAAACAACAACACACACATCTATGAGCTCTCTGAGGACATCGTTCATAAAATATTGAAAGGCGGCCGGGGCATTGCAAAGTCCGAAGGGCATGACCGGATATTCAAATAGCCCATATTTGGTGCGGAAGGCCGTCTTCCATTCATCGCCCTCTTTTACTCGTACCAAGTGGTAGGCTCCTCTAAGATCCAGCTTTGTATATATGCATGCTTTTCTGACTTGGTCCAGGAGTTCAGGGATCAAAGGTAACGGATATCTATTCTTGACGGTGATCTGGTTCAGGGAGCGATAATCTATCCAAGTTCTAAGGTCTCCTTCCTTTTTTGGAACGCAGAACAAAGCTGAAGAAGCAGGGGACTTGGAAGGACGAATAAACCCATTTGCCAGGTATTGATCCAGGTATTGTCGAAGGTGAAGGTTCTCAGGCTCGGTGAGGGCATAAATTCTACTACAAGGAGGAGTAGATCCAGGTATCAGGTCTATCTGGCAGTCATAAGACCTATGAGGAGGTAGAGAGTTAGCCTGATCCTTCCGGAAAACATCTTGGTATTCTAGGTATTCGGGAGGTAACTGGGGAGTCTCTGAAGAAATGGCTGCCAGTGCAACACCAGGTGGAGGGTGACAAGTAGAGACACATTCTGGAAACTGGACCGTTCTTGCTCCCCAATCGATCAGAGGATTGTGTTTCTCTAACCAAGGTATTCCTAGAATAATCTGAAACTGAGGAGCCTTGATCACATCGAACACGATCTTCTCATGGTGTCCATCTTGACTTATTAGCGTCACTTCTTGAGTGGTATGCGTTACTGGTCCGGAGGCTATCTCCGTTCCATCCACCGTAGTAATGACGTCCTTTACAGCCTTGGGACAAAGAGTTAGATTCATCCTCAAAACCATTTCATGATCCACATAATTGCCGATGGCACCGCTGTCGACGTAAGCTTCAATTGCATGTAATCGATCCGGATTATCAGGGCTAATGAGGACCATAGGTATCACGAAATGCGAGGTAACGGAACTGGTTTTCACGCTCGGCAAGAGGACCTCTATTCTTGTCGGGCGAGGTCGTTTCCCTGCTCAGAGTTTGTAACTTTGGTAACTGCAGCTCCTACTGCCTTCTTGGCAGGTTTCACTGGACAGTCTCGAAGAAAGTGCCCTGAGTTTCCGCAATAGAGGCATAATTGCAACTGTTTTCTCCTTTCCCGCTCCTTTTGTGTTAGAGGACCTTTCAGGCCCCCTATTTGCATGGGTTCCCCGGAGTCTACTCCTTTGGAAGGAGTTGGCGGTTTGGAAAATACTCGAGCATCAAACTTGGAACGATCGGCCTTCCTGTTCTGCAGTCTGTGATCTATTTGAACGAATAAGTCTATATAGTCTGAACAATCTTGTGGGGGATTCACTACTTGGGCTAACACATCTTTGAGCTCTCCACGTAGACCTCTATAAAACAGCGTAATCCTTTTGTCCTCAGGCCATTGAGTTTCCACTATCAGTCTGTTGAAAGACGCAATATAAGCCAAAAGGTCTTGATTACCTTGTCGCAACGAAAGAAGCTCATTGTCCAAGGCCTGCCCCTGTGAATGTCTTGCGAACAGTTTTTCCATACTGAGCTGAAAAGCTTGAAAATCATGGAGGACCGGATCATCTTGATTTACTAGAGGGATCGACCAGTCTGCCGCATTGCCACTAAGGTACGAAAGCACGAAAGCTACTTTAGCTTGATCAGTTGGAAAGGCTGCTGGCCGGCATAAGAAATGCAACCGGCACTGATTCATAAATACTGCAAACCTCTTTGGGTCACCAGAAAATCATTCGGGCGGAGCCAGAGGTACATTCCCAGGTAGGTTGATCTGCACTGGATTCATAGAGGATGTAGAAGGAAGATTTCCCCCAGATGCGGGTAACGGGGTCTGTCCGGCTTGTGACTGTAGCAATTGTCTAGTGAGATCATCTGTTCGCTCCTTGGAAATAATCAGTTCCCTTCTTAGAGCGTTCGTTTCCTGACGGGCTGCATGCACTTCTGCCCTTAGTTCCCCAAGTAACTGGGCTAGCAGGTCGGTATCCGAGGTTTCCATAGCGCCTGGACGGGAGTTTTGCGGTAGGCTTTGCGTTCTGTAACGCTCACCTGATTCCCGTAGAGGCGCCGGTCTTGACTGGGCATATACCGTATCTTCAAAGGTGATGTGTAACACACGGCTGGCTCTTTGGGCTGGACCTCTGTGCACTGTATGTCTGACTCGAAGGGTAAGATGTCTGCAGATAGAAAATATGGGATTAATGAACTGGGTTATTGAATGTCTCTCTCTTCTTCCCTTTCTCTTCTCCTGTAGAACCCCAAAGGTTAACGCTCTCACCTTAGGTAAGTGAACGCCGTGCTCTCCATCTGCCTCGGGGCAGGGTGCTGTAACCAGTTTCTTCACTGGATAAGGGGAGCAGGCCTCTTGACTTCAGAGGACTGCTGTCCGTCGTTTACTGCACGAACGGTAAGTTTCGAGTAATTCTAATGTCTTTAAAAGTCTTTAGTAATGATGTCTCTTGTTTTGCAGGGTTCCGGCGATGGCGGATGACGGGCTGAAGTGAGTTGAAGATGGAGCCCGTGTGATGAATAGAAGCGCCTGGAAGCACGTAAGTAAGCGCTTGTTGCCTGCTTCACGATGCGCTCTAACTGTCTTTTTATTTTGCAGGTACAAGTTCGGAGCGGCTGCAGGGTGCCGGAATACCCACTGGGTTAGATGTGGAAAGGAGTAATGGCACGTGAGTATTAAAGTTCCCCAATGTCTTTAAACGCACCTTGTTTTGTCTTTCAGATGCGGGATGCAGCGCCGAAGGCCTCCGGAGCGTGCGAAGAGTTGGTAAGCTTTTGTCTTTCAGATGCCGGAATGCAGCGCGAGGCGTTGGTGACAGCCGATGGACCAGGTAAGTGAAGCGCTGTCACTGAAGACCGTAATGCTAACCTGTTCTTTCTTGTCTTTATAGGTGTTGCTGAAGACTGGATTCAGGATGGTAAGCCTTTTTCCTTAGGTCCAGGATCAGATGCAGAAGACACGATGAGCGTTCTGCTGCAGAGGATGCAGAATAACGCAAAGCAAGATTCATCCATCGGGTGTGGTTTAAATAGCCTCCTGTAGTGCTTAGGTGTCTCCTTCCACAGCCACGCCTAGGTAAGAAAAGAGTTCCTGCTTTCCAGAAGATTTCCAGTGTTCTGAACCTAGGGAGTGGCTCCTTCCCCACCCAACAGGAAAAGTAGTTCCAAACAGAAGAGGATCAGAGGCTCAACTGGCAGGCAAGTAAGCAGCATGGTCTGCTGCAGGTAAGTCCACCCAAGCATTATGAGCCCGGCGCTTCCAGCGCTGGGACTGGGCATATTTATGAGCCTGGTGCCACTGGTGCCAGGACTGGGTCCAAAAGGTCCCAATTGGGACTGGTTGGCACTCGGAACCTGGGTTATGGATCTGCTTCCAAGGGAGTTGGGAAAACCCTGACCTTTTGGAAGCAGAGATCATGACAAAAACCAGCCGTGGCGCAGAGTGGCGCAGCGACACTGCAGCAGCGCCAGTTACGCCCCCAAGAACGCCCTTGCGCAAGGAAAAGCCATCAAAATTCCCAATTCAGCGCAAAGGGCTGCGCTAACCCTGGACCAGTATACAGGGCTGCCAAACAGCAAATGCCGAGCGGGGAACATGTATTACTGGGGTGCGCTGGAAGTTCCACACGCGATTACAGCAGGGTATGTGTATTACAGGGGTGCACTGGAAGTTTCACACGCAATTTCAGCAGGGTATGTGTATTTCTGGGGTGCGGGGAAGTTCTACACGCGATTTCAGCAGGCTACGTGTATTACAGGGGTGCGCGGGAAGTTCCAAATGCGATTTCAGCAGGGTACGTGTATTTCTGGGGTGCGGGGAAGTTTAACACGCGATTTCAGCAGGGTACGTGTATTACAGAGGTGCGCGGGAAGTTCCACACGCGATTTCAGCAGGGTACATGTATTTCTGGGGTGCGGGGAAGTTTTACACGCGATTCCAGCAGGGTACGTGTATTACAGGGGTGAGCGGGAAGTTCCACACGCGATTTCAGCAGGGTACGTGTATTTCTGGGGTGCAGGGAAGTTTTACACGCAAATTCAGCAGGGTACGTGTATTACTGGGGTGCGGGCAAGTTTCACACGCGATAGGCCCTGTGCGAGTGGGGTATGTGTATTTCGGGGGTGCAGGGGAGTCCTACACGTGAATTGGCAGTGTGGGTCCTCCCAGGTGTTCCCTCTACACCCTCCACGGCCCCTGCAGGCAGACCACACCACAGGGGACTACCCTGCACCCCTGGTCATGTCCCACAGGCAGCCCATCCACCATGGGCATGCCCCCCCAGCCAAGCCACATGTCACCTTGCACTAATGATCACCAACGCATTACCCCCTTGCACCCCCAACCCACAGCAGTGCAGGGCACCTTCCAGCAGGCCCCCACTCATGTCCCCCAGCACCCCCACCCCCAAACAGTGCAGGGAACCTGCCAGCAGGCCCCCACTCATGTCCCCTTGCACCCCCACCCCCCAAGCAGTGCAGGGCACCTGCCAGCAGGCCCCCACTCATGTCCCACTCATGTCCCCTTGCACCCCCACCCCCCAGCACTGAGGGGCACCTGCCAAAAGGCCCCCACACATGTCCCCTACACCCCCACCCCCCAGCTGTGCGGGGCACCTGCCAGCAGGCCCCCACTCATGTCCCCTTGCACACCCACCCCCCAGCAGTGTGGGGCACCTGCCAGCAGGCCCCCGCTCATGTCCCCTTGCACACCCACCCCCCAGCAGTCAGGGGCACCTGCCAGCAGGCCCCCACTCATGTCCCCTTGCACCCCCACCCCCCAGCACTGAGGGGCACCTGCCAACAGGCCCCCACACATGTCCCCTGCACCCCCACACCCCAGCAGTGTGGGGCACCTGCCAGCAGGCCCCGACACATATCCCCCAGCCAACACATCATCACAATCTAGATCCCTGGCCTTTATGGCCAACCTCCACATGCCAAAGACCCACCCAAGTATTGCATCCACCCACATAGAAATGCAAATTACATGATACAACCCCAATGGCAAGTATGTAAATGAACACATGTCCGTCACACACACACAATGGGTGCAAGTGAATGTCAAAACCCATATCATGAAATGCATGAAACCAATGAGATGATACCACAAATGGAAGTATTAAAAAAAATATATTAAAGATAACATGAACGTAAATCAAATTAAACACACAACAATGGGAATAACAAAAGAAATGGTCCATGTCCGATAAATTATGAAACTCAAGAAAACATAAGCAAAAGAAATCCAAAAAGAAATGTTGTCCAAAGTCACAGTTCAAAAAATCAAATCCAAGGGAAAATAAAAAGTAAAAACCATTTCTCCATGGTGAACACAAAAAAAATATCAAAAAAGATGAATCCAATGTAAAACTATGTGCAATTGAAGAATCCAGCGTCCATGAGCCCAACTTAAGAAACGAAACCTACCAAAAACTACTACCTAATAAAAAAACGATATACAAAAATGTGGTCCATTGTCCAAGCGGTCCAAAATAAAGAAAAAACCAAAGGAAACCTAATACTAACTAACTAACTATTTACAAGGGCATCGGGCAAGCCCAACGGCTCACATGTTGATGTTCCAGGCCAGGGCATCATCGAATTCCTGCTCGATGTCCCGGAGGCGGTCCTCCTCCATGGCCCCGAGGGTTCGCAGGGACGATGACATCTGGAACTCCAGGTCCCTGTGAATGGTCTCGAGGCACTCGGCCCGCCTCAGGGCCCTACGCATGGAGTTCTCCGCCCTGACCATCGTGAGCCGTGCCTCTTGTGCCCGCTGCCGCTCCACATCTATCGCATGGCCCAACCGCTGTCACATGGAAGACACTTCCCGTCCAGGGTCCTCCTGCCCTCCGGCCGATGCCTGCCCCTCCGATGTTGATGGCCCCGAGCCATCTTTGTTCCCACCTACAGCCTGCTCCTGCTGCTGCTGTCCATGTGCCCTGTCCGATGGTGCCTGCACATCCTCCATCTGCTGGTCTCCAGTTGCGGTGTCCACCCCTGCTGGACCGCCAACTCCCGACTGTGGCAGGGATGGGATCTCCACCAAGCTGGCTGTGTTGGTCAGGCCAGGTCCACAGGGGGCCCTGGTGGAATCTGGGCTGGAAGACAATGTGGAGAACGACCGGCGCATAGCCTCCACAGAGGAGGAGAGGTCAGCCAGAGTGCGCGTCACATGTAGGAACCCACCGACCAGGGCCCCTCCCAGCAGTGCCACGTCACGATGCTGCTCTTCGTGAAGGCATGCATTCTCCGCCCAGTAAGAAAGCGCGTCATCACGAATGACACGTGTGAGCAATGCGACACCCACCAGGACGGATCCCATACCGTCGCGGGACCCCTCGCACGCAGGTAGTGGAGAGGCAGGTTCTCCCCTACTTGCGGACGGGCCTGGGACGGGGCCTCCCTGCTGGTGCATGATGGTGCATTTACAGGGACAAGGACAGCGACATGCACAGGCCCCTCCGCGGTGACCTGTGCTGCCTCCTGACCCTGGCCCTGGACTGCACCACTTGCACCAGTGGTACTACCCCCACCAGGCCCCATGTGTGGTTCAGTAGCCAACCTGGATGTCTCCACACCGTCTTCCGCCATTGGAAGCCCCTGTGGGGGCTCACCCGGCCCTTCCTCCACAGCCGTTGTGGCAGATGCAGCACCAGCCCCCTTGCTCCCGGATGATGGTAATTCCTGGGAGGGTGGCTGGGCCTTGCGTCACCGCCCAGTGGAGGCATCCCCACCGCTTGGCTCCACAGCGCCCTCTCCGCCCTCTTCTTCACTTGACACTGCGTAGAGGGAGACATAGAACACAAGCATCAGGGTACAGTACAAAATACCTTAGACAGGAATCAATAACACATGAGTGGCACTGTCAAATGTCACTTCCATCCTGTCATTCCACAACACATGGGTGAATGCCCACAACACACATGCAGAAACAGTCCTGGCGCCTGCAATCAACATCAACATCCATGTAGAAGGGCCCCTGTAAACCAAGATGTTGCCTTCAAAGTCACATGCATCCATGGCATTTCAAAGTCACACACACACTTCTCAGGCACACACACACACATGTGCACCATACATGTACATGACATCAGCACCCATTCCTTACCCCCCCTCCATGTCCAGCAACAGAGACAGCCATGCTTTCATGTGTGCATTCCACATAGAGTTCCCCATGTAGCATTAAAACACATGCACCAACCATGTGGTTCACACATAACTGGTCTCACATGCATGACCATGATGTCCCTGCACACACACATCCATACATGGCCTATGTCACACATACAGGCAAGCATCAGACTACCAGCACACTGCAACATGCCCTGTCTCACACAGCAATGCTTGGCCACTTACCTCTCAACTCCAGATGGGTCTGCCTCCGAAGGATCTGGGCGTGGATCGCTGGGCCTACGCGTTCAAGGATCCTCATCTGGATGGTACTCATGCGTGCCCGGCCCCCCTCCGCGAGGTGCCGGGCCTTGTGGAGGGTCCTGGACCTGAAGTCCACCCAGCGCTTCTTGACGTGGTTGATGTCGCGGGTTGTCACCCCCTCCGTGTTGATGGCAACCACTACGTCGTCCCAGATCCTCTCCCGTCCTTCCTTGTTAGCGCGTGATGTTCCGAAGAGGGCATCATAATGCCCCAGGACATGCTCCACCAGGACACCAACTTCGGTGGCAGTGAAGCTGGTGGCCCTCTGCCTCTCTGGCTGGGGGTTGCCAGTGGTGCCAGATGGAGATGTGCCCGACATGGCAACCCCAGAGGCAGGAGTGGGTGGGCAACTGGGTCCTGGGGCTGGGCTGTGGAGTGATGGAATCCCAGTCGGGAGTCTTCTGTTCCAGCAGGGGTGGACACAGCAACTGGACCCCTGCAGATGGCTGACGTGCAGGCACCAAATAGCAGGGCACGTGGGCAGCAGGCAGACAGGCAGCAGCAGATGGCTGGTGGGAGCATGCTTGGGACTCTGGGGGGCAGGAAAATGGCCTTCTGGGCAGGAGCGTGGTCTTCCGTGTGTGTACGCGTGGCCAGCTTGATACGGAATGATTTGGCACGTGAAAATATTGCACGTCAGCGTGTAATTCGGGGAAAGGCCCTTAGCGCGTAAGTGCGTCAGCACACGTACGCGATATCATTGGACCAAAAGGCCTTAGCGCGTAAGCGCGTCTGTGAGGTATTGTGCACAGGCATTGCCCTTTCGCGTGTAAAACTTGCCGCGCACCCCTGAAATTCACGTACTCCCTCGAACAGGGCCCTTTCGCGTGTGAAACTTCACGCGAACCCCAGGAATACAAGTACCCTGCTGAAATCACGGGTGAAACTTCACGCAAACCCCGTAATACACGTACCCTGCTGAAATCGCGGGTGAAACTTCACGCGAACCCCAGGAATACACGTACCCTGCTGAAATTGCAGGTAAACTTCACGCGAACCCCAGGAATACACGTACCCTGCTGAAATCACGGGTGAAACTTCACGCGAACCCCGTAATACACGTACCCTGCTGAAATCGCGGATGAAACTTCACGCGAACCCCAGGAATATACGTACCCCGCTCACCCAGGCCCGATCGCATGTGAAACTTCCCGCACACCCCTGGAATACATGTACCCTGCTCCCCCAGGCCCGATCGCGTGTAGAAATTCACGCGCACCCCTGAAATACACATACCCCGCCCCGAGGCCCGATCGCGTGTAAAACTTCCCACACACACCCGGAATACACGCACATGCTATTTTTCACACAGCGGGTGTCGCTGTTTATCGCGTACCCCTTTGCACCTCATTTGTCCTAGGGGGCCACAGTATGGGACATTCATCTGAGCTGTATATTCGTGCTTTTTGTTAGCGCACATTTTGGCGCACATTTTTTTCTAGCGCAGGGACGCTACCGCCTGCCTTCGTGTGGCGGACGGGTTTGGGTCTGTGCGCGTCTTTGCCCGTGCGCTGGTTTGCCCTATTCGATTCCATGAATACGTGTTGTAGGCGAGCGTGTGGGTGTTCCGTGCACTTGCTTCCTGTACTTCCCCGTGACGCCCACATTTTCAAGAGTTGTTCCCCATTCCGAGTGTTACGCCCCGTGTTCCGCCTACTTTTGTTATGTGCGCCGCGCTATGTGCGCTTTCGCTGTGGCCTTAGCGCACGCCGTTAGATGACCTGTGCGCCGGCGTGCACCGCGCACCTTTTCAGCGCACATCCCTGATTTTACTCACGCACGGACTTCCATGAATAGATGTGCGCTGGTTTCCCTGCGATATTCGCACTTGCACTGCGATTTTCACTCTTTCACTGCGAATCGCACTTTTTCGCACGCTTGCACTGAAAATTTCAGCGCACATTAATTCCATGAATCGGCCTGTGTGGTTCTTGTTGTGTGAAACAAAACAGTTTAATTTGTTAGGCAAGATAGTTTAAAACCTTTAATTGCATACAATTGTACATATAGATTTACCTTTTTCACCCTCATAAATAGTACATTCTATGTACTTTGTTTTGTACAACATTAGTTTGTGCTACCTTGTTGTTGTATTGACATGAAAAAATCATTGGGACATTGGGAAAAAAAAATTCTAGTGGATTAAAAAAACCTTACTGTAATTTCATACCGTTTTTGACATTTGTATAGTTTTAAAGAAGGTACATGTTACGGAATAGTTGTGTGTGGTAGCATGGATATATTATCTGAGTGTAAGTGTGATAGTATGTTTGTTTTAAATGTGTTGTAATTAAGGGAATCTTTAAAATAGTTAGATAGCTGTTGGTGTATTCTAACTATATTGGACTTTACAAGAGGTTTTACAGTTAGAATACATGTGATGGCATATTTGAAGAGTATTCCAATGAAGGGCGTTTTTAATGTAGTTAGATACCCGTTGGTGTATACTAACTGTCTTGGATTTTGAAAGTCCTATTATGGTATTTTAGATGTAGTTTGATACCAGTTGGCATATTCTAACTGTTTATTGTACTATACTTTAGTGACTCAATTTGGAGTGAAGGAATATTAAGTAGACATTTGTTAGATTTAGTAGTAATGTTGCTGTACTGTAATTACATTGGATCTTACAGGAACACGAACTATGATGGCATATTTGAAGTGTAATGCAATAAAGGGTATTTTTTTAGTAGTTTATTGTTGTATATTTCAGTGACAAAATTTGGGTTGAAGGAATAATAAGAAGGCATTTGTTAGATTTGCTGGTGACCTGTGTTTTGGAGTAATGGAAGCGTCGTTACATTCAAACCAACCACATCTTTTTTTGACATATGCAGCATAGTGGTCTGAAGCAATTGCAGCACCGTTGTGGTAGATTATGCCCAATGTTGTGAACGTTTTCTTGCAAAGAGTTATTTGGCTGTGTGTGAAGCTGTTAATCTTACAGTTGTTTTTGGTACCATCTGCTTTGTACCTTAGAAGTGTCAGTATCACATATTGGCCATGTGAGTTTATTTGTATGCTGGAACGATTGTCTGAGTTACAAAAAGGGCATAATATGCTATGATTTGCCATTTGCAGAAGCTGGTGAAATGGAATGGATTCAGAATTTTGAATGGATGCATACACTAATTGTTCATTAGGGATGTGCTCTTGTGAAACATGGTTCCAGAGAGTGTATGTATGTTTCCACTGGTATGAAATCTGGAAGATATCATTTACATGAATGGTTTTGGTTTCTAGTACTTGCAGTAAGTACATTGAGAATTCTTGTGGATCGTCCTGTCTGTTTATGGTGAATGTTACCATTCCTGTACAGTAGTGCAATTCTTGCCTTATACCCGAGACACTGTAAGTGCTGTCAGGATTATTTGTGGCATTTCTATGAAGGACAAACATTTGCAAACAACTGGTCTGAGCCATTTAAGTACATTTTGTGAACAATTAGTGCCTATTGGACGAGAAGATTGATTGCTAAATTTGCATAGCAATTTACTCCAGTTGTTTTGCTGAATTTAAATGGACCAGAGGGTCATGTCTCTGTAACCATTGATGGGCCTGCAGTTGTTTTTGGAGAATAGACATTTGCCTCTCTGTCTTCTGATGGACGTGAAGTTGTTTTGGTACTAGACAGTTTTTTGATTGTATTATTTGATGGAGCAGAGAGATCTACTATAGGTTCTGTTTGTATTTGTTTTCTTTTCAAAGGTTTATTTTTAGGTACAGGCTACATATCTAGATGGGTGTACAGTGCATGCAGCCTTTTGTACTCTAGGTTGCAAGGAATGCCAGTGTTGACTTTGTTTGTGTGATGTTTATTGAGTAATTTAGAAATCTCCAGGAAAAATAATCTCCCTCTAAACATGTACCCACTGACCTGTTCCAGTAGATGTAATGTGCTGAATATGAGTGACCCCCTGGGGAACCTCTTCCTCTCCCTAGATAAGTAAATCAGGAGGGAATGAGCTCTCCAGGGAAACCCTCTGGGGTAAAAAACCCTGACCGCCTCAGTAGATGTTCGTCTTCTATGTTGCACCGGATGGGGCGAGTTTCCGTTGCAGTTCCAGGTGACTGAATGCAAATACAACAAGGAGGTAAAAAAAGAAAAGATTATAGAACAGTAGATTCAGAAGTAAAAATAGAGGTGAAATAATCTGGCTAGTGATAAGTAAATAATTACCCTGTGGAAAAGGAAATGTGCAATGAAGTGTTCAGAATTACGGGAATACGAATTCCTTCTGAATGGCAGAAATATAGAAGAAAGAAGGTTTAAAGTATTGGGATACTGAAATGTTGTAGTATGTTCAATCTATTGAGAATAGGAATCTTCAATACCTGAGAGACAGAATTCAATCGAAAAGAAATTTCATGTGACCCTTGTGATGGGAGTTCCGGAATCGACTGAGTCGGAAAAGAAAAGAAAAGACTTGGTAAGAATAAACAGTGCTAGCTAAGGCGTAGGAATGGAACGGAACGTTAGAAAAAGATACATGATAAGCAGGTTTCAATCGTGAGAGAAGTCGGATATGGTTCCGGGTAAACACGCCAGGGAACATCCGAAGAAACTGGACTGAATACGCGGGCACCAAGCTTTCAGAGCGGATTGGAGGTAAGCGATCCCGGATGGCAGGAAAAGGATCAGGTCGGAGTCGACCGCTGTCTCGAAAAGAATGGGTGTGATGAGGCGGAGCCCCTATCCAAGGGGAACGCTGTGAAAAATTCTAACGCACAAAGACAGAGGAGTGTTAGAGTACCACAATAAAAATGTAGCAAGTAGTAAAGCCTAGAGGCGAATTTACAGAGCGCTGGCCGATAGGAGTAGCAACGCACTCAAGCGTTGTGCCTGTCGTCAGATAACCGGAACCTTGCTGAAGGGGCAGAGTCATGATTACAGGCATCCGCTGTAAGGCTGGAATGCCACGATCTGCCGGCGCTGCCATCTTGGGGGAAACAATGGCTGCAATCCGTGCCTGGGACCATCGGTACCACAACGACCATCTCCTTCTGTGAGACATGACAGTATGCCCCCTCCAAAGGGCTGACGTACCTGGTTTGCCGGGATGAGAACGATAAAATTGGCAAACCAGCTGAGGAGCATGAACAGCAGACGCCGGTTCCCAAGATCTTTCAGCGGGCGAATACCCACGCCAATCCACCAAGTACTGGAGACGGCCCCGATGATAACGGGAATCACAAATCCCAGCCACCTCAAACTCGGGACCAGAAGGAGTTGAAACAGGAGGAGGGCGAACAGCCAAACAGCGAGAAAAACGATCCACCACATCTTTCTTGAGTTGGGAAACATGAAACATGGGGTGGATTCGAGACCAAGAAGGAGGAAGCCGCAGGCGATGGGCAGCATCACCCAATCTTACAAACACAGGAAACGGACCAGCGACATCCGGAAATGAAGAAGCAGATGACACCCCCACAGGAAAGCAGGTAGGATGAAACCCATAGGAGCAGAAAAAAGGACTGGATCCCAGCGAAGCATGACGGGCACTGTTATATGCAAATTCCGAAAAGGACAACAACTCTGTCCAATTGTCCTGAGATGCCGAAACATAGCACCTGAGATAGCCTTCAAGAGTCTGGTTCAAGCGCTCCGTTTGGCCATTAGTTTGAGGATGAAAACCCGAACTAAGAGCACGGGAAATGCCAAGAATCTTGCATAGCTGTTGCCAATACTCGGACGTATACTGGGGACCCCTATCCGAAACAATAGTATCAGGTAAGCCATGAACAGAAAAAATGTGTGTGATAAAGATCCTTGCCATCTGAGCAGAGATAGGTACCTTAGGCAAGGCCACGAAGTGAGCCATCTTCGTGAAGTAATCTATAGTGACCATAATCGTCGTACATCCGGCAGAATTAGAAGATCCACAACAAAATCTGTAGAAATAAACTGCCAGGGACACCCCGGAACGGGAATCCTCGTGAGTAAGCCCAAGGGAGGAACCCGAGGCGCCTTCGACTGCAAACAGATAGTACAGGCAGCCACATATTCCTGCACATCCGCCACCAGATTCTGCCACCAAAAATGCCGTCGGACCAGTTCCACAGTATTACTGACCCACTGATGTCCCGCCACAAGCGAATCGTGACACATTTGAAGAACAACCTTCTGGAGGTCGGCAGTAGGAATAAACAGTTTCCGATTCCGATAACCACAATCTTGATTGATCGTGTGTCCCAGGCGGTAAGGTCCGCATTTTGCATCACCAATGTGGCATCGGCGGCGGACTGGAGAAAACTGGAAACCACATGTACAAAGCGAGCCTTAGGAAACAAAGGTTCAGCATGGAATTGAGCCCACTGAGTGGATTCCTTCCTAGAAAGGGCATCAGCCTTTAAGTTACTCTTGCCGGGAATGAAGGTGAACACAATCTCATACAGAGAAAAAAAATGGGCCCAGCGGGCTTGTCTGCTATTCCGGGTTTGAGCATACTGAAGGGCCCGAAGTTTGTGGTGGTCAGTCCGAACTTCAACAACAAATTGGGCTCCCTGCAGTAAATGTCACCACTCCTCAAAGGCCCGTTTGATGGCAAGCAACTCCTTCTCCAGGACCGTATAGTTCAGTTCCAATGAAGAAAGGGTTTTAGACATATAGGCGACGGGACACTCCACCCCCTGTTCATCTTCCTGAAGAAGGATAGCACCGAGAGCGAAATGGGAGGCATCCGACTCCACAATGAACTTCTTTCCTTGATCCGGAGAGCGAAGAATGGGACCCGTCATGAAGCTGTTTTTTAAGGAGATGAAAGCTTCAGCAGCAGTACTGGACCAATGAAACGGAACCCCTTTTTTTGAGGAGAGTAGTTAATGGCAAAATAACCTCCGAAAATCTGGGAATAAAACGCTGATAAAAATTGGCAAAACCCAGGAAGCGTTGAATATCCTTAACACAATTCGGAGGGGCCCAATCCCGGATTGTGGAGACCTTCCGGGGGTCCATGGAGACACCCTGAGCTGAAAGGATGTACCCCAAATAGGCAACACTGTCTTGGTGAAATTCACATTTGTCCAGTTTACAGAACAAGTGATTGTCACGAAGGCGCTGCAATACCTCAGTGACATGGCCAACATGTGCGGTCGGTGTAGAAGAAAACAACAAAATATCATCCAGATAGACAATAACCGAATGAAGCAGAATGTCAGAAAAAAGATGGTCCATGAAACGCTGGAAGACAGCAGGAGCGTTGGATAACCCAAAGGGCATTACGCGATACTCATAATGCCCAAAGGGCGTCCGGAAAGCCGTCTTCCATTCATCCCCCGACTTAATACGGATGAGATGGTAGGCCTCTCGCAGATCCAACTTGGTGAAAATATTCGCTCCCTTAATAGCCTCAAGGATGTCAGCGATCAAAGGCATAGGATAGCGATCAGGGACAGTAATCTTATTCAAACCGTGAAAGTCAATACAGGGGCGTAATTCCGCAGTGTCCTTTTTGGGAATAAAAAACAAGGACACCCCTGCAGGGGAAGTGGATTCCGCAAGGAGGCCATTGTGCAAATTCCTACGCAGGTACTCCCTTAGAACCTCCTTTTCCCTTGCGCAAAGTACACACATGCGACCAAAAGGGATGGGATGATCCGGAAGCAACTCGATGGCACAGTCATCTGTATGATGGGGCGGCAGTTCAGCATGTTCAGCATTGGAGAATACCATATGAAAGCAGTGATAAGGCTCAGGAATCCCCTGGATCAGATTAAGCACCGTCATCTTTGATCGTTCACCAGAGTGAGTGGAGGCAGACTGAAACCCATGTGTACCCCTAGTAAAACAATGGGCTTGACAATGGACAGAACCTAGAAAAAATGTCCCAGCTGACCTATTTATGTATGGGTTGTGAACCCAGAGACAAGGCAATCCTAATATCACGGGATAATGTGCAGTCCGGATAACGTCCAAGATGATGACCTCCTCGTGCGAAGCAATGGACATCCGAATGGGAACCGTCTGTTCTTTAATGGGTCCCGAGACCAATGGACTCCCATCAACAGACTCCACAGGAATGGAGATAGCCTTAGAAGTACGAGGAATCCCATATTTGGCAGCCCAAATATCATCAACAAAATTTCCTGCGGCCCCGCTATCCACCAAAGCTGGAACTTCAACCAAACCCAATGAATCACACGAAAAAATGACTTTAAGAACCAGCATGGGGGCATCAGGTAGGTCCGTGATGTGGGGCGATACACATGAAGGAGGGGATCCGCTCATTGATCCCCTAACCGTGGTTCCCCTGACGGTCGGGTACAAGCGTTTCCCTGCTTCCGAGAGAGAATGATAGGACAATTTGTAAGAGTATGCTCTTTGGAACCGCAATACATACATAACCCCAAAGTGCGAAGTTGGGTCCGCTCCTCAGAGGACAAAGGACCACGGGTCGCACCTATCTGCATAGGTACATCAGGGGCTGCACCCTTGAGTGAGACAGTAGAATAATCAGGCAGAGTCCTGAAACCCTTCTGTCTCCGCCTCTCCTGACGTCTCTCCAAAATTCGATAGTCCATTTGCATGACCATTGAGATCAATTCCGCCAAATTAGGAGGGCGAGGAAATCTAGAGACCTCATCCTTCAATTCCTCATTCAAGCCACGTCTGAATAGAGTTATTAAGGCGTCATCCGGCCACGAAGTACCTGCCGCCAATTGTTTGAAGCGAGTAATATACGCCAACAGATCAAGGGAATCTTGACGGAAATCCAATAGCTGTTTTTGAGTTGACACCGTGATTTCCTGCCTCCCGAACATGGTCTTAAGACTATAAATAAAGGCAGGGTAAGAATCAAGAATCGGATTGTTGGACGTGACCAACAGAGTAGCCCAGGCTAGAGCAGGACCCATGAGTTGTGCAATCATGTGCCCCACCTTATGCCTATCATTATGAAAAAATGTAGATTGAAAAGTAAATTGCACCGTGCAGGACTCCAGAAACTCCTTCAATTTATGAGGATCCCCATCAAAACGTCCCCCAGGCAAAGGCCCAGGAGGAAGTCCGGAGCAGCTAGGAGCCCTCCCCATGAATTGCTGTAAAACGGCATTCTCCTGTTTAAGAGCTTGAACCTCGGCCGTCAAAGACTGTACTGCCGCCAACAGCTGTTGCTGCTGAGCCGGATCCATGTCTACAGGAGCAAAAAAAAGGGGGAGAATATAATTCCCCCCCAAAAAAACTGTAAAGTCAGTAATATCGATCCTATTCATTTTTTTTGGGCGTTGCTAACTGTGATGTTTATTGAGTAATTTAGAAATCTCCAGGAAAAATAATCTCCCTCTAAACATCCACCCACTGACCTGGTCCAGTAGATGAAATGTGCTGAATACGAGTGACCCCCTGGGGAACCTCTTCCTCTCCCTAGATAAATAAATCAGGAGGGAATGAGCTCTCCAGGGAAACCCTCTGGGGTAAAAAACCCTGACGGCCTCAGTAGATATTCGTCTTCTATGTTGCACCGGACGGGGCGAGTTTCTGTTGCAGTTCCAGGTGACTGAATGCAAATGCAACAAGGAGGTAAGAAAAGAAAAGATTATAGAACAGTAGATTCAGAAGTAAAAATAGAGGTGAAATAATCTGGCTAGTGATAAGGAAATAATTACCCTGTGGAAAAGGAAATGTGCAATGAAGTGTTTAGAATTACGGGAATACGAATTCCTTCTGAATGGCAGAAATATAGAAGAAAGAAGGTTTAAAGTATTGGGATACTGAAATGTTGTAGTATGTTCAATCTATTGAGAATAGGAATCTTCAATACCTGAGAGACAGAATTCAATCGAAAAGAAATTTCATGTGACCCTTGTGATGGGAGTTCCGGAATCGACTGAGTCGGAAAAGAAAAGACCTGGTAAGAATAAACAGTGCTAGCTAAGGCGTAGGAATGGAACGGAACATTAGAAAAAGATACCTGATAAGCAGGTTTCAATCGTGAGAGAAGTCAGATATGGTTCCGGGTAAACACGCCAGGGAACATCTGAAGAAACTGGACTGAATACGTGGGCACCAAGCTTTCAGAGCGGATTGGAGGTACGCGATCCCGGATGGCAGGAAAAGGATCAGGTCGGAGTCGACCGCTGACTCGAAAAGAACGGGTGTGATGAGGCTGAGCCTCTATCCAAGGGGAACGCTGCGAAAACTTCTAACGCACAAAGACAGAGGAGTTTTAGAGTAGCACAATAAGAATGTAGCAAGTAGTAAAGTCTAGAGGCGAACTTACGGAACGCTGGCTGATAGGAGTAGCAACACACTCGAGCGTTGTGCCTGTCGTCAGATAACCAGAACCTTGCTGAGGGGGCAGAGTCATGATTACAGGCATCCGCTGTAAGGCTGGAATGCCACGATCTGCCGGCGCCGCCATCTTGGGAGAAACAATGGCTGCAATCCGTGCCTGGGACCATCGGTGCCACAACGACCATCTCCTTCTGTGAGACATAACAGTTTGCATCAAAGTTAACTAGGAATAGACCATCGAGAATATGCAGATGAGAAAGTGCTACGTAACTCATATCTTCTTTAAAGACTGGACTGCCAATGTCAATCGATCCATGATCTAGGGTTAGACCTAGCCATTTGTTTAAAGTGACAGCATATGCAAGAGATAGAGAGAATTTTTCTCTGCATACCTATATGTCTTTGAAAAGAAGGTACCATGCTATTGTCCGTCCTATGTTTTAACTTCTGCAAGTTTGTCAAAGTGGATGTTGACAAACTGAATGCTGTTGTCATGTGGATATGCTTTGAAGCCAACCAATGTAACAATTGCTCCAGTGACTAAACCTTGTTCTATGTTAAGGTTACGTTTTAGAATTTCTCTGCAGTTTAAACACAGAGTTAATACCTTTTCTAATCCAGCTGTGTTGGAGATACTGTTGCTTGTTGACACATAGGGAGTGTCATGCCATGCATTTCTAGTTTGTTTGGGGAACTGATATGCAGTATGGGTTTTATTTATTTTTAAAACATTGTATTGTTAAATTGACTACAGCTTGCAAGGGCTGGCATTAAGGACATGCATTTTATATTTTTTTTAAGTTAATTGTTCTATGACATCAGGAGCAGATATATTTTACCCATATAGCCCATGGATTAGTCTAGTTTTTAAGATGGATTTTGCATCTTTAGTAAGCAGACCAGTTCTATTTCTTTTTAAAATGTTAACATAGGGAAGATCTATAGACAGACACATGTTTTGAGTTAGTTCTCTATAGCGAAAACATTGCCCGAGATTTACATGTCCAATGCTGCTGAGTGTGTTATGGCATTGTTTGTGTCCTAATGATTTGAAAATAGGTTGACCTTTTACTGGTGTTAACTGTAAGAGCGCTCCAAAAATAATAACGTGTTTTCCTCCAAACAGTTCTTCATAGTCAGTTTTTAGGAGTTCTTGTATTCTGAGATTAATTAAAGCCAACATGAGGTTGGTAATCATGCTTACTTCATATATAAGGAGTACTTGCATTTGTTTCAGAATTCTGCTTACTTCAGTAGCAGCTGTTACGCTCACCTGGTATCCACAGGGACGCCACCCAGCCGGGTTACTCGCTGGTATGCTTCTCAGCTTTGCCCTGATGTGGTTTGCGGGGAAGGTTCTGCCTTGTGGTAGAATTAGGCTTGCTCTCGGTCCTGCCTTCTTTGCAGGGGCGTGTTGTCTTTCATGGGGGAGTGCGGTCCAGTTACTTCACTGACGCCGGCCTGTTTGTTAATGTTCAGGTAGGTCTTATTGCTGTTCTTTAGTTTTGTAGCTATCCTGCATGCCTTTCTTTGTTTAAAATGTCTCTTTTTTCTCCCTTAGGTATGCGGAGCTTCAACGTGGCGAACTGGCTTGGTTGAGCCCCGCTGGCAAATGATGGTGCATTAAGAGCACTATGATGTGGTAAGTTAGCGCTATGCGCAGAGCTGCAAAGTCTTGCCTTTGCTAACCTGTGTTTTCCTTCCTTGTAGGTCGCAGTGTTCTTCAGCACAAGTGGAATGTCCGGAGAGGTGCCAGCCGAGAGGCGACCAGCCAGGTAAGCCTTTTGAGCAGTTCGTAATTTATAAATGTCTCTACTGCTTTCTTTAATGTTGCCTCTATCTTCCTCTTTCAGGTCGCTCTGTCCAGGAGGCGTGCAGATTCGAGGAAGCGGTTCTCAGTAGCTGCGAGTGTTTAAAGATGAAGACTGCAGGTAAAATGCTGCTGCTAATGATGTTCCTTTTGTCTCCTTGCAGGTTCTGCTTCTCCGAGGTTCGAGGGAATAGCTGGACACGGTGAGCGTCACGTTGCAAGCTGCAAAGTAATGCGAAGCTTGTTGTCTTGCTCGGGTGTGGTTTAAATAGCCCCAACAAAATAGTCCAGGTAAAGTCGTCCCTAGGCTACCACACCCAAAACACTAGACCGCATAGCTTGGTTCTTAGGAACCAAGCTATGTGGATGCCTCCATGTTGGCTGACAATACAATAAAGTAGTTCCCAAGCACATTGTTTTTCATGGTGTATGAGCCTGGCGCCATAGGCGCCAGGACTGGCCCCATGAGGGCTTTTGAAGAGGATGCCTGGCTCTAGAGGCCCGAGTCCTGACTCCATCTGGCCAATGGGTTTGCCAAAGGGGGTTTTGGGTGAGGGTCATGACAGCAGCTTCTGCTGATAATTTGTTGTTTTCTAATTTGTTTTTGTGTTCTACTTCGAGTAGGAATATTTTTTGTACAGTTACATCTCGTATGTTGCAGACCGCTAAACCTGTGGGATCTGTTACAACAGCTGAACGGTTGTTGTTTGTTAAGCTTTGTAGAAATGTGATGATTATTTGAATTATGAACATTTTGCCAGAACCAGTTTCACCACGTAAATACAGGAGAAGATTTTATAATTATTACAGCTACAAGTTTTAGTTTCATTTTTACAACCATGTTCAATTTCTCCAATGACTTATAGATAATTGGTGAGTTGTTCATCATTCAGCTCCGATTTGAGCACTGACAAATCTTCTTCAGATTGTTTAGATTGATACATGGTATTTTCAACTTCAATCATGGCTATTTCTGCTTCATTTAGAATGAGTGGTTCTCCGTTTCCTGTAATAGAAGGTTGACTGCCCTCAGGAGTGTATGTTTGTGTTTATCTATAGAGCTTCAATGTCTTCCTCTTGTTGGTGTTCCTTGTCCAACATTTGTTTGTATTGTTTGAAATTGACATTTGTTTTACTGATTTCATTTGCTTTGAATGCAGCTTCAAATGAGTCATGGTCACCTAATAATTCTTCTTCTTTTCTCCAAGGTTTAAAAAGTTGTAGTATGGCCATGTAATAAAGTTCTCTTTGTTGTAGGGATTTAAATGACAACTTTATATGATTAATTAGGCTTGGTAAGATTTTTTTTAAACTTATTTGTATTGGTTTGTTCAACCTTTAAAAAAGAACATAAAACATAAAACATAATACACCATTTTGTCTTGTAGAATTCATTCAGTCGTACCCATTGTTCTACCAGGCCTTTCGGTTTTCCCTCAGCAACTTAGGTTCATTCTTGTTCATCCAACCAAGTTTTTATCACTTGAAGGAAATTTATCAGGGCAAATAAAACTGCTCTATTGGATCCTTCAAACAGTGCTTTCCACCACTAGTCGGTGCTTCTTGTTCAGTGGCTGTTAATAACTGGAGCAAAGATAAGACCTCTTTGATGCTCAAAATTCGAGCATGACATTGTCAAATGTTTTAGCGTTTCTTTGTCATCGTTACAGAAATGGCACATAGGATTCAGGTTTGCATGTTTTAGCCAAGTACCTATGTGTTCTTTTGTAGGAAATGCATTTAGTCTGAAGCACATATAAAGGGCCCTTGCGTATTGGTTTGGCAAGCGTCTTAGATAGGACTGTCGTTGGTTATAGGCATTAGCCTCACCTGGTGCTTCATGCATCAGTTTAGAGGTTGCTCTTAAGTCACAGGTCTTAATCCAGTCCAATCTCCAGATCTTTCTCTTAGCTGACTCTGGGTTTTCTGTTAACGTTGTGAGAGTGATGTTGTACTCTTCTAATAAGTCTTGACACAGATGGTTCCATTTAGAGAGGATGGTATAGTCTTTCTCAAAGTCAGGCATGTGCAGGATGCAGAATTGGGGTGCTGGTATTGTCAACATCGTTTTATGATGCAGGCTCAATAAGTTCCATGAATGGTAAGTCGGTGGCAGTGAAGCTGGTGGCCCTCTGCCTCTCTGGCTGGGGGTTGCCAGTGGTGCCAGATGGAGATGTGCCCGACATGGCAACCCCAGAGGCAGGAGTGGGTGGGCAACTGGGTCCTGGCGCTGGGCTGTGCAGCGATGGAATCCCAGTCGGGAGTCTTCTGTTCCAGCAGGGGTGGACACAGCAACTGGACCCCTGCAGATGGCTGACGTGCAGGCACCAAATAGCAGGGCACGTGGGCAGCAGGCAGACAGGCAGCAGCAGATGGCTGGTGGGAGCATGCTTGGGGCTCTGGGGGGCAGGAAAATGGCCTTCTGGGAAGGAGCGTGGTCTTCCGAGTGTGTACGCGTGGCCAGCTTGATACGGAATGATTTGGCACGTGAAAATATTGCACGTCAGCGTGTAATTCGGGGAAAGGCCCTTAGCGCGTAAGTGCGTCAGCACACGTACGCGATATCATTGGACCAAAAGCCCATAGCGCGTAAGCGCGTCTGTGACGTATTGTGCACGGGCATTGCCCTTTCGCGTGTAAAACTTGCCGCGCACCCCTGAAATTCACGTACTCCCTCGAACAGGGCCCTTTCGCGTGTGAAACTTCACGCGAACCCCAGGAATACACGTACCCTGCTGAAATCACGGGTGAAACTTCACGCAAACCCCGTAATACACGTACCCTGCTGAAATCGCGGGTGAAACTTCACGCGAACCCCAGGAATACACGTACCCTGCTGAAATTGCAGGTAAACTTCACGCGAACCCCAGGAATACACGTACCCTGCTGAAATCACGGGTGAAACTTCACGCGAACCCCGTAATACACGTACCCTGCTGAAATCGCAGGTGAAACTTCACGCGAACCCCAGGAATATACGTACCCCGCTCACCCAGGCCCGATCGCATGTGAAACTTCCAGCACACCCCTGGAATACATGTACCCTGCTCCCCCAGGCCCGATCGCGTGTAGAACTTCACGCGCACCCCTGAAATACACATACCCCACCCCCCGAGGCCCGATTGTGTGTAAAACTTCCCACACACACCCGGAATACACGCACATGCTATTTTTCACACAGCGGGTGTCGCTGTTTATCGCGTACCCCTTTGCACGTCATTTGTCCTAGGGGGCCACAGTATGGGACATTCATCTGAGCTGTATATTCGTGCTTTTTGTTAGCGCACATTTTGGCGCACATTTTTTTCTAGCACAGGGACGCTACCGCCTGCCGTCGTGTGGCAGACGGGTTTGGGTCTGTGCGCGTCTTTGCCCGTGCGCTGGTTTGCCCTATTCGATTCTATGAATACGTGTTGTAGGCGAGCGTGTGGGTGTTCCGTGCACTTGCTTCCTGTACTTCCCCGTGACGCCCACATTTTCAAGAGTTGTTCCCCATTCCGAGTGTTACGCCCCGTGTTCCGCCTACTTTTGTTATGTGCGCCGCGCTATGTGCGCTTTCGCTGTGGCCTTAGCGCACGCCGTTAGATGACCTGTGCGCCGGCGTGCACCGCGCACCTTTTCAGCACACACCCCTGATTTTACTCACGCACGGACTTCCATGAATAGATGTGCGCTGGTTTCCCTGCGATATTCGCACTTGCACTGCGATTTTCACTCTTTCACTGCGAATCGCACTTTTTCGCACGCTTGCACTGAAAATTTCAGCGCACATAAATTCCATGAATCGGCCTGTGTGGTTCTTGTTGTGTGAAACAAAACAGTTTAATTTGTTAGGCAAGATAGTTTAAAACCTTTAATTGCATACAATTGTACATATAGATTTACCTTTTTCACCCTCATAAATAGTACATTCTATGTACTTTGTTTTGTACAACATTAGTTTGTGCTACCTTGTTGTTGTATTGACATGAAAAAATCATTGGGACATTGGGAAAAAAAAAATTCTAGTGGATTAAAAAAACCTTACTGTAATTTCATACCGTTTTTGACATTTGCATAGTTTTAAAGAAGGTACATGTTACGGAATAGTTGTGTGTGGTAGCATGGATATATTATCTGAGTGTAAGTGTGATAGTATGTTTGTTTTAAATGTGTTGTAATTAAGGGAATCTTTAAAATAGTTAGATAGCTGTTGGTGTATTCTAACTATATTGAACTTTACAAGAGATTTTACAGTTAGAATACATGTGATGGCATATTTGAAGAGTATTCCAATGAAGGGCGTTTTTAATGTAGTTAGATACCCGTTGGTGTATACTAACTGTCTTGGATTTTGAAAGTCCTATTATGGTATTTTAGATGTAGTTTGATACCAGTTGGCATATTCTAACTGTTTATTGTACTATACTTTAGTGACTCAATTTGGAGTGAAGGAATATTAAGTAGGCATTTGTTAGATTTAGTAGTAATGTTGCTGTACTGTAATTACATTGGATCTTACAGGAACACGAACTATGATGGCATATTTGAAGTGTAATGCAATAAAGGGTATTTTTTTAGTAGTTTATTGTTGTATATTTCAGTGACAAAATTTGGGTTGAAGGAATAATAAGAAGGCATTTGTTAGATTTGCTGGTGACCTGTGTTTTGGAGTAATGGAAGCGTCGTTACATTCAAACCAACCACATCTTTTTTTGACATATGCAGCATAGTGGTCTGAAGCAATTGCAGCACCGTTGTGGTAGATTATGCCCAATGTTGTGAACGTTTTCTTGCAAAGAGTTATTTGGCTGTGTGTGAAGCTTTTAATCTTACAGTTGTTTTTGGTACCATCTGCTTTGTACCTTAGAAGTGTCAGTATCACATATTGGCCATGTGAGTTTATTTGTATGCTGGAACGATTGTCTGAGTTACAAAAAGGGCATAATATGCTATGATTTGCCATTTGCAGAAGCTGGTGAAATGGAATGGATTCAGAATTTTGAATGGATGCATACACTAATTGTTCATTAGGGATGTGCTCTTGTGAAACATGGTTCCAGAGAGTGTATGTATGTTTCCACTGGTATGAAATCTGGAAGATATCATTTACATGAATGGTTTTGGTTTCTAGTACTTGCAGTAAGTACATTGAGAATTCTTGTGGATCGTCCTGTCTGTTTATGGTGAATGTTACCATTCCTGTACAGTAGTGCAATTCTTGCCTTATACCTGAGACACTGTAAGTGCTGTCAGGATTATTTGTGGCATTTCTATGAAGGACAAACATTTGCAAACAACTGGTCTGAGCCATTTAAGTACATTTTGTGAACAATTAGTGCCTATTGGACGAGAAGATTGATTGCTAAATTTGCATAGCAATTTACTCCAGTTGTTTTGCTGAATTTAAATGGACCAGAGGGTCATGTCTCTGTAACCATTGATGGGCCTGCAGTTGTTTTTGGAGAATAGACATTTGCCTCTCTGTCTTCTGATGGACGTGAAGTTGTTTTGGTACTAGACAGTTTTTTGATTGTATTATTTGATGGAGCAGAGAGATCTACTATAGGTTCTGTTTGTATTTGTTTTCTTTTCAAAGGTTTATTTTTAGGTACAGGCTACATATCTAGATGGGTGTACAGTGCATGCAGCCTTTTGTACTCTAGGTTGCAAGGAATGCCAGTGTTGACTTTGTTTGTGTGATGTTTATTGAGTAATTTAGAAATCTCCAGGAAAAATAATCTCCCTCTAAACATGTACCCACTGACCTGTTCCAGTAGATGTAATGTGCTGAATATGAGTGACCCCCTGGGGAACCTCTTCCTCTCCCTAGATAAGTAAATCAGGAGGGAATGAGCTCTCCAGGGAAACCCTCTGGGGTAAAAAACCCTGACCGCCTCAGTAGATGTTCGTCTTCTATGTTGCACCGGATGGGGCGAGTTTCCGTTGCAGTTCCAGGTGACTGAATGCAAATACAACAAGGAGGTAAAAAAAGAAAAGATTATAGAACAGTAGATTCAGAAGTAAAAATAGAGGCGAAATAATCTGGCTAGTGATAAGTAAATAATTACCCTGTGGAAAAGGAAATGTGCAATGAAGTGTTCAGAATTACGGGAATACGAATTCCTTCTGAATGGCAGAAATATAGAAGAAAGAAGGTTTAAAGTATTGGGATACTGAAATGTTGTAGTATGTTCAATCTATTGAGAATAGGAATCTTCAATACCTGAGAGACAGAATTCAATCGAAAAGAAATTTCATGTGACCCTTGTGATGGGAGTTCCGGAATCGACTGAGTCGGAAAAGAAAAGAAAAGACTTGGTAAGAATAAACAGTGCTAGCTAAGGCGTAGGAATGGAACGGAACGTTAGAAAAAGATACATGATAAGCAGGTTTCAATCGTGAGAGAAGTCGGATATGGTTCCGGGTAAACACGCCAGGGAACATCCGAAGAAACTGGACTGAATACGCGGGCACCAAGCTTTCAGAGCGGATTGGAGGTAAGCGATCCCGGATGGCAGGAAAAGGATCAGGTCGGAGTCGACCGCTGTCTCGAAAAGAACGGGTGTGATGAGGCGGAGCCCCTATCCAAGGGGAACGCTGTGAAAAATTCTAACGCACAAAGACAGAGGAGTGTTAGAGTACCACAATAAAAATGTAGCAAGTAGTAAAGCCTAGAGGCGAATTTACAGAGCGCTGGCCGATAGGAGTAGCAACGCACTCAAGCGTTGTGCCTGTCGTCAGATAACCGGAACCTTGCTGAAGGGGCAGAGTCATGATTACAGGCATCCGCTGTAAGGCTGGAATGCCACGATCTGCCGGCGCTGCCATCTTGGGGAAAACAATGGCTGCAATCCGTGCCTGGGACCATCGGTACCACAACGACCATCTCCTTCTGTGAGACATGACAGTATGCCCCCTCCAAAGGGCTGACGTACCTGGTTTGCCGGGATGAGAACGATAAAATTGGCAAACCAGCTGAGGAGCATGAACAGCAGACGCCGGTTCCCAAGATCTTTCAGTGGGCGAATACCCACGCCAATCCACCAAGTACTGGAGACGGCCCCGATGATAACGGGAATCACAAATCCCAGCCACCTCAAACTCGGGACCAGAAGGAGTTGAAACAGGAGGAGGGCGAACAGCCAAACAGCGAGAAAAACGATCCACCACATCTTTCTTGAGTTGGGAAACATGAAACATGGGGTGGCTTCGAGACCAAGAAGGAGGAAGCCGCAGGCGATGGGCAGCATCACCCAATCTTACAAACACAGGAAACGGACCAGCGACATCCGGAAATGAAGAAGCAGATGACACCCCCACAGGAAAGCAGGTAGGATGAAACCCATAGGAGCAGAAAAAAGGACTGGATCCCAGCGAAGCATGACGGGCACTGTTATATGCAAATTCCGAAAAGGACAACAACTCTGTCCAATTGTCCTGAGATGCCGAAACATAGCACCTGAGATAGCCTTCAAGAGTCTGGTTCAAGCGCTCCGTTTGGCCATTAGTTTGAGGATGAAAACCCGAACTAAGAGCACGGGAAATGCCAAGAATCTTGCATAGCTGTTGCCAATACTCGGACGTATACTGGGGACCCCTATCCGAAACAATAGTATCAGGTAAGCCATGAACAGAAAAAATGTGTGTGATAAAGATCCTTGCCATCTGAGCAGAGATAGGTACCTTAGGCAAGGCCACGAAGTGAGCCATCTTCGTGAAGTAATCTATAGTGACCATAATCGTCGTACATCCGGCAGAATTAGAAGATCCACAACAAAATCTGTAGAAATAAACTGCCAGGGACACCCCGGAACGGGAATCCTCGTGAGTAAGCCCAAGGGAGGAACCCGAGGCGCCTTCGACTGCAAACAGATAGTACAGGCAGCCACATATTCCTGCACATCCGCCACCAGATTCTGCCACCAAAAATGCCGTCGGACCAGTTCCACAGTATTACTGACCCACTGATGTCCCGCCACAAGCGAATCGTGACACATTTGAAGAACAACCTTCTGGAGGTCGGCAGTAGGAATAAACAGTTTCCGATTCCGATAACCACAATCTTGATTGATCGTGTGTCCCAGGCGGTAAGGTCCGCATTTTGCATCACCAATGTGGCATCGGCGGCGGACTGGAGAAAACTGGAAACCACATGTACAAAGCGAGCCTTAGGAAACAAAGGTTCAGCATGGAATTGAGCCCACTGAGTGGATTCCTTCCTAGAAAGGGCATCAGCCTTTAAGTTACTCTTGCCGGGAATGAAGGTGAACACAATCTCATACAGAGAAAAAAAATGGGCCCAGCGGGCTTGTCTGCTATTCCGGGTTTGAGCATACTGAAGGGCCCGAAGTTTGTGGTGGTCAGTCCGAACTTCAACAACAAATTGGGCTCCCTGCAGTAAATGTCGCCACTCCTCAAAGGCCCGTTTGATGGCAAGCAACTCCTTCTCCAGGACCGTATAGTTCAGTTCCAATGAAGAAAGGGTTTTAGACATATAGGCGACGGGACACTCCACCCCCTGTTCATCTTCCTGAAGAAGGATAGCACCGAGAGCGAAATGGGAGGCATCCGACTCCACAATGAACTTCTTTCCTTGATCCGGAGAGCGAAGAATGGGACCCGTCATGAAGCTGTTTTTTAAGGAGATGAAAGCTTCAGCAGCAGTACTGGACCAATGAAACAGAACCCCTTTTTTTGAGGAGAGTAGTTAATGGCAAAATAACCTCCGAAAATCTGGGAATAAAACGCTGATAAAAATTGGCAAAACCCAGGAAGCGTTGAATATCCTTAACACAATTCGGAGGGGCCCAATCCCGGATTGTGGAGACCTTCCGGGGGTCCATGGAGACACCCTGAGCTGAAAGGATGTACCCCAAATAGGCAACACTGTCTTGGTGAAATTCACATTTGTCCAGTTTACAGAACAAGTGATTGTCACGAAGGCGCTGCAATACCTCAGTGACATGGCCAACATGTGCGGTCGGTGTAGAAGAAAACAACAAAATATCATCCAGATAGACAATAACCGAATGAAGCAGAATGTCAGAAAAAAGATGGTCCATGAAACGCTGGAAGACAGCAGGAGCGTTGGATAACCCAAAGGGCATTACGCGATACTCATAATGCCCAAAGGGCGTCCGGAAAGCCGTCTTCCATTCATCCCCCGACTTAATACGGATGAGATGGTAGGCCTCTCGCAGATCCAACTTGGTGAAAATATTCGCTCCCTTAATAGCCTCAAGGATGTCAGCGATCAAAGGCATAGGATAGCGATCAGGGACAGTAATCTTATTCAAACCGTGAAAGTCAATACAGGGGCGTAATTCCGCAGTGTCCTTTTTGGGAATAAAAAACAAGGACACCCCTGCAGGGGAAGTGGATTCCGCAAGGAGGCCATTGTGCAAATTCCTACGCAGGTACTCCCTTAGAACCTCCTTTTCCCTTGCGCAAAGTACACACATGCGACCAAAAGGGATGGGATGATCCGGAAGCAACTCGATGGCACAGTCATCTGTATGATGGGGCGGCAGTTCAGCATGTTCAGCATTGGAGAATACCATATGAAAGCAGTGATAAGGCTCAGGAATCCCCTGGATCAGATTAAGCACCGTCATCTTTGATCGTTCACCAGAGTGAGTGGAGGCAGACTGAAACCCATGTGTACCCCTAGTAAAACAATGGGCTTGACAATGGACAGAACCTAGAAAAAATGTCCCAGCTGACCTATTTATGTATGGGTTGTGAACCCAGAGACAAGGCAATCCTAATATCACGGGATAATGTGCAGTCCGGATAACGTCCAAGATGATGACCTCCTCGTGCGAAGCAATGGACATCCGAATGGGAACCGTCTGTTCTTTAATGGGTCCCGAGACCAATGGACTCCCATCAACAGACTCCACAGGAATGGAGATAGCCTTAGAAGTACGAGGAATCCCATATTTGGCAGCCCAAATATCATCAACAAAATTTCCTGCGGCCCCGCTATCCACCAAAGCTGGAACTTCAACCAAACCCAATGAATCACACGAAAAAATGACTTTAAGAACCAGCATGGGGGCATCAGGTAGGTCCGTGATGTGGGGCGATACACATGAAGGAGGGGATCCGCTCATTGATCCCCTAACCGTGGTTCCCCTGACGGTCGGGTACAAGCGTTTCCCTGCTTCCGAGAGAGAATGATAGGACAATTTGTAAGAGTATGCTCTTTGGAACCGCAATACATACATAACCCCAAAGTGCGAAGTTGGGTCCGCTCCTCAGAGGACAAAGGACCACGGGTCGCACCTATCTGCATAGGTACATCAGGGGCTGCACCCTTGAGGGAGACAGTAGAATAATCAGGCAGAGTCCTGAAACCCTTCTGTCTCCGCCTCTCCTGACGTCTCTCCAAAATTCGATAGTCCATTTGCATGACCATTGAGATCAATTCCGCCAAATTAGGAGGGCGAGGAAATCTAGAGACCTCATCCTTCAATTCCTCATTCAAGCCACGTCTGAATAGAGTTATTAAGGCGTCATCCGGCCACGAAGTACCTGCCGCCAATTGTTTGAAGCGAGTAATATACGCCACAGATCAAGGGAATCTTGACGGAAATCCAATAGCTGTTTTTGAGTTGACACCGTGATTTCCTGCCTCCCGAACATGGTCTTAAGACTATTAATAAAGGCAGGGTAAGAATCAAGAATCGGATTGTTGGACGTGACCAACGGAGTAGCCCAGGCTAGAGCAGGACCCATGAGTTGTGCAATCATGTGCCCCACCTTATGCCTATCATTATGAAAAAATGTAGATTGAAAAGTAAATTGCACCGTGCAGGACTCCAGAAACTCCTTCAATTTATGAGGATCCCCATCAAAACGTCCCCCAGGCAAAGGCCCAGGAGGAAGTCCGGAGCAGCTAGGAGCCCTCCCCATGAATTGCCGTAAAACGGCATTCTCCTGTTTAAGAGCTTGAACCTCGGCCGTCAAAGACTGTACTGCCGCCAACAGCTGTTGCTGCTGAGCCGGATCCATGTCTACAGGAGCAAAAAAAAGGGGGAGAATATAATTCCCCCCAAAAAAAACTGTAAAGTCAGTAATATCGATCCTATTCATTTTTTTTGGGCGTTGCTAACTGTGATGTTTATTGAGTAATTTAGAAATCTCCAGGAAAAATAATCTCCCTCTAAACATCCACCCACTGACCTGGTCCAGTAGATGAAATGTGCTGAATACGAGTGACCCCCTGGGGAACCTCTTCCTCTCCCTAGATAAATAAATCAGGAGGGAATGAGCTCTCCAGGGAAACCCTCTGGGGTAAAAAACCCTGACGGCCTCAGTAGATATTCGTCTTCTATGTTGCACCGGACGGGGCGAGTTTCTGTTGCAGTTCCAGGTGACTGAATGCAAATGCAACAAGGAGGTAAGAAAAGAAAAGATTATAGAACAGTAGATTCAGAAGTAAAAATAGAGGTGAAATAATCTGGCTAGTGATAAGGAAATAATTACCCTGTGGAAAAGGAAATGTGCAATGAAGTGTTTAGAATTACGGGAATACGAATTCCTTCTGAATGGCAGAAATATAGAAGAAAGAAGGTTTAAAGTATTGGGATACTGAAATGTTGTAGTATGTTCAATCTATTGAGAATAGGAATCTTCAATACCTGAGAGACAGAATTCAATCGAAAAGAAATTTCATGTGACCCTTGTGATGGGAGTTCCGGAATCGACTGAGTCGGAAAAGAAAAGAAAAGACCTGGTAAGAATAAACAGTGCTAGCTAAGGCATAGGAATGGAACGGAACATTAGAAAAAGATACCTGATAAGCAGGTTTCAATCGTGAGAGAAGTCAGATATGGTTCCGGGTAAACACGCCAGGGAACATCTGAAGAAACTGGACTGAATACGTGGGCACCAAGCTTTCAGAGCGGATTGGAGGTACGCGATCCCGGATGGCAGGAAAAGGATCAGGTCGGAGTCGACCGCTGACTCGAAAAGAACGGGTGTGATGAGGCTGAGCCTCTATCCAAGGGGAACGCTGCGAAAACTTCTAACGCACAAAGACAGAGGAGTTTTAGAGTAGCACAATAAGAATGTAGCAAGTAGTAAAGTCTAGAGGCGAACTTACGGAACGCTGGCTGATAGGAGTAGCAACACACTCGAGCGTTGTGCCTGTCGTCAGATAACCAGAACCTTGCTGAGGGGGCAGAGTCATGATTACAGGCATCCGCTGTAAGGCTGGAATGCCACGATCTGCCGGCGCCGCCATCTTGGGAGAAACAATGGCTGCAATCCGTGCCTGGGACCATCGGTGCCACAACGACCATCTCCTTCTGTGAGACATGACAGTTTGCATCAAAGTTAACTAGGAATAGACCATCGAGAATATGCAGATGAGAAAGTGCTACGTAACTCATATCTTCTTTAAAGACTGGACTGCCAATGTCAATCGATCCATGATCTAGGGTTAGACCTAGCCATTTGTTTAAAGTGACAGCATATGCAAGAGATAGAGAGAATTTTTCTCTGCATACCTATATGTCTTTGAAAAGAAGGTACCATGCTATTGTCCGTCCTATGTTTTAACTTCTGCAAGTTTGTCAAAGTGGATGTTGACAAACTGAATGCTGTTGTCATGTGGATATGCTTTGAAGCCAACCAATGTAACAATTGCTCCAGTGACTAAACCTTGTTCTATGTTAAGGTTACGTTTTAGAATTTCTCTGCAGTTTAAACACAGAGTTAATACCTTTTCTAATCCAGCTGTGTTGGAGATACTGTTGCTTGTTGACACATAGGGAGTGTCATGCCATGCATTTCTAGTTTGTTTGGGGAACTGATATGCAGTATGGGTTTTATTTATTTTTAAAACATTGTATTGTTAAATTGACTACAGCTTGCAAGGGCTGGCATTAAGGACATGCATTTTATATTTTTTTTAAGTTAATTGTTCTATGACATCAGGAGCAGATATATTTTACCCATATAGCCCATGGATTAGTCTAGTTTTTAAGATGGATTTTGCATCTTTAGTAAGCAGACCAGTTCTATTTCTTTTTAAAATGTTAACATAGGGAAGATCTATAGACAGACACATGTTTTGAGTTAGTTCTCTATAGCGAAAACATTGCCCGAGATTTACATGTCCAATGCTGCTGAGTGTGTTATGGCATTGTTTGTGTCCTAATGATTTGAAAATAGGTTGACCTTTTACTGGTGTTAACTGTAAGAGCGCTCCAAAAATAATAACGTGTTTTCCTCCAAACAGTTCTTCATAGTCAGTTTTTAGGAGTTCTTGTATTCTGAGATTAATTAAAGCCAACATGAGGTTGGTAATCATGCTTACTTCATATATAAGGAGTACTTGCATTTGTTTCAGAATTCTGCTTACTTCAGTAGCAGCTGTTACGCTCACCTGGTATCCACAGGGACGCCACCCAGCCGGGTTACTCGCTGGTATGCTTCTCAGCTTTGCCCTGATGTGGTTTGCGGGGAAGGTTCTGCCTTGTGGTAGAATTAGGCTTGCTCTCGGTCCTGCCTTCTTTGCAGGGGCGTGTTGTCTTTCATGGGGGAGTGCGGTCCAGTTACTTCACTGACGCCGGCCTGTTTGTTAATGTTCAGGTAGGTCTTATTGCTGTTCTTTAGTTTTGTAGCTATCCTGCATGCCTTTCTTTGTTTAAAATGTCTCTTTTTTCTCCCTTAGGTATGCGGAGCTTCAACGTGGCGAACTGGCTTGGTTGAGCCCCGCTGGCAAATGATGGTGCATTAAGAGCACTATGATGTGGTAAGTTAGCGCTATGCGCAGAGCTGCAAAGTCTTGCCTTTGCTAACCTGTGTTTTCCTTCCTTGTAGGTCGCAGTGTTCTTCAGCACAAGTGGAATGTCCGGAGAGGTGCCAGCCGAGAGGCGACCAGCCAGGTAAGCCTTTTGAGCAGTTCGTAATTTATAAATGTCTCTACTGCTTTCTTTAATGTTGCCTCTATCTTCCTCTTTCAGGTCGCTCTGTCCAGGAGGCGTGCAGATTCGAGGAAGCGGTTCTCAGTAGCTGCGAGTGTTTAAAGATGAAGACTGCAGGTAAAATGCTGCTGCTAATGATGTTCCTTTTGTCTCCTTGCAGGTTCTGCTTCTCCGAGGTTCGAGGGAATAGCTGGACACGGTGAGCGTCACGTTGCAAGCTGCAAAGTAATGCGAAGCTTGTTGTCTTGCTCGGGTGTGGTTTAAATAGCCCCAACAAAATAGTCCAGGTAAAGTCGTCCCTAGGCTACCACACCCAAAACACTAGACCGCATAGCTTGGTTCTTAGGAACCAAGCTATGTGGATGCCTCCATGTTGGCTGACAATACAATAAAGTAGTTCCCAAGCACATTGTTTTTCATGGTGTATGAGCCTGGCGCCATAGGCGCCAGGACTGGCCCCATGAGGGCTTTTGAAGAGGATGCCTGGCTCTAGAGGCCCGAGTCCTGACTCCATCTGGCCAATGGGTTTGCCAAAGGGGGTTTTGGGTGAGGGTCATGACAGCAGCTTCTGCTGATAATTTGTTGTTTTCTAATTTGTTTTTGTGTTCTACTTCGAGTAGGAATATTTTTTGTACAGTTACATCTCGTATGTTGCAGACCGCTAAACCTGTGGGATCTGTTACAACAGCTGAACGGTTGTTGTTTGTTAAGCTTTGTAGAAATGTGATGATTATTTGAATTATGAACATTTTGCCAGAACCAGTTTCACCACGTAAATACAGGAGAAGATGTTTATAATTATTACAGCTACAAGTTTTAGTTTCATTTTTACAACCATGTTCAATTTCTCCAATGACTTATAGATAATTGGTGAGTTGTTCATCATTCAGCTCCGATTTGAGCACTGACAAATCTTCTTCAGATTGTTTAGATTGATACATGGTATTTTCAACTTCAATCATGGCTATTTCTGCTTCATTTAGAATGAGTGGTTCTCCGTTTCCTGTAATAGAAGGTTGACTGCCCTCAGGAGTGTATGTTTGTGTTTATCTATAGAGCTTCAATGTCTTCCTCTTGTTGGTGTTCCTTGTCCAACATTTGTTTGTATTGTTTGAAATTGACATTTGTTTTACTGATTTCATTTGCTTTGAATGCAGCTTCAAATGAGTCATGGTCACCTAATAATTCTTCTTCTTTTCTCCAAGGTTTAAAAAGTTGTAGTATGGCCATGTAATAAAGTTCTCTTTGTTGTAGGGATTTAAATGACAACTTTATATGATTAATTAGGCTTGGTAAGATTTCTTTTAAACTTATTTGTATTGGTTTGTTCAACCTTTAAAAAAGAACATAAAACATAAAACATAATACACCATTTTGTCTTGTAGAATTCATTCAGTCGTACCCATTGTTCTACCAGGCCTTTCGGTTTTCCCTCAGCAACTTAGGTTCATTCTTGTTCATCCAACCAAGTTTTTATCACTTGAAGGAAATTTATCAGGGCAAATAAAACTGCTCTATTGGATCCTTCAAACAGTGCTTTCCACCACTAGTCGGTGCTTCTTGTTCAGTGGCTGTTAATAACTGGAGCAAAGATAAGACCTCTTTGATGCTCAAAATTCGAGCATGACATTGTCAAATGTTTTAGCGTTTCTTTGTCATCGTTACAGAAATGGCACATAGGATTCAGGTTTGCATGTTTTAGCCAAGTACCTATGTGTTCTTTTGTAGGAAATGCATTTAGTCTGAAGCACATATAAAGGGCCCTTGCGTATTGGTTTGGCAAGCGTCTTAGATAGGACTGTCGTTGGTTATAGGCATTAGCCTCACCTGGTGCTTCATGCATCAGTTTAGAGGTTGCTCTTAAGTCACAGGTCTTAATCCAGTCCAATCTCCAGATCTTTCTCTTAGCTGACTCTGGGTTTTCTGTTAACGTTGTGAGAGTGATGTTGTACTCTTCTAATAAGTCTTGACACAGATGGTTCCATTTAGAGAGGATGGTATAGTCTTTCTCAAAGTCAGGCATGTGCAGGATGCAGAATTGGGGTGCTGGTATTGTCAACATCGTTTTATGATGCAGGCTCAATAAGTTCC